>NC_134893.1:73761173-73921173 GCF_041734735.1 Babylonia areolata | reverse complement strand
TTTGTCCGTTCTGCCTGACACAGCTACCATGGACACTGTTTGTAAACACTGCTGATGTCACTGCTACCATGGACACTGTTTGTAAACACTGCTGACATCACTGCTAACATGGACACTGTAAACACTGCTGACGTCACTGCTACCATGGACACTGTCTGTAAACACTGCTGATGTCACTGCTACCATGGACACTGTTTGTAAACACTGCTGATGACACAGCTACCATGGACACTGTTTGTAAACACTGCTGATGTCACTGCTACCATGGACACTGTAAACACTGCTGACGTCACTGCTACCATGGACACTGTTTGTAAACACTGCTGACGTCACTGCTACCATGGACACTGTTTGTAAACACTGCTGATGTCACTGCTACCATGGACACTGTTTGTAAACACTGCTGACATCACTGCTAACATGGACATTGTTTGTAAACACTGCTGACATCACTGCTAACATGGACACTGTTTGTAAACACTGCTGACGTCACTGCTACCATGGACACTGTCTGTAAACACTGCTGACGTCACTGCTAGGTGCAATCACAAACCCATTACTTCTCTTTGGATGAAGTGACACTAGTCCCAAAGAAAACATATTTCTGCTGTGTTTATTTTCCCTGTCTATGTGATGTCTGTCTTTTCTTTTTCTTCCTTTTTTCTGTCCTTCTTTCTCTCTTTTTCTCTTCCTTCCTTCGGTTAAGTCTTTTTCTCACTTCTTTCGTCCTGTATTTGTTTCATTTTCCGTCTTTCCTTCTTTCTTTACTTTCTGTTCGTCTGTCATATCTTCATTCCTTCATTTCTTTCGTTCAGTCCGTCTTTCCTTCTTTCTTTACTTTCTGTTCGTCTGTCATATCTTCATTCCTTCATTTCTTTCGTTCAGTCCGTCTTTCCTTCTTTCTTTACTTTCTGTTCGTCTGTCATATCTTCATTCCTTCATTTCTTTCGTTCAGTCCGTCTTTCCTTCTTTCTTTACTTTCTGTTCGTCTGTCATATCTTCATTCCTTCATTTCTTTCGTTCAGTCCGTCTTTCCTTCTTTCTTTACTTTCTGTTCGTCTGTCATATCTTCATTCCTTCATTTCTTTCGTTCAGTCCGTCTTTCCTTCTTTCTTTACTTTCTGTTCGTCTGTCATATCTTCATTCCTTCATTTCTTTCGTTCAGTCCGTCTTTCCTTCTTTCTTTACTTTCTGTTCGTCTGTCATATCTTCATTCCTTCATTTCTTTCGTTCAGTCCGTCTTTCCTTCTTTCTTTACTTTCTGTTCGTCTGTCATATCTTCATTCCTTCATTTCTTTCGTTCAGTCCGTCTTTCGCCGTTTCTTTCCTTCACTCTTCTTTTTTCTTGCACTCTTTCGTTGAGTATTTTGTTTCTGTCCGCATGTTTGTCTTTTTTCCTCTGTTGCTCTTTTCTGTTTGTCTTTTTATCCTTCCTCTCTTCCCTCCTGTCTTCCTTCCTTCCCCTGCCCCAGTCCTGACGGATTCTTCATTCCCGTCTTTCAGTCAGTTCCCAGCTCAGTTCTGCTTGTGAGGCAGTCAGTGGTGTGTTGTGGTCTGTTGTGGTGTGTTGAGTCATGTCGACACCATCCAGACAGAGCATGCATGCACCCCGTCCCTCCCTACACCACTGTCATAAATCATGGCATTGTCCCGCCATCGTCCTCCTGGTGTCGGCAACACGTAGAACATGAATGGACCACTGTCATAAATCATTGTCCCGCCATCGTCCTCCTGGTGTCGGCAACACGTAGAACATGAATGGACCACTGTCATAAATCATTGTCCCGCCATCGTCCTCCTGGTGTCGGCAACACGTAGAACATGAATGGACCACTGTCATAAATCATGGCATTGTCCCGCCATCGTCCTCCTGGGTAGAGTCCTCCTGGTGTCGGCAGCACGTAGAACATGAATGGACCACTGTCATAAATCATGGCATTGTCCCGCCATCGTCCTCCTGGTGTCGGCAGCACGTAGAACATGAATGGACCACTGTCATAAATCATGGCATTGTCCCGCCATCGTCCTCCTGGTGTCGGCAGCACGTAGAACATGAATGGACCACTGGTTTGAAGCATGAGCGTTTAAAGATTGGGGAGTGGGAGGGTGGGGGTGTGTGTCGTCTTTCTGTCGGCGGTGGTGCTGTCCCTTTGTTGTGGCTCACTGCCGACAGAGGACGCCACAGACAGCGGGAGTCACGTGGCTTGTGGAGCAACTCCAGATAGACCGCACTTTGATCAGGGCAGGGACAGAATGATGAGACAAAATGGGAGAGAGAGACACAGAGAGTGTGTGTGTGTTTGGGTGCTGGTAAATCAGAAAGGATAAACGACAGTGAATGATTTATGACAATCAATCGATCAATCTGCCCATTTAAAATCCAATGGATATATTATTCCCAATAAGCAACATAAAACAACAGTAAGATCACTGCGAGCAAACTTCACCATTAAAACATGAAAGGAAAACATCAACCAGCAACAGCAATAACTGAAACGCGCGAGTGTGTGTGGGTGTGTGTGTGGGTGTGTGTGGGTGCGTGTGGATGTGTGTGTGCGCGCGCGCGCTGAGAGAGAGAGAGCGTTTTCAGTTTCTATTTACACTGGAAATACAATTTTTGCTTTTATTTGCGTTTGAAGACGAAGTGTGATTAGGACAGTCTGGTTTGTGCTATATATATTTTCTGCCTTTCTTTCTTTTGGCTCCCTCTTGTCTTTTCCCCTTCATTCATTTATTCAGTCATTCATTCGTTCGTGCGTTCTTTTATCTTTTCGTTTTGTATTTGTATTTCTTTTTTTATCACAACAGATTTCTCTGTGTGAAATTCGGGCTGCTCTCCCCAGGGAGAGCGCGTCGCTACACTACAGCGCCACCCATTTTTTTTGTATTTTTTTCTGCGTGCAGTTTTATTTGTCTTTCCTATCGAAATGGATTTTTCTACAGAATTTTGCCAGGAACAACCTTTTTGTTGCCGTGGGTTCTTTTACGTGCGCTTAGTGCATGCTGCACACGGGACCTCGGTTTATCGTCTCATCCGAATGACTAGCGTCCAGACCACCACTCAAGGTCCAGTGGAGGGGGAGAAAATATCGGTGGCTGAGCCGTGATTCGAACCAGCGCGCTCAGATTCTCTCGCTTCCTAGGCGGACGCGTTACCTCTAGGCCAGCACTCCACATGGTTTTCAGTTCATTCATTCATTCATTCATTCATTCATTCATCATTTCTTTCTGTTGTTCGCTTTTTCGTTCTGTCATTCAATCATGTTTTATTCTTTTGTTTTTCTTTCTTTGTGGAATTCTGTTCTTACCCACACAATACGTACATACAGACAAAATAATCAATGATAAATACGCAACAAACGTAGTCGTAAGTGTGAAAATAGATAACCTCGAATGTGAAACAAATACTAGAAATTGATAAACAATTTAGTTAAGAAGGAAATAAACAACTCAGTATATAAATAAACGAGTAAACGGTTAACTCAGTAGCTCACTAACTAATAACCAGCTAGCCAGCTAACTGACTGACTGACTGAACGAATGGACAATAAATAAATAAATAAATACATAATAAATGATGAAATAAACTTTTAAACAAATGAATGACTAAACGAATGAATGGATGAATAAACAGACAAACAAACAAGTGAACATAAAAACAAAAAGGGAACACATGTAGCCAAATGTATGCATACATATGTATCACTTACATATTGTGGTGATGGTGATGGTAGCGGTGATGGTGGTTGTGATTAATCATCATCAGTATGGTGATGGTAGCGGTGATGGTAGCGGTTGTGGTGATGGTGATGGTAGCGGTGATGGTGATGGTGATGGTAGCGGTGATGGTGATGGTGATGGTAGCGGTGATGGTAGCGGTGATAGTGATGGTGATGGTATCGGTGATGGTGGTTGTGGTGATGGTGATGGTAGCGGTGATGGTGATTGTAGCAGTGATGGTGGTGGTAGCGGTGATGGTGGTTGTGGTGATGGTGATGGTAGCGGTGATGGTGATTGTAGCAGTGATGGTGGTGGTAGCGGTGATGGTGGTTGTGGTGATGGTGGTGGTAGCGGTGATGATGATGGTGATGGTAGCGGTGATGGTGATGATGGTGATGGTGGTGGTGATTAATCATCATCAGTATATTTGTGCTTGCGGCGGTGATGTCTGTTCAACAGTTATTCATTCATTCAGTATTTGTTTATCAATTTATCTATCTCTTTGAGATATATATCTATATATATCTATATATATCTATCTATATATATATATAATTCCCCCCCCCCACATATATATATATATATATATATATGTGTGTGTGTGTGTGTGTGTGTGTATGGAAAAATAATATATACATATATCTCAAAGAGATAGATAAATAGATAAACAAGTGTGTGTGTGTGTGTGTGTGTGTGTGTGTGTGTGTGTGTGTGCCACCACTTCTCCCACCCTCTTTCTGCTTTTTTTTTTTTTTTTAGGAGATGTGGTGTAGCCTATATGGATCAGTCCGCGCGCTTTGACACATCCTTGAAACTGTTACCTCCTCTTCTCCTCCTTCTCTTCTTCCTCCTCCTTCTTCTCCTTCTTCTGTGAGCGAATCTATGACAAAACAAGTAGCGAATTCCCGATTTGGGAGAAAGTAAAACTAAAACGACGTTCCGCAAACTGACTTGATTGGACCTTTTGAAGTGTCCAGAGCCGTTGACTGGGAAAAGGTAGAGCGAGAAGAGGGGGGGGGGGGGGGGGGGGGGGGGGGGGGGGAGTGAAGAAACAGCAACGGCTGTTGGGCTTGTCGGCTGTTGCCTCTTGCAGTTATCGTTTGATTCCTGGGACTTCGGTGGTTTACAAACTGCTGTTCGTTTCCATCGTCCAGTGTGTACCTGTGGAAGTATTTGACATGTCCATTTTGTGTGTTCATGTTTCTGAAGATGACTCTCCAGCTTCAGTGGTGCGACATAGCTGGCACATGGTCGCTTCATCAGTTATCACAGGAATGTTTTGCTGCATACACCTTATTTTTCATAACTTCCGTAAACTTTGCTTCGTTAAGTAGACAGTCTTAGATCTGTGCGTCTTGTTGTGCTTGTCCTCTCAGACCGTTCTATGAACAGCACAATGTGTTTTGCAAACCGTCAGACTGGCGGAAACGTTGGCAAGTTATCAGCATAACAGTCCATCAGTCATGGACAAGGCTGTGTTGGTGTTGTATGCATTATGAAATAAACCACTGTGTGAAGATGATGATGATGATGTTTGATGATAACTATATGGTGATAATGATGATGGTGATGATGATGGTCGTCCTGATATATAATGTGCTGTGTTTTGTCAGGTCTCTACTCAGCGAAACGCGTACCCCGGTCCATGACTGCCTGCAGTCAGAAAGTGGTGTACCCCGGTCCATGACTGCCTGCAGTCAGAAAGTGGTGTACCCCGGTCCATGACTGTCTGCAGTCAGAAAGTGGTGTACCCCGGTCCATGACTGCCTGCAGTCAGAAAGTGGTGTACCCCGGTCCATGACTGCCTGCAGTCAGAAAGTGGTGTACCCCGGTCCATGACTGTCTGCAGTCAGAAAGTGGTGTACCCCGGTCCATGACTGTCTGCAGTCAGAAAGTGGTGTACCCCGGTCCATGACTGCCTGCAGTCAGAAAGTGGTGTACCCCGGTCCATGACTACCTGCAGTCAGAAAGTGGTGTACCCCGGTCCATGACTGTCTGCAGTCAGAAAGTGGTGTACCCCGGTCCATGACTGCCTGCAGTCAGAAAGTGGTGTACCCCGGTCCATGACTACCTGCAGTCAGAAAGTGGTGTACCCCGGTCCATGACTGCCTGCAGTCAGAAAGTGGTGTACCCCGGTCCATGACTGTCTGCAGTCAGAAAGTGGTGTACCCCGGTCCATGACTGCCTGCAGTCAGAAAGTGGTGTACCCCGGTCCATGACTGCCTGCAGTCAGAAAGTGGTGTACCCCGGTCCATGACTACCTGCAGTCAGAAAGTGCTGTCACCTGACGTCCCTCCAGGTAGGTCAGTGTCCTGTGTACAGTCACCTGCACTTCCTCATTGCTTCTCATCTGCCGTCTTGTTGTTCTTCTGCTTCTCCTCCTGTTCTGTTGCCACTGCTCCTACTTCTTCTCCTGCTGCTGCTCCTTCTCCTCCTCCTTCTCCTCCTCCTCCTCCTCCTTCTTCTCCTCCTCTTTCTCCACCTTCTTCTGCTTCTGCTCCTTCTCCTCCTCCTGCTCCTCCTCCTCCTTCTTCTCCTCCTTCTCCTCCTCGTTCTGCTTCTGCTGTTGATGCTGCTGCTCGTCCTGTGAAGAGCTGTCTGTTCCTTGCTCTAGCCCTTGACTGCTGCTGACCATTGAAGAACTGATGTTTCACTGAGAAGAGACGGCTTTTCTCCATGATGTCCGTTTCCATGGCCTGTTTGGAAATGTTCCTTTTGGGGTGACATTGCTTTCGTTAAACAAAGTCAGTACAGGACATAGAGAAGTAGACAGAGTAATGAGTACACTCACATTCCTGCCACACTACAAAGTCAGTAAGGACATAGAAGTAGACAGAGTAATGAGTACACTCACATTCCTGCCACAGTACAAAGTCAGTAAGGACATAGAAGTAGACAGAGTAATGACTACACTCACATTCCTGCCACACTACAAAGTCAGTACAGGACATAGAAGTAGACACAGAGTGATGACTACACTGACATTCCTGCCACACTACAAAGTCAGTACATGACATAGAAGTAGACAGAGTAATGACTACACTCACATTCCTGCCACACTACAAAGTCAGTAAGGACATAGAAGTAGACAGAGTGATGACTACACTCACATTCCTGCCACACTACAAAGTCAGTACATGACATAGAAGTAGACAGAGTAATGACTACACTCACATTCCTGCCACACTACAAAGTCAGTAAGGACATAGAAGTAGACAGAGTGATGACTACACTCACATTCCTGCCACACTACAAAGTCAGTAAGGACATAGAAGTAGACAGAGTAATGACTACACTCACATTCCTGCCACACTACAGTCAGTAAGGACATAGAAGTAGACAGAGTAATGACTACACTCACATTCCTGCCACACTACAAAGTCAGTAAGGACATAGAAGTAGACAGAGTGATGACTACACTCACATTCCTGCCACACTACAAAGTCAGTACATGACATAGAAGTAGACAGAGTGATGACTACACTCACATTCCTGCCACACTACAAAGTCAGTAAGGACATAGAAGTAGACAGAGTGATGACTACACTCACATTCCTGCCACACTACAAAGTCAGTACATGACATAGAAGTAGACACAGAGTGATGACTACACTCACATTCCTGCCACACTACAAAGTCAGTAAGGACATAGAAGTAGACAGAGTGATGACTACACTCACATTCCTGCCACACTACAAAGTCAGTACATGACATAGAAGTAGACAGAGTGATGACTACACTCACATTCCTGCCACACTACAAAGTCAGTAAGGACATAGAAGTAGACAGAGTAATGACTACACTCACATTCCTGCCACACTACAAAGTCAGTAAGGACATAGAAGTAGACACAGAGTGATGACTACACTCACATTCCTGCCACAGTACAAAGTCAGTAAGGACATAGAAGTAGACAGAGTAATGACTACACTCACATTCCTGCCACACTACAAAGTCAGTAAGGACATAGAAGTAGACACAGAGTAATGACTACACTCACATTCCTGCCACACTACAAAGTCAGTACAGGACATAGAAGTAGACAGAGTGATGACTACACTCACATTCCTGCCACACTACAAAGTCAGTAAGGACATAGAAGTAGACAGAGTAATGACTACACTCACATTCCTGCCACACTACAAAGTCAGTAAGGACATAGAAGTAGACACAGAGTAATGACTACACTCACATTCCTGCCACACTACAAAGTCAGTAAGGACATAGAAGTAGACAGAGTGATGACTACACTCACATTCCTGCCACACTACAAAGTCAGTACATGACATAGAAGTAGACACAGAGTGATGACTACACTCACATTCCTGCCACACTACAAAGTCAGTACATGACATAGAAGTAGACAGAGTGATGACTACACTCACATTCCTGCCACACTACAAAGTCAGTACATGACATAGAAGTAGACAGAGTAATGACTACACTCACATTCCTGCCACACTGACCTCGTTTCACAAAGGGTCGGCAGCCCAAGGGTTAAAGCGGTTTATATGGCCTGGTGACGTCATCCCTTTGTCTCTCTTCTCTGTCTGTCTGTCTCCATTTGTCTCTGTCTCTGTCTGTATATCTTTGTCTGTCTGTCTGTCTGTCTCCATTTGTCTCTGTCTCTGTCTGTATATCTTTCTCTGTCTATCTCCATTTGTCTCTGTCTGTATATCTTTCTCTGTCTGTCTGTCTCCATTTGTCTCTGTCTCTGTCTGTATATCTTTCTCTCTGTCCGTCTGTCTCCATTTGTCTCTGTCTGTATATCTTTCTCTCTGTCCGTCTGTCTCCATTTGTCTCTGTCTCTGTCTGTATATCTTTCTCTCTGTCGTCTGTCTCCATTTGTCTCTGTCTCTGTCTGTATATCTTTCTCTCTGTCTGTCTGTCTCCATTTGTCTCTGTCTCTGTCTGTATATCTTTCTCTCTGTCCGTCTGTCTCCATTTGTCTCTGTCTATCTTTCTCTTTGTCTGTCTGTCTCCTTTTGTCTCTGTCTATATCTTTCTCTTTGTCTGGCTGTCTCCTTTTGTCTCTGTCTATATATTTCTCTTTGTCTGGCTGTCTCCTTTTGTCTCTGTCTATATCTTTCTCTTTGTCTGTCTGTCTCTCTTTCTCTTCATGCCAGTCTGTATTTTCCTCTCTGTCTGTCTCTGTTTGTTTTATCTTCTGTTTGTCTGTCTTCCTCTCTGTCTGTTTCTTTATCTATGTCTGTCTGTCTGTCTCTTTATCTACGTCTGTCTGTCTGTCTGTCTGTGTCTGTCTCTTTATCTGTGTATGTCTGCTTCTGTCTGTCTCTTTATCTCTTTATCTACTTTCTCTGTCTGTCTGTCTTCCTCTCTGTCTGTCTCCTCTGTCTCTTTATGTCTGTCTGTCTGTCTTCCTCTCTGTCTGTCTCCTCTATCTCTTTATCTATGTCTGTCTGTCTGTCTGTCTTCCTGTCTCGCCCTGTCTGTGTCTATATCTTTTTGTTGTCTTCAGTTTAACGTCTTTCCACTTGAAGTGATATTAGGATAATCTTTTTCTATGTCCGTCTGTCTTGTCTTCTTTGTCTTTTTGTCTCCGTCTGTCCGTCTGTCTGTCTTCTTTGTCTTTTTGTCTCCGTCTGTCCGTCTGTCTGCCTTCTCTGTCTTTTTGTCTCCGTCTGTCCGTCTGTCTGCCTTCTCTGTCTTTTTGTCTCCGTCTGTCCGTCTGTCTGCCTTCTTTGTCTTTTTGTCTCCGTCTGTCCGTCTGTCTGCCTTCTCTGTCTTTTTGTCTCCGTCTGTCCGTCTGTCTGCCTTCTTTGTCTTTTTGTCTCCGTCTGTCCGTCTGTCTGCCTTCTTTGTCTTTTTGTCTCCGTCTGTCCGTCTGTCTGCCTTCTTTGTCTTTTTGTCTCCGTCTGTCCGTCTGTCTGCCTTCTTTGTCTTTTTGTCTCCGTCTGTCCGTCTGTCTGCCTTCTTTGTCTTTTTGTCTCCGTCTGTCCGTCTGTCTGCCTTCTTTGTCTTTTTGTCTCCGTCTGTCCGTCTGTCTGCCTTCTTTGTCTTTTTGTCTCCGTCTGTCCGTCTGTCTGCCTTCTCTGTCTTTTTGTCTCCGTCTGTCCGTCTGTCTGCCTTCTCTGTCTTTTTGTCTCCGTCTGTCTGCCTTCTCTGTCTTTTTGTCTCCGTCTGTCTGCCTTCTTTGTCTTTTTGTCTCCGTCTGTCCGTCTGTCTGCCTTCTCTGTCTTTTTGTCTCCGTCTGTCCGTCTGTCTGCCTTCTCTGTCTTTTTGTCTCCGTCTGTCTGCCTTCTCTGTCTTTTTGTCTCCGTCTGTCTGCCTTCTCTGTCTTTTTGTCTCCGTCTGTCCGTCTGTCTGCCTTCTCTGTCTTTTTGTCTCCGTATGTCTGCCTTCTTTGTCTTTTTGTCTCCGTCTGTCCGTCTGTCTGCCTTCTCTGTCTTTTTGTCTCCGTCTGTCCGTCTGTCTGCCTTCTCTGTCTTTTTGTCTCCGTCTGTCTGCCTTCTCTGTCTTTTTGTCTCCGTCTGTCTGCCTTCTCTGTCTTTTTGTCTCCGTATGTCTGCCTTCTCTGTCTTTTTGTCTCCGTCTGTCTGCCTTCTCTGTCTTTTTGTCTCCGTCTGTCTGCCTTCTCTGTCTTTTTGTCTCCGTCTGTCTGCCTTCTCTGTCTTTTTGTCTCCGTCTGTCTGCCTTCTCTGTCTTTTTGTCTCCGTCTGTCTGCCTTCTTTTCCTTTTTGTCTCCGTCTGTCCGTCTGTCTGCCTTCTCTGTCTTTTTGTCTCCGTCTGTCTGCCTTCTTTGTCTTTTTGTCTCCGTCTGTCTGCCTTTGTCTTTTTGTCTCCGTCTGTCCGTCTGTCTGCCTTCTTTGTCTTTTTGTCTCCGTATGTCTGCCTTCTTTGTCTTTTTGTCTCCGTATGTCCGTCTGTCTGCCTTCTTTGTCTTTTTGTCTCCGTATGTCTGCCTTCTTTGTCTTTTTGTCTCCGTCTGTCCGTCTGTCTGCCTTCTTTGTCTTTTTGTCTCCGTCTGTCTGCCTTCTTTGTCTTTTTGTCTCCGTCTGTCCGTCTGTCTGCCTTCTCTGTCTTTTTGTCTCCGTCTGTCTGCCTTCTTTGTCTTTTTGTCTCCGTATGTCCGTCTGTCTGCCTTCTTTGTCTTTTTGTCTCCGTCTGTCCGTCTGTCTGCCTTCTCTGTCTTTTTGTCTCCGTATGTCTGCCTTCTCTGTCTTTTTGTCTCCGTCTGTCCGTCTGTCTGCCTTCTTTGTCTTTTTGTCTCCGTCTGTCCGTCTGTCTGCCTTCTCTGTCTTTTTGTCTCCGTCTGTCTGCCTTCTCTGTCTTTTTGTCTCCGTATGTCTGCCTTCTCTGTCTTTTTGTCTCCGTATGTCTGCCTTCTCTGTCTTTTTGTCTCCGTCTGTCTGCCTTCTCTGTCTTTTTGTCTCCGTCTGTCTGCCTTCTCTGTCTTTTTGTCTCCGTCTGTCTGCCTTCTCTGTCTTTTTGTCTCCGTCTGTCTGCCTTCTCTGTCTTTTTGTCTCCGTATGTCTGCCTTCTCTGTCTTTTTGTCTCCGTATGTCTGCCTTCTCTGTCTTTTTGTCTCCGTATGTCCGTGTGTCTGCGTCAGTATCTGCCTTCCTCAGTCTGTTTGTCTCTGTCTCTGTATCTGTCTTCCTCAGTCTGTTTGTCTCTGTCTCTGTATCTGTCTTCCTCAGTCTGTCTGTCTCTGTCTCTTTTTCTATGTCTGTCTCTCTTCTTCTCTCTCTGTCTGTCTGTCTGGCCCACCCTGGTCTACCTCCTCCCTGCACTGTGCACCACTCATCTCAAACAGTTCACACACACTGTGCACCACTCATCTCAAACAGTTCACACACACTGTGCACCACTCATCTCAAACAGTTCACACACACTGTGCACCACTCATCTCAAACAGTTCACACACACTGTGCACCACCTCATCTCAAACAGTTCACACACACTGTGCACCACTCATCTCAAACAGTTCACACACACTGTGCACCACTCATCTCAAACAGTTCACACACACTGTGCACCACTCATCTCAAACAGTTCACACACACTGTGCACCACTCATCTCAAACAGTTCACACACACTGTGCACCACCTCATCTCAAACAGTTCACACACACTGTGCACCACCTCATCTCAAACAGTCCACACACACTGTGCACCACTCATCTCAAACAGTTCACACACACTGTGCACCACCTCATCTCAAACAGTTCACACACACTGTGCACCACCTCATCTCAAACAGTTCACACACACTGTGCACCACCTCATCTCAAATAATTCACACACACTGTGCACCACCTCATCTCAAATAATTCACACACACTGTGCACCACCTCATCTCAAACAATTCACACACACACCGTGCACCACCTCATCTCAAACAGTTCACACACACTGTGCACCACCTCATCTCAATCAATTCACACACATTGTGCACCACCTCATCTCAAACAGTTCACACACACTGTGCACCACCTCATCTCAAACAGTTCACACGCATTGTGCACCACCTCATCTCAAACAGTTCACACACACTGTGCACCACCTCATCTCAAACAGTTCACACACACACAGTGCACCACCTCACCTCAAACAATTCACACACACACACACACACACACACACACACACACACACACACACACACACACAGACACACAGTGCACCACCTCATCTCAAACAGTTCACACACACTGTGCACCACCTCATCTCAAACAGTTCACACACACACACACACACACACACACACACACACACACACACACACACACACACACTGTGCACCACCTCATCTCAAACAATTCACACACACACACACACACACACACACACACACACACACACACACACACACACACACACACACACACTGTGCACCACCTTATCTCAAACAGTTCACACACACAGTTCGCCTTCTCTTTCCTCACACAGATCTGTACATGTTGTTTTTATGGCATGATTGTCATGAAGGTTATGGTGGTTATTGATCCTGATCAGTATGTTGATGGCGGAGGGGGTGTGGGGAAGAAAGAGTGGAGGAGGAGAGGGAGGGAGGTGAGGGTGGAAAGAAGAGGAATGGAGAGAACAGTAATAATCCTCCGTGTGACTTAATGAGATATTAATATTCCCATTGTAATCAGGTTACAGGGGAAGAAGGGGCGGCAGTGCCACGTGAAGCATGGGTTAAACCCACAACTTTGGTGCGTGAAGGGAGACATGGGAGGGGGTGGGTGGGTGAAGGAGGTGGATGGAGTGACATGAATAAGAGATTAGAGGTGGGGGGGAAGGAGATGGATGGAGTGACATGAATAAGAGATTAGAGGTGGGGGTGAAGGAGATGGATGGAGTGACATGAATAAGAGATTAGAGGGGGGGGTGAAGGAGGTGGATGGAGTGACATGAATAAGAGATTAGAGGGGGGGGGTGAAGGAGGTGGAGTGACATGAATAAGAGATTAGAGGGGGGGGGGGGGGTGAAGGAGGTGGAGTGACATGAATAAGAGATTAGAGGTGGGGGTGGTGGTGAAGGAGGTGGAGTGACATGAATAAGAGAGATTAGAGGTGGGGGTGGTGGTGAAGGAGGTGGAGTGACATGAATAAGAGATTAGAGGGGGAGGGGGGTGACGGAGATGGATGGAGTGACATGAATAAGAGAGATTAGAGGGGGGGGGGGTGAAGGAGATGGAGTGACATGAATAAGAGAGATTAGAGGGGGAGGTGAAGGAGATGGATGGAGTGACATGAATAAGAGAGATTAGAGGTGGGAGGGGGGGGGTGAAGGAGGTGGAGTGACATGAATAAGAGAGATTAGAGGGGGAGGGGGGTGACGGAGATGGATGGAGTGACATGAATAAGAGAGATTAGAGGGGGGGGTGAAGGAGATGGAGTGGCATGAATAAGAGAGATTAGAGGGGGAGGTGAAGGAGATGGAGTGACATGAATAAGAGAGATTAGAGGGGGGGGGTGAAGGAGATGGAGTGACATGAATAAGAGAGATTAGAGGGGGGGGGGGTGAAGGAGATGGAGTGACATGAATAAGAGAGATTAGAGGGGGAGGTGAAGGAGATGGATGGAGTGACATGAATAAGAGAGATTAGCGGTGGGGTGGGGGGGTTGACGGAGATGGATGGAGTGACATGAATAAGAGAGATTAGAGGTGGGGGGTGGGGGGATGAAGGAGATTGATGGAGTGACATGAATAAGAGAGATTAGAGGTGGGGGGCGGGGGGATGAAGGAGATTGATGGAGTGACATGAATAAGAGAGATTAGAGGTGGGGGGTGGGGGGATGAAGGAGATTGATGGAGTGACATGAATAAGAGAGATTAGAGGTGGGGGGTGGGGGGATGAAGGAGATTGATGGAGTGACATGAATAAGAGAGATTAGAGGTGGGGGGTGGGGGGATGAAGGAGATTGATGGAGTGACATGAATAAGAGAGATTAGAGGTGGGGGGTGGGGGGATGAAGGAGATTGATGGAGTGACATGAATAAGAGAGATTAGAAGCCAGAACCCAGGCCATGCTGGCACTAACGTGGATTGACAAAGGCCTGCTGCCAGATCCTCGTTAACATGCAGTCTCAGCAGCACATGAAATCCATTTCTCTCGTTTTTCATTTCCCCTCTTCTTTATTTCCTTTTTCCTCTTTCATTCCCCTCTTCTTTATTTCCTTTTTCCTCTTTCATTCCCCTCTTCTTTATTTCCTTTTTCCTCTTTCATTTTCCTTCGTGTTTATTTTGTCCTCTTGTTATGTGACAGTTTTCTTCTTGTTTTCATGACGTCGTTCATGTCGGGTGGATGTGGTCAGGTTTTTAAGGGTGGAAGCGGTTGGCTGTTTGTTGTGGTGTTTTGGGGTGTTTTTTTTTATTGTGTTGTTTTCTTTTATCTATGTTTTGTTGTGCGTGCGTGTATGTGTGCGTGCATGCGTGCGTGCATATGTGTGTGCGTATGCGACAGAGATAGAGAGGGGGGGAGGCAATGTAGATGGTGTTGGAGGATCACCTTTACATTTGTGCTTTTATTCCTCACCCAATGTCTGGAGGCTGTGTGGCTGTGAGGGCAGCACACTATATCGTCACTGAACGGCCGGTGGACGAAAAGAGAGACCTTACCCCCACTCCCACCCCGCACCCCCTCTGTTTTGCTGTGTGGGTTGTCTCCCTTCTCTTCCTCTCCTGCTGAATCAAACCAACAGCTGACCAGCAATGCACACACTTCAAAATGGAGCAGACTGTTTATGGGCTTCCCCCAAAACAACAACAACAACAAACAAACAAAAAAACAACAAACAAACAAACAAAAGAACAACAAACAAACAAACAAAATAACAACAAACAAACAAAAGAACAACAGCAAACAAACAAAAGAACAACAGCAAACAAACAAAAGAACAACAGCAAACAAACAAAAGAACAACAGCAAACAAACAAAAGAACATCAACAAACAAAAAGCAAACAAAACGAGAACAAAGCACAACAACAACAACAAACAAAACACCACCTGACTGTAGAGGCATGCTGCTTTCCCTTGTGACCTAAAGGAGGTGGACTGATGTGCTTGTGATCACAGTGGTCAAACTGTGTGTGTGTGTGTGTGTGTGTGTGTGTGTGTGTGTGTGTGTGTGTGTGTGTGTGTTCGTGCGTGCGTATGTATGTGTATATATATATGTGTGTGTGTGTGTGTGTGTGTGTGTGTGTGTGTTTGTGCGCGCGCGCGCACGTGTGTGTGAGACGTAGAGGTGAGTGCAGTGCGACACAACTCCATACAATGCAAGACAAGACAAGACAACATGATATAACACAACACAGCATCAGAACTACAACTGGTTGGTGTCTCCTTCATTGATATGTGGAGGAGTATTATGGGCTTATATTACTTCGGAACAGGCTGAGTTTTCGTATAGTACGACCATCTTGTGTGATATTGTTTGAGTGTTGATCAACCAGATTTTTTTTTCTGGAGAAACTGACACGTTCTCCTGACTGGAATATTAAGGGTATTGGTTTGATCAGAATTCTTCTGCAATTTAATGTCATTATATTGGCTTAGGATTATTGGGTGGGGGGCGGGGGAAGGCCGGGGGGGTGGGGGGGGGGGGGGGGGGGGGGGTGGAAGGGGGGGGGGGGGGCGACAAAATGCTGATGGTAGTTTTTACAAAACTTCTGTTGCGAAAACTCAATTGGTATTCAGGCTTTGGGTTTCCTGATAGCTGTGGGCAGAATTATGCATGTGGTGACGTCACTATGACACGTGACCACGGCCCCTATTCATGTCAGCTTAAGAAGAAAACAGCACGTGATTAACAGTTACAGATAATTAGTGTCATGACTAATGAACTGATTGCACAGGTCACAATAAGAAGAGAGAGTGTCATTACTCATGAACTGATTGCACAGGTCACAATAAGAAGAGAGAGTGTCATTACTGATGAACTGATTGCACAGGTCACAATAAGAAG
Source organism: Babylonia areolata (assembly GCF_041734735.1). Taxonomy (NCBI): domain Eukaryota; kingdom Metazoa; phylum Mollusca; class Gastropoda; order Neogastropoda; family Buccinidae; genus Babylonia; species Babylonia areolata. The sequence continues at coordinate 73,905,014 of NC_134893.1, read as the reverse complement.
AGAGAGTGTCATTACTGATGAACTGATTGCACAGGTCACAATAAGAAGAGAGAGTGTCATGACTAATGAACTGATTGCACAGGTCACAATAAGAAGAGAGTGTCATTACTAATGAACTGATTGCACAGGTCACAATAAGAAGAGAGAGTGTCATTACTGATGAACTGATTGCACAGGTCACAATAAGAAGAGAGAGTGTCATTACTGATGAACTGATTGCACAGGTCACAATAAGAAGAGAGAGTGTCATTACTGATGAACTGATTGCACAGGTCACAATAAGAAGAGAGAGTGTCATTACTGATGAACTGATTGCACAGGTCATAAGAAGAGAAAGTGTCATTACTAATCAATTGATTGCACAGGTCACAATAAGAAGAGAAAGTGTCATTACTAATGAACTGATTGCACAGGTCACAATAAGAAGAGAGAGTGTCATTAGTAATGAACTGATTGCACAGGTCACAATAAGAAGAGAAAGCGTCATGAATATCAACTGATATCACAGGTGACAATAAGAAGAGAAAGTGTCATGACTAACGAACTGATATCACAGGTGACAATAAGAAGAGAAAGTGTCATGACTAACGAACTGATATCACAGGTGACAATAAGAAGAGAAAGTCTCATGACTAACGAACTGATATCACAGGTCACAATAAGAAGAGAAAGCGTCATTACTAATGAACTGATTGCACAGGTCACAATAAGAAGAGAAAGTGTCATTACTAATGAACTGATTGCACAGGTTACAATAAGAAGAGAGAGTGTCATTACTGATGAACTGATTGCACAGGTCATAAGAAGAGAACGTGTCATTACTAATCAATTGATTGCACAGGTCACAATAAGAAGAGAAAGTGTCATTACTAATGAACTGATTGCACAGGTCACAATAAGAAGAGAGAGTGTCATTAGTAATGAACTGATTGCACAGGTCACAATAAGAAGAGAAAGTGTCATGACTAATCAACTGATATCACAGGTGACAATAAGAAGAGAAAGTGTCATGACTAACGAACTGATATCACAGGTGACAATAAGAAGAGAAAGTGTCATGACTAACGAACTGATATCACAGGTGACAATAAGAAGAGAAAGTGTCATGACTAACGAACTGATATCACAGGTGACAATAAGAAGAGAAAGCGTCATTACTAATGAACTGATTGCACAGGTCACAATAAGAAGAGAAAGCGTCATTACTAATGAACTGATTGCACAGGTCACAGTAAGAAGAGAAAGTGTCATGACTAATCAACTGATATCACAGGTCACAATAAGAAGAGAAAGCGGCATTACTAATGAACTGATATCACAGGTGACAATAAGAAGAGAAAGTGTCGTGACTAACGAACTGATATCACAGGTGACAATAAGAAGAGAAAGTGTCGTGACTAACGAACTGATATCACAGGTGACAATAAGAAGAGAAAGTGTCGTGACTAATCAACTGATATCACAGGTGACAATAAGAAGAGAAAGTGTCATGACTAACGAACTGATATCACAGGTGACAATAAGAAGAGAAAGTGTCATGACTAACGAACTGATATCACAGGTGACAATAAGAAGAGAAAGCGTCATTACTAATGAACTGATTGCACAGGTCACAATAAGAAGAGGTGTCATGACTAACGAACTGATATCACAGGTGACAATAAGAAGAGAAGGTGTCATGACTAACGAACTGATATCACAGGTGACAATAAGAAGAGAAGGTGTCGTGACTAACGAACTGATATCACAGGTGACAATAAGAAGAGAAGGTGTCGTGACTAACGAACTGATATTACAGGTGACAATAAGAAGAGAAGGTGTCATGACTAACGAACTGATATCACGGGTCACAGTAACAGAAACTGACTGAACACCCGATGTACAAACGTCCAACAAGTGGAAGACTGGAACAAACGAAGTCTTCAAATATGAAAAAGAAAAGAAGAAAAAAACAACAATAATTTTTTGGTGGTTCTAATTTTTTTTAAACATGTTTTACCTGATGAGGTTTCTGACTGGTTTCTCTGATTGAATATCTAATAATTCAGATATAAATGCTGTTGAAATTCCACGTAATCCTGCTCACATATTCGCTCTCGTGGGCATGCAGCGTCTTATTTATTTCCTTCCAGTATTTCTGAAAGAATTTCCGATATAATGGCTGTGTATTTAGTGGTGGTGTTGGAGTTTGTTTTTGTTCTTCTTGGTCTTCTTGGCGATGTCGTCATAGTTGTTGGTCTTCTTGGCGATGTCGTCATAGTTGTTGGTCTTCTTGGCGATGTGGTCAGAGTTGTATGTCTTCTTGGCGATGTGGTCATAGTTGTTGGTCTTCTTGGCGATGTGGTCATAGTTGTTGGTCTTCTTGGCGATGTGGTCATAGTTGTTGGTCTTCTTGGCGATGTGGTCATAGTTGTTGGTCTTCTTGGCGATGTCGTCAGAGTTGTTGGTCTTCTTGGCGATGTCGTCATAGTTGTTGGTCTTCTTGGCGATGTGGTCATAGTTGTTGGTCTTCTTGGCGATGTCGTCATAGTTGTTGGTCTTCTTGGCGATGTCGTCAGAGTTGTTGGTCTTCTTGGCGATGTCGTCATAGTTGTTGGTCTTCTTGGCGATGTGGTCATAGTTGTTGGTCTTCTTGGCGATGTCGTCAGAGTTGTTGGTCTTCTTGGCGATGTCGTCATAGTTGTTGTTGTTTATGTTGCTGTTGTTCCTGTTGTTGCTATTGTTGTTGTGAGCAGTTAATGTTGTTGTTTTTGTTGTGAGCAGTTAATGTTGTTGTTGTTGTTGTTGTGAGCAGTTAATGTTGTTGTTGTCGTTGTGAGCAGGTAATGTTGTTGTTGTCGTTGTGAGCAGGTAATGTTGTTGTTGTTGTTGTGAGCAGGTAATGTTGTTGTTGTTGTTGTGAGCAGTTAATGTTGTTGTTGTTGTGAGCAGTTAATGATGTTGTTGTCGTTGTGAGCAGTTAATGTTGTTGTTGTCGTTGTGAGCAGTTAATGTTGTTGTTGTTGCAGCATGGACGGTTCTCTTTGATTTGCCCTTTTTATGATAGATTTATTTTATTCATTCATTCATTCATCTGTTTACTTCTGTATTTTTGTCTATCAGTCTATCTGTCAATGTATGTCTGTCTGTCTGTCTATATAGGTACCAATTAATCATTCACACTCTGTACAATCAGCACAGACGATGTCTATATAGGTACCAATTCATCATTCACACTCTGTACAATCAGCACAGACGATGTCTATATAGGTAACAATTCATCATTCACACTATGTACAATCAGCACAGACGATGTCTATATAGGTAACAATTCATCATTCACACTCTGTACAATCAGCACAGACGATGTCTATATAGGTAACAATTCATCATTCACACTATGTACAATCAGCACAGACGATGTCTATATAGGTAACAATTCATCATTCACACTCTGTACAATCAGCACAGACAATGTCCATCATTCACACTGTGTACAATCAGCACAGACAATGTCCATCATTCACACTGTGTACAATCAGCACAGACAATGTCCATCATTCACACTATGTACAATCAGCACAGACAATGTCCATCATTCACACTGTGTACAATCAGCACAGACAATGTCCATCATTCACACTATGTACAATCAGCACAGACAATGTCCATCATTCACACTATGTACAATCAGCACAGACAATGTCCATCATTCACACTGTGTACAATCAGCACAGACAATGTGCATCATTCACACTGTGTACAATCAGCACAGACGATGTCTATATAGGTAACAATTCATCATTCACACTCTGTACAATCAGCACAGACGATGTCTATATAGGTAACAATTCATCATTCACACTCTGTACAATCAGCACAGACGATGTCTATATAGGTAACAATTCATCATTCACACTGTGTACAATCAGCACAGACGATGTCTATATAGGTAACAATTCATCATTCACACTCTGTACAATCAGCACAGACGATGTCTATATAGGTAACAATTCATCATTCACACTGTGTACAATCAGCACAGACAATGTCCATCATTCACACTATGTACAATCAGCACAGACAATGTCCATCATTCACACTATGTACAATCAGCACAGACAATGTCCATCATTCACACTATGTACAATCAGCACAGACGATGTCCATCATTCACACTATGTACAATCAGCACAGACAATGTCCATCATTCACACTATGTACAATCAGCACAGACAATGTCCATCATTCACACTATGTACAATCAGCACAGACAATGTCCATCATTCACACTGTGTACAATCAGCACAGACAATGTCCATCATTCACACTATGTACAATCAGCACAGACAATGTCCATCATTCACACTATGTACAATCAGCACAGACAATGTCCATCATTCACACTGTGTACAATCAGCACAGACAATGTCCATCATTCACACTATGTACAATCAGCACAGACAATGTCCATCATTCACACTATGTACAATCAGCACAGACAATGTCCATCATTCACACTGTGTACAATCAGCACAGACAATGTCCATCATTCACACTGTGTACAATCAGCACAGACGATGTCCATCATTCACACTATGTACAATCAGCACAGACAATGTCCATCATTCACACTATGTACAATCAGCACAGACAATGTCCATCATTCACACTGTGTACAATCAGCACAGACAATGTCCATCATTCACACTATGTACAATCAGCACAGACAATGTCCATCATTCACACTATGTACAATCAGCACAGACAATGTCCATCATTCACACTGTGTACAATCAGCACAGACAATGTCCATCATTCACACTATGTACAATCAGCACAGACAATGTCCATCATTCACACTATGTACAATCAGCACAGACAATGTCCATCATTCACACTGTGTACAATCAGCACAGACAATGTCCATCATTCACACTGTGTACAATCAGCACAGACGATGTCCATCATTCACACTGTGTACAATCAGCACAGACGATGTCCATCATTCACACTCTGTACAGTCAGCACAGACAATGTCCATCATTCACACTATGTACAATCAGCACAGACGATGTCCATCATTCACACTATGTACAATCAGCACAGTCTAACACAGAGAGGAAAGCCAGGTCTGACGACACGGGAAGTGTGACGTCAGCAGACAGGGTGGAAAAACCCAGAGAAACTGGGGGATGGAAGGGTTACCTCCCTGTCACTGGGTTATGCCACTTCCATTTTTTTGTTTGTTTTAGTATCACGGTGGTTCATCTAACACAGTATGTAAAAGAAATAGAGGTGTGTGGAGGTAGGTAGGAAGTGGAGGAGACTTTCGCAAAAGACGATGACATCATTATCAACACTGAGTTTTTGCGGTGGTGGTCTGGTTTTATTTATTTATTTATGTACGCTGATATTTGACTTCATCAAGTTTTTGCGCCTTATACATATTATTATTATTATTAGTAGTTCTTTTTTTTGTGCATTTATCTATCATTTATTTACTCTCTTTTTTCTCAAGGCCTGATTAAGCGCGTTGGGTTACGCTGCTGGTCAGGCATCTGCTTGGCAGATGTGGCGTAGCGTATATGGATTTGTCCGAATGCAGTGACGCCTCCTTGAGCTACCGAAACTGAAACTGAAACTGTCTTGGTGAATTTTATTATCTCTGTCTGTCTCTCTTTCACACACACACACACACACACCACACCACACCACACCACACCACACCACACCTATAGAACAGGGACTAGCTGAACGCTAAAACAGGTGGATATGATGAAGAAATGACAGGTATAATGACTGAGATGTCTTGAGGTGCAAATCGATTTGTGGCACGGTGTGAGACTGAAGGTTTATTCACGGCAGCATTAAACGTTCCCCTGAGTGAATGATGGCCTGTCAGCAGGGAAGTGTCACCATTGTTCTCTTTATCCACGGCTGTTTTTTGTCTGCCACAAGACGATCCAGTATTAAGGTTTGATGGTGTGTGTTGTGTGTGTCCATGATTAAAAACCCATTACTTCACACCACGCTAGCTGCTGCTTTCTTGTTCAAAGCCTCGTTGTGTTTTTGACCTCATTGGAGGTTTTTGTTGTGGCGCACGTGGACATTTGTCTTTCTTCCTTTTTTGTCATTGACGTAAGTTGTTTTCTTTCCATCTTTTATTCTGTGTGAACCTTTCTCTCCGTCTTTCCTTCTTCAGTTAGTTCCCCCTTTTCTTCTTTTTTGTCCTGATTATTTTCTGTCTTTCTTTCCGATATCTTTCTTCCTACATGTTTTTTCTTGTAATTTGTTCAGTTATTGGTCACCCTTTCCGTTCCAATCACTGTTTCAATCTTTCTTCTTATTTTAAAAAAAATATTTTTTATCTTCTTTGCTTTTTTGTCTTTCTTTATTCATTTTTCCCCCCTGTTTAATGTCTGTCTTTATTTATTTCTGACTTTTTTGCTTGTCTTTATGTTTTGATTCTTTCTTCATGCATTTTTCTTTTTTTTTTCTGTTCATGTCTTTCATCAATCTTTTCTTCTTTCTCTTTATTTCTTTTTCTTTAAATGTGTCTTTATTTATTTCTTACTTTGTTTTTTGGGTTTTTTTTTTTTTGGTAATGTGTTATTCGTTTCTATACTTTCTTTATCTATTATTTTTCTATGATTTCTTTGTGCCTTTATGTATTTCGTTTCTATACTTTCTTTATTATTTTTCTATGATTTCTTTGTGTCTTTATGTATTTCGTTTCTATACTTTCTTTATCTATTATTTTTCTATGATTTCTTTGTGTCTTTATGTATTTCGTTTCTATACTTTCTTTATCCATAATTTTTCTATGGTGCCTTTATGTATTTCGTTTCTATACTTTCTTTATTATTTTTCTATGATTTCTTTGTGTCTTTATGTATTTCGTTTCTATACTTTCTTTATCTATTATTTTTCTACGATTTCTTTGTGTCTTTATGTATTTCGTTTCTATACTTTCTTTATCCATAATTTTTCTATGGTGCCTCTATGTATTTCGTTTCTATACTTTCTTTATCTATTATTTTTCTATGATTTCTTTGTGTCTTTATGTATTTCGTTTCTATACTTTCTTTATCCATAATTTTTCTATGATTTCTTTGTGTCTTTATGTATTTCGTTTCTATACTTTCTTTATCCATTATTTTTCTATGATTTCTTTGTATCTTTATGTATTTCGTTTCTATACTTTCTTTTATCTATTATTTTTCTATGATTTCTTTGTGTCTATGTATTTCATTTCTATACTTTCTTTATCCATTATTTTTCTATGATTTCTTTGTGTCTTTATGTATTTCGTTTCTATACTTTCTTTATCTATTATTTTTCTATGATTTCTTTGTGTCTTTATGTATTTCGTTTCTATACTTTCTTTATCCATTATTTTTCTATGATTTCTTTGTGTCTTTATGTATTTCGTTTCTATACTTTCTTTATCTATTATTTTTCTATGATTTCTTTGTGTCTTTATGTATTTCGTTTCTATACTTTCTTTATCTATTATTTTTCTATGATATCTTTGTGTCTTTATGTATTTCGTTTCTATACTTTCTTTATCTATTATTTTTCTATGATTTCTTTGTGTCTTTATGTATTTCGTTTCTATACTTTCTTTATCCATTATTTTTCTATGATTTCTTTGTGTCTTTATGTATTTCGTTTCTATACTTTCTTTATCTATTATTTTTCTATGATTTCTTTGTGTCTTTATGTATTTCGTTTCTATACTTTCTTTATCTATTATTTTTCTATGATTTCTTTGTGTCTTTATGTATTTATTTCCCCTTCCCTTTTTTCTTCTTCTTGCTTCACGTTGGTCTGTGTTCTGACACAGCATGGATGACTGCACACAGCCACACCACACAGCATGGATGACTGCACACAGCCACATCACACAGCATGGATGACTGCACACAGCCACCACACAACATTGATGACTGCACACAGCCACATCACACAGCATGGATGACTGCACACAGCCACATCACACAGCATGGATGACTGCACACAGCCACATCACACAGCATGGATGACTGCACACAGCCACCACACAGCATGGATGACTGCACACAGCCACATCACACAGCATGGATGACTGCACACAGCCACCACACAACATTGATGACTGCACACAGCCACATCACACAGCATGGATGACTGCATACAGCCACATCACACAGCATGGATGACTGCACACAGCCACATCACACAACATTGATGACTGCACACAGCCACATCACACAGCATGGATGACTGCACACAGCCACATCACACAGCATGGATGACTGCACACAGCCACATCACACAGCATGGATGACTGCACACAGCCACCACACAACATTGATGACTGCACACAGCCACATCACACAGCATGGATGACTGCACACAGCCACATCACACAACATTGATGACTGCACACAGCCACATCACACAACATTGATGACTGCACACAGCCACATCACACAGCATGGATGACTGCACACAGCCACATCACACAGCATGGATGACTGCACACAGCCACATCACACAACATTGATGACTGCACACAGCCACATCACACAACATTGATGACTGCACACAGCCACATCACACAGCATGGATGACTGCACACAGCCACATCACACAGCATGGATGACTGCACACAGCCACATCACACAGCATGGATGACTGCACACAGCCACATCACACAGCATGGATGACTGCACACAACCATCACACAGCATGGATGACTGCACACAGCCACACAGCATGGATGACTGCACACAGCCACCACACAACATGGATGACTGCACACAGCCACATCACACAGCATGGATGACTGCACACAGCCACCTCACACAGCATGGATGACTGCACACAGCCACCTCACACAGCATGGATGACTGCACACAGCCACCTCACACAGCATGGATGACTGCACACAGCCACCTCACACAGCATGGATGACTGCACACAGCCACATCACACAGCATGGATGACTGCACACAGCCACATCACACAGCATGGATGACTGCACACAGCCACATCACACAGCATGGATGACTGCACACAGCCACATCACACAGCATGGATGACTGCACACAGCCACATCACACAGCATGGATGACTGCACACAGCCACATCACACAGCATGGATGACTGCACACAGCCACATCACACAGCATGGATGACTGCACACAGCCACATCACACAGCATGGATGACTGCACACAGCCACATCACACAGCATGGATGACTGCACACAGCCACCTCACACAGCATGGATGACTGCACACAGCCACCTCACACAGCATGGATGACTGCACACAGCCACCTCACACAGCATGGATGACTGCACACAGCCACCTCACACAGTATGGATGACTGCACACAGCCACATCACACAGCATGGATGACTGCACACAGCCACCTCACACAGCATGGATGACTGCACACAGCCACCTCACACAGCATGGATGACTGCACACAGCCACCTCACACAGCATGGATGACTGCACACAGCCACATCACACAGCATGGATGACTGCACACAGCCACATCACACAGCATGGATGACTGCACACAGCCACATCACACAGCATGGATGACTGCACACAGCCACCTCACTGACATCATCTGCCACTCCAGATCAGTCAACACGGACCGACGGACGCACGCCCCAATAAAAAGACACAGTCACACGTACACACACAAATAAATTCACACACACGGACTGACACGTGCATGCAGATAGATATATAGACACATATATATATATATATATATATATATATATAGAGAGAGAGAGAGAGAGAGAGAGAGAGAGAGAGAGAGAGAGAGATAGATTTACCAACTGATAAACACAAATTCATTGTGTCATTTTAATCACGGGACTTTATTCATGAGATAAGAAATAACCGTTTTGTATTTGTAACGCCAGCATTTCAAAAACTCTGTACATGCAAAAACAAATTGGGAACAATACCGGAGGCCGTTATTTCCTTGCACAGCAGTCAGCTGCACCACTTGGAAACTTGCACTCACAACAGCTAAAAGAAAAAGCAGCAACATGCACACTGATCCTGTCCCTGCTAACTGTCATGCCTCGCTTTGTGATCCCTCTCTGAGAAGAAGAGACAAGTCTACCATCCTGCCTACATACGTTCCTTTAACGTTTTGTGGTATAGTTGGTGGTTTTTGTTGTTTGTTTTTAAACACACAGACACATCAGTCACACACATATACACCAAACCAAACAGTGGCAGGATAATGTTTAACCATTGACATACGTTTGTTTCGGGACAAGGTGGCGGTAATTAACGATGTAGATATGAACAAACTGTTTCCATGACGTCATTGACATACGTTTGTTTTGGGACAAGGTAGTGGTAATTAATTAACGATGTAGATATGAACAAACTATTTCCATGACGTCATTGTCATACGTTTGTTTTGGGACAAGGTAGTTGTAATTAATTAACGATGTAGATATGAACACACTGTTTCCATGACGTCATTGTCATACTTTGGTTTTGGGACAAGGTAGTGGTAATTAACGATGTAGATATGAACACACTGTTTCCATATAGTCACTTTAGAGACTTGGTAAATATTGTGATTATTCAGGGTAAGGAGCTGATCTCCATTCCGAATCAGCCAACTGAATTCAGTGTCCAGTTGGTCATGAACGCTGTAAGCATCGTGTGTGTATCGTGGTCAGTCATGAACATCGTGTGTGTATCGTGGTCAGTCATGTCAGTCATGAACACCGTGTGTGTACCGTGTCAGTCATGTCAGTCATGAACACCGTGTGTGTACCGTGTCAGTCATGTCAGTCATGAACACCGTGTGTGTACCGTGGTCAGTCATGAACACCGTGTGTGTACCGTGGTCAGTCATGAACATCGTGTGTGTACTGTGTCAGTCATGTCCAGTCAGTCATGAACACCGTGTGTGTACCGTGTCAGTCATGAACACCGTGTGTGTACCGTGTCAGTCATGTCAGTCATGAACATCGTGTGTGTACCGTGTCAGTCATGTCAGTCATGAACATCGTGTGTGTACCGTGTCAGTCATGTCAGTCATGAACATCGTGTGTGTACCGTGTCAGTCATGTCAGTCATGAACATCGTGTGTGTACCGTGTCAGTCATGAACATCGTGTGTGTACCGTGGTCAGTCATGAACATCGTGTGTGTACTGTGTCAGTCATGTCAGTCATGAACATCGTGTGTGTACCGTGTCAGTCATGAACATCGTGTGTGTACCGTGTCAGTCATGAACATCGTGTGTGTACCGTGTCAGTCATGAACATCGTGTGTGTACCGTGGTCAGTCATGTCAGTCATGAACACCGTGTGTGTACCGTGTCAGTCATGTCAGTCATGAACATCGTGTGTGTACCGTGGTCAGTCATGTCAGTCATGAACACCGTGTGTGTACCGTGTCAGTCATGTCAGTCATGAACATCGTGTGTGTACCGTGGTCAGTCATGAACACCGTGTATGTACCGTGGTCAGTCATGAACACCGTGTGTGTACCGTGGTCAGTCATGAACACCGTGTGTGTACCGTGTCAGTCATGAACACCGTGTGTGTACCGTGGTCAGTCATGTCAGTCATGAACATCGTGTGTGTACCGTGGTCAGTCATGTCAGTCATGAACATCGTGTGTGTACCGTGTCAGTCATGAACACCGTGTGTGTACCGTGTCAGTCATGAACATCGTGTGTACTGTGTCAGTCATGAACATCGTGTGTGTACCGTGGTCAGTCATGAACATCGTGTGTGTACTGTGTCAGTCATGAACACCGTGTGTGTACCGTGTCAATCATGTCAGTCATGAACATCGTATGTGTACCGTGTCAGTCATGTCAGTCATGAACATCGTGTGTGTACCGTGTCAGTCATCTCAGTCATGAACATCGTGTGTGTATCGTGTCAGTCATGTCAGTCGTGAACATCGTGTGTGTACCGTGTCAGTCATGTCAGTCATGAACATCGTGTGTGTACCGTGTCAGTCATGAACATCGTGTGTGTACCGTGTCAGTCATGTCAGTCATGAACATTGTGTGTGTACTGTGTCAGTCATGTCAGATGATGGCCATCGGACCAGCAGAGGGGGCAGCTATCTGGCTAGAATTTGAATTTGTGGACAGTGTCTGTAAGAATGATAATGCAAATGAATATAACAAATAAAAAATACAAATAAATGACGACATACCAAATAATAATAGCAAAATCGCTGACACTAATGGAATTAAAAAAAAAAATGATATAAATATTGACCAATAACCGAATAAAGATAAATATCCTCCATTCACAGTTGATGAATCCAGATCTCTCCCCATGTCATGTACATAAACAATGTGTGACTTTGATCAGTCTTGTGATGATTCAGTGTAAAGAACTATTCTCGATTATCAGCCAGTCATAACTAAAATGCAGTTCAGATTCAGATACGAACAATATGAACATAGCTATGCAAATAAATAGGAGAAGCAAGTAAAACGATAAGAATTTCTCCTATTTCTCAACAGTTTGTGATAATCATGATCATCAGTGGACCATATATTGTCGGCCAAGGTCATTCGTGAAATATCCAATCTGTCTGTAGTGTGTATATCACGACAGGACCTCAAGTCAGACTTTTCGTTGTCCTGTGGAATTCATTGCGTTGGTATTGTGACATTTTGATATAATATACCATTTAAATAAAGAACAGTATAGATTGTGGTCACATTCATGAATAAATCGGTGCTTTTCAGTAATTTCTTTGTTTGAATCGATTTGCTTACTGATGGTTTTATTCCATCGTGACTGACAACAGTGGACATAGGGTGGAGGAGGAGGAAAAATGTTGGTTTTAACCAGTTCATCCCATCTGTACACACTGGACAGATACACTGGTCACACACACACACACACACGCGCGCGCACGCGCACGCACGCACGCACGCACGCACGCACACACACACACACACACACACACACGTATGGCAATGGTGACCCACACAAACAGCTAAGGCGCCGACATGCCCCCACCCCCATCCCCCCATCACATGTCTCCCCACCCCCACCCCCACCCCCATCACATGTCTCCCCACCCCCACCCCCATCACATGTCTCCCCACCCCCACCCCCATCACATGTCTCCCCACCCCCACCCCCACCCCCACCCCCCATCACATGTCTCCCCACCCCCACCCCCACCCCCCATCACATGTCCTCCCCACCCCCACCCCCACCCCCACCCCCCATCACATGTCTCCCCACCCCCACCCCCACCCCCCATCACATGTCTCCCCACCCCCACCCCCACCCCCCATCACATGTCTCCCCACCCCCACCCCCACCCCCCATCACATGTCTCCCCACCCCCACCCCCACCCCCACCCCCATCACATGTCTCCCCCCCACCCCCACCCCCACCCCCATCACATGTCTCCCCACCCCCACCCCCATCACATGTCTCCCCACCCCCACCCCCATCACATGTCTCCCCACCCCCACCCCCACCCCCATCACATGTCTCCCCACCCCCACCCCCATCACATGTCTCCCCCCCCATCACAAGTCTCCCCACCCCCCCCCCCACCCCCCACCACATGTCTCCCCACCCCCACCCCCACCACATGCTCCACCACCCCCACCCCCATCACATGTCTCCCCACCCCCACCCCCCATCACAAGTCTCCCACCCCCAACCCCCACCCCCCATCACATGTCTCCCCACCCCCACCCCCATCACATGTCTCCCCACCCCCACCCCCACCCCCCATCACATGTCTCCCCACCCCCACCCCCCATCACATTTCTCCTCACCCCCACCCCCATCACATGCCTCCCCACCCCCACCCCCACCCCCATCACATGTCTCCCCACCCCCCACCCCCCACCCAGCCCCCACCCCCCCCATCACATGTCTCCCCACCCCCACCCCCACCCCCATCACATGTCTCCCCACCCCCACCCCACCCCCCATCACATGTCTCCCCACCCCACCCCCACCCCCCATCACATGTCTCCCCACCCCACCCCACCCCACCCCCCATCTCCCCCACCCCCACCCCCATCACTGTCTCCCCACCCCCACCCCCACCCCCATCACATGTCTCCCCACCCCCACCCCCACCCCCATCACATGTCCTCCCCACCCCCACCCCCTTCACAGGTCTCCCACCCCACCCACCCCCACCCCCCATCACATGTCTCCCCACCCCCACCCCTCCATCACATGTCTCCCCACCACCCCCCCCCACACATGTCTCCCCACCCCCACCCCTCCCCCATCACATGCTCCTCCCACCCCCCCCACCCCATCACATGTCTCCCCACGCTCCACCCCCACCCCCATCACATGTCTCCCCACCCCCACCCCCCATCACATGTCTCCCCACCCCCACCCCCACCCCCCATCACATGTCTCCCCACCCCCACCCCCATCACATGTCTCCCCACCCCCACCCCCACCCCCATCACATGTCTCCCCACCCCCCACCCCCACCCATCACATGTCTCCCCACCCCCACCCCCACCCCCCATCACATGTCTCCCCACCCCACCCCCATCACATGTCTCCCCACCCCCACCCCCACCCCCCCATCACATGTCTCCCCACCCCCCACCCCCCATCACATGTCTCCCCACCCCCACCCCCACCCCCATCACATGTCTCCCCACCCCCACCCCCCCATCACATGTCTCCCCACCCCACCCCCACCCCCCATCACATGTCTCCCCACCCCCACCCCCATCACATGTCTCCCCACCCCCACCCCCATCACATGTCTCCCCACCCCCACCCCCACCCCCACCCCCATCACATGTCTCCCCACCCCCACCCCCACCCCCATCACATGTCTCCCCACCCCCACCCCCACCCCCACCCCCACCCCCACCCCCCCATCACATGTCTCCCCACCCCCACCCCCACCCCCATCACATGTCTCCCCACCCCCACCCCCACCCCCATCACATGTCTCCCCACCCCCACCCCCACCCCCATCACATGTCTCCCCACCCCCACCCCCACCCCCATCACATGTCTCCCCACCCCCACCCCCATCACATGTCTCCCCACCCCCACCCCCATCACATGTCTCCCCACCAAATATCAAATATTGAAAACTATCTAAAAGGTTTATTTTATGTTCAGTTTCCGTGTGAAAGCCTTGGAGAGACAGCTGCATGTCCATAATTATGCACTTTGTTTTCTGGGTGTACGATATGGGTTCACTGAAGTATTCTGCCTTGCAAAGAATTCATTTCTTTACAAGCGTCAACAAACTAAAAAAAAACCTCATCTTATTGCATCGAACATTCTCTGCTTCATCAACAGTGTCAGACGTTAGCAATCAGTGTGACATTTCCCCCAACAGTGTCAGACGTTAGCAATCAGTGTGACATTTCCCCCTGCAGTTGTGTGCTTCATCAACAGTGTCAGACGTTAACAATCAGTGTGACATTTTCCCCTGCAGTTCTCTGCTTCATCAACAGTGTCAGACGTTAACAATCAGTGACATTTCCCCCCGCAGTTGTGTGCTTCATCAACAGTGTCAGACGTTAACAATCAGTGTGACATTTCCCCCTGCAGTTGTGTGCTTCATCAACAGTGTCAGACGTTAACAATCAGTGTAAGTTCTCTGCTTCATCAACAGTGTCAGACGTTAACAATCAGTGTAAGTGCTCTGCTTCATCAACAGTGTCAGACGTTAACAATCAGTGTAAGTTCTCTGCTTCATCAACAGTGTCAGACGTTAACAATCAGTGACATTTCCCCCCGCAGTTGTGTGCTTCATCAACAGTGTCAGACGTTAACAATCAGTGTAAGTTCTCTGCTTCATCAACAGTGTCAGACGTTAACAATCAGTGACATTTCCCCCCGCAGTTGTGTGCTTCATCAACAGTGTCAGACGTTAACAATCAGTGTAAGTGCTCTGCTTCATCAACAGTGTCAGACGTTAACAATCAGTGTAAGTTCTCTGCTTCATCAACAGTGTCAGACGTTAACAATCAGTGTGACATTTTCCCCTGCAGTTTAAAGTCATACAGACCGTGGTTTTGTCAGTGTGTGTGGAAAACACGTGAGTCCGCTCCTGAGAGATTGTAAAAATGGGCGTTGGACGAGGAAAGAGAGTTCACAAGACCGCGCCATAATTTCACAAACACAGTGTGTGAATATTCAGTGGTCCCGTATGTTTTTACGGCCAGTGGGGCAGTTGGTTTGTTCAAGTTGGCCGTGCTCGGGGCTGGACATGGGAAAGCGGGTACTGTGAACTAAAGGAGACTGGTGGCTGTACTACTGTGAACATCGACAGTCAGGCCAATGTGTGACTGTTGGAAACACCAAATTTCCCGAAGCACGGACAGGGTAACTCAACATTGTGAGCGGTGTGAAGATCCCTCCCAACTGTGTACCAGTGCACAGCCTGTCTTGTCTATGTTTGCAAAGGAGGCCGTCATTACACAGTGTGTCTGTTTTACAGCCTGTCTTTGTTTGCAAAGGAGGCCGTCATTACACAGTGTGTCTGTTTCACAGCCTGTCTTTGTTTGCAAAGGAGGCCGCCATTACACAGTGTCTGTTTCACAGCCTGTCTTTGTTTGCAAAGGAGGCCGTCATTACACAGTGTGTCTGTTTCAAAGCCTGTCTTTGTTTGCAAAGGAGGCCGTCATTACACAGTGTGTCTGTTTCACAGCCTGTCTTTGTTTGCAAAGGAGGCCGTCATTACACAGTGTGTCTGTTTCACAGCCTGTCTTTGTTTGCAAAGGAGGCCGTCATTACTCAGTGTGTCTGTTTCACAGCCTGTCTTTGCAAAGGAGGCCGTCATTACACAGTGTGTCTGTTTCACAGCCTGTCTTTGTTTGCAAAGGAGGCCGTCATTACACAGTGTCTGTTTCACAGCCTGTCTTTGTTTGCAAAGGAGGCCGTCATTACACACTGTGTCTATTTCACAGCCTGTCTTTGTTTGCAAAGGAGGCCGTCATTACACAGTGTGTCTGTTTTACAGCCTGTCTTTGTTTGCAAAGGAGGCCGTCATTACACAGTGTGTCTATTTCCCCACTCCCTTTTGTTCAGAAAGAAGTCTGTGTTCATGTGTTTTTCTGACCGGAGTTTGTTCAGAAAGAAGTCTGTGTTCATGTGTTTTTCTGACCGGAGTTTGTTCAGAAAGAAGTCTGTCTTCATATGTTTTTCTGACCGGAGTTTGTTCAGAAAAAAGTCTGTGTTCATGTGTTTTTCTGACCGGAGTTTGTTCAGAAAGAAGTCTGTGTTCATGTGTTTTTCTGACCGGAGTTTGTTCAGAAAGAAGTCTGTGTTCATGTGTTTTTCTGACCGGAGTTTATTCAGAAAGAAGTCTGTGTTCATGTGTTTTTCTGACCGGAGTTTGTTCAGAAAGAAGTCTGTGTTCATGTGTTTTTCTGACCGGAGTTTGTTCAGAAAGAAGTCTGTGTTCATGTGTTTTTCTGACCGGAGTTTGTTCAGAAAGAAGTCTGTCTTCATATGTTTTTCTGACCGGAGTTTGTTCAGAAAGAAGTCTGTCTTCATATGTTTTTCTGACCGGAGTTTGTTCAGAAAGAAGTCTGTCTTCATATGTTTTTCTGACCGGAGTTTGTTCAGAAAGAAGTCTGTCTTCATGTGTTTTTCTGACCGGAGTTTGTTCAGAAAGAATTCTGTCTTCACATGTTTTTCTGACCGGAGTTTATTCAGAAAAAAAGTCTGTCTTCATAGTTTTTCTGACCGGAGTTTGTTCAGAAAGAAGTCTGTCTTCGTGTGTTTTTCTGACCGGAGTTTGTTCAGAAAGAAGTCTGTCTTCATGTGTTTTTCTGACCGGAGTTTGTTCAGAAAGAAGTCTGTCTTCATATGTTTTTCTGACCGGAGTTTGTTCAGAAAAAGTCTGTCTTCATGTGTTTTTCTGACCGGAGTTTGTTCAGAATCTACATGGGTGTTTCTGACGCAGTTTGCTTTATTAAGAATCGGCAGTGTAAAATATTTGACTGAGTTTGATATGAAAGAAGTTCGATCTTTATTATTTTTTGACAGGAAAGTATGTACAAAACAAAAGTTGTGTTCATTTTGTTTGTTGCCGAAGATTTCTTTCAGAAGAGATAATCTCTTACCCCTGTTGTTTCCGGAGGAAATGGGAGAAATAGAAGTCAGCCTTGTTTTTCTGAACGGATTGCTAAAAGAAATACTGTTTCACGATGTTTTTTGCGGGGGGTTGTGAAAGAGGTCTGTCATTCATGTCTTTAAAAAAGGAAACCCGGGGAGTTCAGAAAGAGAGTCTGAGGTAACAAAAGAGAATTTTGAGACGTTAGTTTGTTCAGAAGGAAATATTATATTATGGTATGTTATGAAACCCATGTTTGTTCAGAAATAATAATGTGTTCAGTTTTTTTGACGGCTTTGTTCAGAAAAACAGGATCATGTGTTGTTTCGACCGAGTTTCCCTTCATGAGAAAGAAGTCTGTCTTAAATGTGTTTTTCTGTCCAGTTAGTAGAAATAGAAGTCTTGTAAAAGTATTTTTATAAGACTGGGAAAACATTTGTTAGAAACAAGTGGGCTTCATGAAAGGAGTGACCAGTTTGTTCGAAAGAAGTCTGTCGTCATTGTGGTTTTCATGACACGAACTTTGATTCAAAAAAGAAAAGAACAGCCAAGACGTTTGTAACCATTTGTTCAGGAAATAAGACTATCAAATCATATGTTTTGCCCAGACCGAGAAGAGTGAGTCAGGAAAGAAGATGTGATGTGTTTTTTGACCGGAGTTTATTCAGAGGGAAGTCGTGTTATGTGTTTTACTGACCGGAGTTTGTTCAGAAAAAAGTCTGTCTTATATTTTTTCTGAAGGAGTGGTCAGAAGAGAATTCTGTCTTCAAAAATGTTTTTTGACCGGAGTTTATTCAGAAAGAAGTCTGTCCTTCATATGTTTTTCTGACCGGAGTTTGTTCAGAAAGAAGTCTGTCCTGTGTTTTTCTGACCGGAGTTTGTTCAGAAAGAAGTCTGTCTTCATGTGTTTTTCTGACCGGAGTTTGTTCAGAAAGAAGTCTGTCTTCACATGTTTTTCTGACCGGAGTTTGTTCAGAAAGAAGTCTGTCTTCATATGTTTTTCTGACCGGAGTTTGTTCAGAAAAAGTCTGTCTTCATGTGTTTTTCTGACCGGAGTTTGTTCAGAAAAAGTCTGTCTTCATATGTTTTTCTGACCGGAGAAAGGGGTATTTTCTGCACAGTTTCACAAGAGACAACTTTTGTTGCCTTCGGATCTTTAACAGTGTGCTTCCGGCATGGTGCTCCTTTCCTTGGACGAGGGCAGCATGAAGAAAGCCACACAGTGTGTAACCCTCGTTAACAGAGTTGTCTTGTCGTGTGTCAAATCACCTCCGTCTCCAGCAAAAAAACAAAAACAAAACATACATGGCGTGCTTAGCTCGACAGTCACACGTGTGTGCTCATTTAAGAACAGGCAGGCATGTAAACAAATATTTGAAACATGAATAAGATATATAACATATGAAAGATACGTTAACAAAAGATCAAATTTATTATTTTTTAAAGAAAAGTAAATGAACAAAACAAACAGCGGTTGAAATGCTATACCATTTTAGCTGAAGTGTTGCACGAACATGATTCATCTTGTGAGAGAGAGAACAATAAATCCTGACCCCAGTGTCAGTTTCCAGGAGGAAGGGGAGAAAGCGTCAGAAGTCAGCCTAAAAAAACAACTGATTTGCACGATGTGTGTGTGTTGGGGGGGGGGGGGGAGGGGGGGACGAGGGGGCCCGGGGGGTGGGAGCAGGGGGGGGGGCAGGTTTGGGATCGTCAGTTAAAAGAGACAGAGACACACGGAGAGACACAGAGAGAGAGAGAGAGAGAGAGAGGGGGGGGGGGGAACGAAATAAAGAGAATTTTGAGAAACGATTTAAAAAAAATCTAACCAACTGTTGCAAGACAGCGCAAATAATAATAATATGGTAATGGTAATGATACCAATTTATGATAACAACAATAATAATGATGATAATAACAATAATAACACACACGGCCTTGAACAAAGGCCTCTTGTCGTGCTGAATACAGGACAATCAATGTTGTTTCACTGTTACCACTGGTCATGGAGACCAGCAGAAAAGCCAACAAATCACTGACTAAACCCCTCTGCCTCCAGTTAGAGATATAAATAGAAACACTGTCTTCGTAAAACGTATTTTATATAAAGATGGGAAACAAAACATTTGTGGAAAACAAGTGGAGGAAAAATACAAGAAATGAAAAAGGAAGTGAAAGCGAAAATCATCGTTGATGACTGACCTCGTAAACTGCAAGACGTGTCTTGTGCACACTTGTTTTGGATGGGTTTCGGCCTCCACAGAAGCACAAACATAAATCAGCCATGAACAAACAAACAAACAAACAACAAAAACAACAAAAAAAGCCCCCCCAAAAGAAACGATTTGTAAAACATTTTGTTCTGGAAACCTACGAACATAAATCAAAAACGAAAGATTGTAAGCAATGCGACTAGAGAGAGAAAGAGTGAGTGAATGAATGAATGAATGAATGAATGATTTTTTAAAATATTTTCTGAGGGTAATAGATTCAGCATATATGCTGTTTTACATCAGCCCTCGAAAACAAACAAATAAACAACAGCAAAAAAAGAACAATAACAATGATTTTTTTTTTTAAAGAAGAAGAAAAAGGAAAAGTGAAGAAGAGAAAAATCACAGAAAACAATAATATCAAAGACGAGAGAAAAAAGGAGATAGCTGGACAGTGACACGCAGACAGACAGGCAGACAGATACAGACAGACAGACAGAGAGGGCGGATCGTTCCCATATTTGTTCATTTTACATATACGGTACATGTACGCTTACTCAAAAGATATATGTTGAAACTGATATCGAGAAGTTCATGGAGAATAAGAAAACTTGGTCTGTGACACATGTTTGAGAGAGAGAGAGAGACAGAGGCGAGGGGCGAGCCCACAAACACATGGACGCATGCACACATACACCTTCCTCTCCTTCAACACACAGACGCGCGCGCGCGCACGCATTGGTTTTTGTTGTATTTTTGTTTTGTTTTATTGTTGTAATTGTTTGCTTTTAAAATATCTTTGACATCAATGTACCTATTATGTTAAGTTGGTTTCTTTATTCATTTACATTTTTGTTTATTGTTTTCATCTCTCTCTCTCTCTCTCTCTCTCTCTCTCTCTCTCTCTCTCTATATATATATATATATATATATATATTCTGGTGTGTATATATATCATAATGAAATAAAGACGACCTTGCACAGTGTTTATTTTAAAAAAAGAAGAAGATGATTTCATGCACATTTTTGGAATTTGGTAGGTTTTGTTTTATAAAGTACTGCTGTCTACCTTAGCTTATTTCAGAACTCTTTGTTTCAAACAGGTGCGGTGCAGCGTATATGGATAAGTCCACACGCTTTGACGCCTCCTTGAAACTGAAAAAAATGTTGTTGTTTTTTTAAAGTTGCTTATTTAAAAAAAAGAAAAAAAAAGGATGTGACATATTTCCAACTGGATTCGTACATCGGTGAAGGAAAGAGAGAAAGAACGATAATTCATATACATTTGACATCATGGCTCCGAAACAGTCATTGTAGCGAAAGATCCACAACGAACGTGACAACAGACCAGTCAAACAATGAAATAAAAAAAGGAAATATTTCAGCATTTTGCTTGTCCGGCTGACGTGAAACAGTGTTCACACGTGTTCATAGCTTATACCTCCCATGTCACTTAAAAATATAAACCACTGTTCACACGTGTTCATAGTTTATACCTTCCCTGTCACTTAAAAGTATAAACCACTGTTCACACGTGTTCATAGTTTATACCTCCCCTGTCACTTAAAAATGTAAACCACTGTTCACACGTGTTCATAGTTTATACCTCCCCTGTCACTTAAAAATGTAAACCACTGTTCACACGTGTTCATAGTTTATACCTCCCCTGTCACTTAAAAGTATAAACCACTGTTCACACGTGTTCATAGTTTATACCTCCCCTGTCACTTAAAAATGTAAACCACTGTTCACACGTGTTCATAGTTTATACCTTCCCTGTCACTTAAAAATGTAAACCACTGTTCACACGTGTTCATAGTTTATACCTCCCCTGCCCTCTCCTGAAACAGTTGATATAAATGTAGTTGAACACACTCTGGTGAACGATATGGAACAGCTTACTCCCTTTTTAAAATCATGTCATTTGAAGCAAACTTTTTAAAAGCTCCAAAGAAATATTTGATGGAAAAAAAAAGATCCCTTTTATGTTTTGTCATGATTCTCCTTTGCCTCTGATGTTCCTGTCTGTTATGTATCCGTCTGTTTGGTATTTTTTCAGTCTGCTGACTCCAACCTTTTTTTCCCTTCCTTTCTGAACTTGTCCTTTTATCAGTTCTGTCTGTCTGTCTGTCTTCAGTTTATCTCTCGTTCTCGCCCCCACTGTCTCTCTTCCAAAATATCTTGTTAATGACGTAATGATGCTGCTTTCGTGTGTATGATTGTGTCGACGTCATGTATATAATTATGTTCATTTGCTGTTTGTCCGTATACTGTTTTTCCCCATAGAATTTGTGTCTTATCGCGCTGATTTTTCATGTGATACTCTTCCTACCCACCTCCCTATTTTCTTCCATTTTCTTGTGGTTTTTTTTTTTCCTTTTTTTTCTTTTTTTTCTGAGGGCAGGATGAAAAAAAAGCTGCACAAACTTATTCTTTTACCCTCAATACAGATCATTTTGACTTGATTTCACACACACACACACACACACACACACACCACACACACACACCACATACACACACACACCACACCACACCACACACACACACACCACCACATCACACCACACCACACAATTAACTATTCAACTCAATGAACACACCGAAATACCACTTGCTTAGAAAACGAGATAATACTTGCTCAAAAACACCGAGATAATGCTCAGAACACAAGATTATGCTCCTCAGAACACCGAGATAATGCTGAGATAATGCTCAGAACACCGAGATAATGCTCATTCACCGTTTCCAGTTATCGCATGTTGCTGGCAAACCAGCATTCATAGCTACCTTGGCCATCGTGGCTGATGATTCAAAAACAGTCAGTCAATAAACACAAATACATAAACCGTAACTTGCTCACCAAAGAGCAAACTCCAAGAAAACGATGATGACACATATCCAAGAAAACGATGATATGACACATATCCAATACCGCAGGCTGAGCTTCAGTAACGAAACAACTACACACTTTAGTCCTGATCCAAAACTGAACATACATTGAGTAAAAGCATGGCAAGGACAAAAAAAAAGTCTTTTCACCCACAATCTAAAACCAACTAGAAAATTTCAAACAAAACCCAAACATGGCACTGTAATACACACCCCAGTTTCTTATTGCTGCAAAACCTGGTGGTGTTGAAACTGTTCACATCTAAAGCAGCTAGCACTGATCCAGTCCTGACGTCCCTAACAGGGGCCTCGTGCCGTCCGTTGCTGTAATGTCCTCACACACAACGTGCTGTCAGTTGCTGTAATGTCCTCAACGGGCTGTCTGTTGCTGTAATGTCCTCACACAACGTGCTGTCTGTTGCTGTAATGTCCTCAACGGGCTGTCTGTTGCTGTAATGTCCTCACACAACGTGCTGTCTGTTGCTGTAATGTCCTCACACAACGGGCTGTCTGTTGCTGTAATGTCCTCACACAACGGGCTGTCTGTTGCTGTAATGTCCTCACACAACGTGCTGTCTGTTGCTGTAATGTCCTCAACGGGCTGTCTGTTGCTGTAATGTCCTCACACAACGGGCTGTCTGTTGCTGTAATGTCCTCAACGGGCTGTCTGTTGCTGTAATGTCCTCACACAACGTGCTGTCTGTTGCTGTAATGTCCTCACACAACGTGCTGTCTGTTGCTGTAATGTCCTCACACAACGTGCTGTCTGTTGCTGTAATGTCCTCACACAACGTGCTGTCTGTTGCTGTAATGTCCTCACACAACGTGCTGTCTGTTGCTGTAATGTCCTCACACAACGTGTCTGTTGCTGTAATGTCCTCACACAACGTGCTGTCTGTTGCTGTAATGTCCTCACACAACGTGCTGTCTGTTGCTGTAATGTCCTCACACAACGTGCTGTCTGTTGCTCTAATGTCCTCAACGTGCTGTCTGTTGCTCTAATGTCCTCAACGTGCTGTCTGTTGCTCTAATGTCCTCGCACACAACGTGCTGTCTGTTGCTGTAATGTCCTCACACACAACGTGCTGTCTGTTGCTCTAATGTCCTCAACGTGCTGTCTGTTGCTCTAATGTCCTCACACACAACGTGCTGTCTGTTGCTGTAATGTCCTCTCACACAACGTGCTGTCTGTTGCTGTAATGTCCTCACACAACGTGCTGTCTGTTGCTCTAATGTCCTCTCACACAACGTGCTGTCTGTTGCTCTAATGCCCTCACACAACGTGCTGTCTGTTGCTGTAATGTCCTCACACAACGTGCTGTCTGTTGCTCTAATGTCCTCTCACAAAACGTGCTGTCTGTTGCTCTAATGTCCACTCACACAACGTGCTGTCTGTTGCTCTAATGTCCTCACACAACGTGCTGTCTGTTGCTCTAATGTCCACTCACACAACGTGCTGTCTGTTGCTCTAATGTCCTCACACACAACGTCCACTGCTCACAAAATGGCGGAATAACTGAACGCAGAACTCAGCGAGTCGGGGTTTTCCTGGCCTGACTAACACTTGAGACGTGGTGTTGGCTGGGAGATGAATTGGGGGAGATAGGGAGAGTTGGGGGAAAAGGGAGCAGCCTTTCTAGGGGAGAGAGGGGCACGGGGGATGGAGGGTGGGGGGCGGCAGTGATCAGCCAGGTACCACCACTTCCACAATTATTGACCGCCCCCACACCCACACCCACACCCACCATCAACACAGTGAAGAGGAAGGCTCCACACACAATGCACGGAGAACCCAGACCTGCCTTTTCTGAACAACAAATCAACATGTGTCATGTTTGTCACCGTGTGTCCCTGACACAACAAATCAACATGTGTCATGTCTGTCACCGTGTGTCCCTGACACAACAAATCAACATGTGTCATGTCTGTCACCGTGTGTCTCTGACACAACAAATCAACATGTGTCATGTCTGTCACCGTGTGTCTCTGACACAACAAATCAACATGTGTCATGTCTGTCACCCTGTGTCTCTGACACAACAAATCAACATGTGTCATGTCTTTTACCGTGTGTCTCTGACACAACAAATCAACATGTGTCATGTCTGTCACCCTGTGTCTCTGACACAAGTGGCACCGAAATTCAAACAGTACACTCCAGTCATCACCATCATTTTCAGTCAGCAGTAGTGGTAGTAAGAGATACTTTCCAAAAAGGCATGCACAGTAAATATAATAACGAGCTGCAACAGTTGGCACACACACACACACACACACACACACACACACACACACACACACACACACACACACACACACACACACACACGAGACTACATCACAACAATTCGCCAGTTTCACCGTCGAAGCCAGAAACAGGATTGATGCTGTATCATTAAAAAAACAACAACAACAAAACAACCGGAGCCAATATCATAACGTTAATGGTTGACTTATTAACAAACGTGTGGTCGCATTGTCTGGCATGTGAGAACAGTGTCACCTGGTGTCACAAGACAACAGCTGGAGGAAGGTTTGCAACAAGAAGCATTGTCTGGCATCAGACACAGGGGGGTTATTTTGAATGTGTGGAAATGACCCAGTTCTACATCAACACACAGGGATAGCCCTCAATGTGTGGAAATGACCTAGTTTTAAATCAACACACAGGGTTAGCCCTGAATGTGTGGAAATGACCTAGTTTTAAATCAACACACAGGCATAGCCCTGAATGTGTGGAAATGAACTAGTTCTACATCAACATACAGGGAGAGCCCTGAATGTGTGGAAATGACCTAGTTCTACATCAACACACAGGGTTAGCCCTGAATGTGTGGAAATGACCTAGTTTTAAATCAACACACAGGCATAGCCCTGAATGTGTGGAAATGAACTAGTTCTACATCAACATACAGGGAGAGCCCTGAATGTGTGGAAATGACCTAGTTCTACATCAACACACAGGGTTAGCCCTGAATGTGTGGAAATGACCCAGTTCTACATCTCTGTACCAGTAATGACACAGTGCTGATGGTGAGGAATTCACTACTGTACCGGTCATGACACAGTGCTGATGGCGAGGAATCCACTACTGTACCAGTCATGACACAGAGCTGATGGTGAGGAATCCACTACTGTACCAGTCATGACACAGTGCTGATGGTGAGGAATTCACTACTGTACCGGTCATGACACAGAGCTGATGGCGAGGAATCCACTACTGTACCAGTCATGACACAGTGCTGATGGTGAGGAATTCACTACTGTACCAGTCATGACACAGAGCTGATGGCCAGGAATCCACTACTGCATTCCAGACCACAGTGAACACCCCTTTTCTGATGCTCTGTGGGTTTCATTCAGTCTGCCAGAAAGTCATGTTTTGTGGCAGTGTTTCAGCGACAGAACACCACAGACCACACCCCAACGCCGTCTTCGTGCTCGTGAAAAACCAGCACCCGATCCATCTTGAACTTCTGAAAAATCAACACGTGGTCCATCTGAAAACCAGCAAGTGATCCATCTTGAACTTCTGAAAAATCATCACGTGATCCATCTTGAACTTCTGAAAAACCATCACGTGATCCATCTTGAACTTCTGAAAAACCATCACGTGATCCATCTTGAACTTCTGAAAAACCAGCACGTGATCCATCTTGAACTTCTGAAAAATCAACACGTGATCCATCTTGAACTTCTGAGAAACCAGCACGTGATCCATCTAAAAAACCAGCACGTGATCCATCTTGAACTTCTGAGAAACCAGCACGTGATCCATCTAAAAAACCAGCACGTGATCCATCTTGAACTTCTGAAAAATCAACACGTGATCCATCTTGAACTTCTGAGAAACCAGCACGTGATCCATCTAAAAAACCAGCACGTGATCCATCTTGAACTTCTGAAAAATCAACACGTGATCCATCTTGAACTTCTGAGAAACCAGCACGTGATCCATCTAAAAAACCAGCACGTGATCCATCTTGAACTTCTGAAAAATCAACACGTGATCCATCTTGAACTTCTGAGAAACCAGCACGTGATCCATCTAAAAAACCAGCACGTGATCCATCTTGAACTTCTGAGAAACCAGCACGTGATCCATCTAAAAAACCAGCACGTGATCCATCTAAAAAACCAGCACGTGATCCATCTTGGACCTCCACATCTCCCCTGCCTCGTCACCTGGTCCTTACAACAAGACGCCCGACATCTGATTACATTTTTAACCAAATGGATTTTTAAGGACAAAATAAAAACCAACTGGGGATGAAAGAGCTCTTCACTCCACACACACCAAGCACAGCCTGTTTCTGAGGGCGGTGACCAACAACACGACACACACACCAAGCACAGCCTGTTTCTGAGGGCGGTGACCAACAACACGACACACACACCAAGCACAGCCTGTTTCTGAGGGCGGTGACCAACAACACGACACACACACCAAGCACAGCCTGTTTCTGAGGGCGGTGACCAACAACACGATACACACACCAAGCACAGCCTGTTTCTGAGGGCGGTGACCAACAACACGACACACACACCAAGCACAGCCTGTTTCTGAGGGCGGTGACCAACAACACGACACACACACCAAGCACAGCCTGTTTCTGAGGGCGGTGACCAACAACACGACACACACACTGTGATGTCATCTGCCAGTCTGGCTCTCTGAGATGGTCAGATGTGGACTGATCAATCCTCGTTATGGTTTGTTCTGCATGACCCTGCTGCCTTGAGGCAGATGGTGCTGAATGATGATTGGAACAGTCCTTCAGTCACTGCTCTGTGCAGGTGAATGATGATGACGTCACTCTCCTTCAGTCACTGCTATGTGCAGGTGAATGATGATGACGTCACTCTCCTTCAGTCACTGCTCTGTGCAGGTGAATGATGATGACGTCACTCTCCTTCAGTCACTGCTCTGTGCAGGTGAATGATGATGACGTCACTCTCCTTCAGTCACTGCTCTGTGCAGGTGAATGATGATGACGTCACTCTCACTCTCCTTCAGTCACTGCTCTGTGCAGGTGAATGATGATGACGTCACTCTCCTTCAGTCACTGCTCTGTGCAGGTGAATGATGATGACGTCACTCTCCTTCAGTCACTGCTCTGTGCAGTTCAGTCACTGCTCTGTGCAGGTGAATGATGATGACGTCACTCTCCTTCAGTCACTGCTCTGTGCAGGTGAATGATGATGACGTCACTCTCCTTCAGTCACTGCTCTGTGCAGGTGAATGATGATGACGTCACTCTCCTTCAGTCACTGCTCTGTGCAGGTGAATGATGATGACGTCACTCTCCTTCAGTCACTGCTCTGTGCAGGTGAATGATGATGACGTCACTCTCCTTCAGTCACTGCTCTGTGCAGGTGAATGATGATGACGTCACTCTCCTTCAGTCACTGCTCTGTGCAGGTGAATGATGATGACGTCACTCTCCTTCAGTCACTGCTCTGTGCAGGTGTTGGTGCTGTGGAAGGCTGATGTCAGACAGTGAGGCAGCACACTCAGGGCTGCTTGTGCAGTGCACGTGCACCACAGCTTGGCACAGAATGGCTAAACCCTGGCACAGAATGGCTAAACCCTGGCACAGAATGGCAAAACCCTAAGAAAAAGTAGAAGGCTTGTTGGTGAGGCCCTGCACTGAAGTGGCAGTGTCCGAGAAGAGCACTTTCCCAGTGGCAGTGTCCGAGAAGAGCACTTTCCCACAGAACGGCTGAAAACAGCTTGGTGCTCCTGAGCTGAAGTGGCAAGAAAAGGCAGGACCAGGTGTCTTCTTTGTACCTGTGTTTTTCTGACATCCCTGTAGCTGTTTTCCTGTGGTGTCTGAAACATGGCAGACAGAACACAGACATGCAGAGTCCTGGCTGACCCAAAACGTTGATGCAGAGTGCAGGGAGCTCTGTCCTGCTGCTGTACAGAGATGGTCCATCAGATGTTGCTGTGACACAGAACAAAACCTGCTCCTGCATGACTCCAACACGCTGTGACAGAACAAAACCTGCTCCTGCATGACTCCAACACGCTGTGACACAGAACAAAACCTGCTCCTGCATGACTCCAACACGCTGTGACACAGAACAAAACCTGCTCCTGCATGACTCCAACACGCTGTGACAGAACAAAACCTGCTCCTGCATGATCCAACACGCTGTGACACAGAACAAAAGCTACTCCTGCATGACTAATACGTTGCTAGAGCGGGGAAGCGGTCCATTTCTGCCTGACCAAACCCTGCAGCGTGCAGAGGGCCCGTTCAGCGTACCCCTCAGGACTGGTGGCGGCACTGAGAGAGGCTCAGTCCCACACAGGGCCCGGGGAAGAGTGAATGGTGTGGTGGGGGATGTCGTGGTTGTGGTGGCGATCTGGCAGTCTGTCAGTTCCCGGTCCTGGCAGCAGCAGCAGTCACCGGCGCCGGTAGCCAGAATGGTGGTGGTGGTGGTGGGGAAGAAGGAGGGTGGATGCAGAGGGGAGGGTGGGTGCCAGGGGAGAGGGCGGGGGTCAGGGGATGTAGACGTTCTCATGGCGGTCCAACATCTCTATGACGAGCGGGGGCAGCTCTCCGGGCACCTCCAGCCTTAAGTGCAGCACCCACTCTGCACCTGTTGGGACAGCAAACCACAGTGCCCGTCACTGCCCGGCCCTCACCCCCACCCCCACCCCCACACCACACTGACCAGTCACTGCCCCACCCCCACCCCCACACCACACTGACCATTCACTGCCCCCACCTCCACACCACACTGCCAAGTCACTGCCCTCACCCCCACCCCCACACCACACTGACCATTCACTGCCCTCACCCCCACCCCCACACCACACTGACCAGTCACTGCCCTCACCCCTCACCCCCACACCACACTGACCAGTCACTGCCCTCACCCACCACACCACACTGCCACCCCCACCCCACACCACACTGACCAGTCACTGCCCCACCCCCACCCCCACACCACACTGACCATTCACTGCCCTCACCTCCACCCCCACACCACACTGACCATTCACTGCCCTCACCCCCACCCCCACACCACACTGACCATTCACTGCCCTCACCCCCACCCCCACACCACACTGACCAGTCACTGCCCCACCCCCACCCCCACACCACACTGACCATTCACTGCCCCCACCTCCACACCACACTGCCAAGTCACTGCCCTCACCCCCACCCCCACACCACACTGACAGTCACTGCCCTCACCCCCACCCCCACACCACACTGACCAGTCACTGCCCTCACCCTCACCCCCACACCACACTGACCAGTCACTGCCCTCACCCCCACCCCCACACCACACTGACCATTCACTGCCCTCACCCCACCCCCACCCCACACCACACTGACCAGTCACTGCCCTCACCCCCACACCACACTGACAGTCACTGCCTCACCCCCACCCCCACACCACACTGACAGTCACTGCCCTCACCCCCACACCACACTGACAGTCACTGCCCTCACCCCCACCCCCACACCACACTGACCATTCACTGCCCTCACCCCCACACCACACTGACCATTCACTGCCCTCACCCCCACCCCCACACCACACTGACCATTCACTGCCCTCACCCCCCACCCCACACCACCCTGACCAGTCACTGCCCTCACCCCCACCCCCACCCCACACCACACTGACCAGTCACTGCCCTCACCCCCACACCACACTGACAGTCACTGCCTCACCCCCACCCCCACACCACACTGACTAGTCACTGCCCTCACCCCCACCCCCACACCACACTGACCATTCACTGCCCTCACCCCCACCCCCCCACACCACACTGACCAGTCACTGCCCTCACCCTCACCCCCACCCCACACTGACCAGTCATTGCCCTAACCCCCACCCCCACACCACACTGACCAGTCATTGCCCTAACCCCCACCCCCACACCACACTGACCAGTCATTGCCCCCACCCCCACCCCCACACCACACTGACCAGTCACTGCCCCCACCCCCACACCACACTGACCAGTCATTGCCCTCACCCTCACCCCCACACCACACTGACCAGTCACTGCCCTCACCCCTACACCACACTGACCAGTCATTGCCCTCACCCTCACCCCCACACCACACTGACCAGTCACTGCCCTCACCCCCACACCCTTCCCTCCACTCCATCCCATCTTGACCAAAACATCGCCCAGTCAACTCTGACACGTCAGACAAAAAGAATACAAAATAAAAACGATTCTTAAAAAGCGGACATACTATATTAAAAAAAAAGAACGGTTTTGTTAAAAGGAGGTAAAATAAAAGTAAATTGAAATACCATGAAAATAATAAAAACATTGATTAATTTGCATCATAGTAGTTCAGTAAAGGTGAAAAAGCACAGGTAAATTTCCCCCGTCTTCTTTCCAAAAAAAGAAAAAAGAAAAAGAAAGCTGCCTTTTAACAGAATTTTCAAATTTTAATTGGATGTTATTACTTCCAACAAAGGGTGTGTGTGTGTGGGTGGGGGGGGGGAGTACATTTAAATACCTGGGCAAACACTCATGCACGCTCACTTGCACGACATATATATATCGGGTGTCCGCAAAAAAAGTGAACCACTGGTTGACAAGTATTTTCTCAGTGATAGAGAAATCGAATTCATTGAAAATTTTCGCACAGAAACCGTAGGGTATCATCAACAAGTCTGCAAAATATCTAAAAGTTCGAACGCAAATTATGCTAATACTGTCAAATTCAAAACAGCATGTCAAACAATCCAATATCAGAGCTGTGCAATGTGACCTTCATCATGTTCATGCCAGCTGCCAGGCGTTGACATCTGTCAATCAGTGTCAGCCTAAAAATCTGTCAAGTCTCTTGGGTTTTTTTTAAATTTTATTTTATTGTCGTCTGTATCCAAAATCAGTTCTGTCCAAAGTTTCAGTTTGGAAGGATCAACCATGCCTTTGAGTGAAAGTGATAAGGTTACCATTGAAAACTGTTTCAAGGAGAAAGGTTGGGGTGGAAGAAAGATCATAAAGGAATTCCCAGGCAAGGGGTGGAGTCATGTCACTGTAAATAGACTTATCGCTAAAATACGCACTACAGGGTCAGTAGCACGTAAAATTGGCAGTGGGAGACCCAAGACTGCATGTTTGGAGGAGAACAAGGACCGTGTTGAGGAACTGATTCAATCCCAGGAGGAGAACCCAGGGACCCACAAATCTCTTAGAGAAGTCGCAAGCGATTTACAAGTGAGCAAGTCTGTGCAAAGAATGGCGAAAGAACTGGAGCTGAAGCCCTTCAAAAGGATATGGGTATCAAGGAGGGACCAAAATGTTAGAGGAAAAAGAAAAACTCGCTGCCGTAACTTGAATGACTGCTACTCGGTCACTGATGTGAAAAGGATCATTTTCACAGACGAGAAAGACTTTAGAGGATAGCTAAAAACCGCCAAAACAATCGCGTTTATAGGAAACGGAAACGAGAAATTCAGTCATCTCTCCTCTATCATGAGACTTCTAGATTACATTCATTTTATTGACACTGATAGAGCCAAAGTTAATAGTGAAAGCTACATTTAGTTATTGGATGACAATCTTCTCCCGGATTGTAGGCGTCTTTATCCTAGAAACAATTACGTATTTCAGCAAGATGGGGCTCCTTCACACACAAGTAGGGCAACGCAGGCCCATCTGGAGGAGGCTACGCCAGAATTCATCAAGAAGGATGAATGGCCTCCACAAAGTCCTGACTGTAACCCAGTGGATTATGCCATATGGGACTCTCTGAAGGAGAAAGTTTACCGCCTGGGGGTGGGGGTGGGGGGGTGTGAGAGACAAAGCTGAGCAGGCGTTAAAGGACAGGATAATAATGTCATGGGAGGAGAGATATCGGTGGAAGAAATACTTAAAAGCATTTCTGCTTGGAAGAAACGGCTTCGTTTAGTCGTGTAGGAAGATGGAGGCCACATTGAGCATAAACTGAAATAAGTGAGTTTTCCTCTGATATTGGAGTTTTCGACATGCTGCTTTGAATTTGACAATACATAATTTTTATCCGAACGTTTAGATATTTTGTAGACTTGTTGATGATACCCTAAGGTTACTGTGTAAAGATTTTCAATGAATTCGGTTTCTCTATCACTGAGAAAATACTTGTCAACAAGCGGTTCACTTTTTGGGGGACACCCGATATTATTATTATTATTTTAGTCTTATTTTCTTCTTCTTTTTTAATGCGTGTGCACTTGCCTCTGTGCACTTGCCTCTGTGCACGTTCAGCTTGGATGATTTCCTGGATGTGGAAGCTGTTATTTATGTACCACCCTCACGTCTAACGTTCAAGAAAACACAACGCATGCATCCGTTTCACTTTCGAACGCGAATGTTCCGCACTAAACTCCCCAACAACAACAACAGCAAACAACAAACAAAGCAGAAACTTCATTCACGACTTGAACTGACAAGTTAAATAAAAAATTAAGACAGCGCTTTGCAGGTCAGGTCATGTGTTGGTCACCCTTCTTTCATCCACTCCTGTGTTTGAAATGAGGCGGTGTTCTATATGGGTCACTCCTGTTTCATCCACTCTCTGTGTTTGAAATGAAGCGATGTTCTATATGGGTCACTCCTGTTTCATCCACTCTCTGTGTTTGAAATGAGGCGATGTTCTATATGGGTCACTCCTGTTTCATCCACTCTCTGCGTTTGAAATGAGATGAGGTCCTATGTGGGTCACTCCTGTCTCATCTCTGCGTTTGAAATGAGATGAGGTCCTATGTGGGTCACTCCTGTCTCATCCACTGTCTGTTTCACAATGAGAGGAGGTCCTATGTGGGTCACTCCTGTCTCATCCACTCTCCATGGTTTAAAGGAGATGAGGTCCTGTGTGGGTCACTCCTGTCTCATCCACTCTCCATGGTTTAAAGGAGATGAGGTCCTGTGTGGGTCACTCCTGTCTCATCCACTCTCCATGGTTTAAAGGAGATGAGGTCCTGTGTGGGTCACTCCAGTCTCATCCACTCTCCATGGTTTAAAGGAGATGAGGTCCTGTGTGGGTCACTCCTGTCTCATCCACTCTCCATGGTTTAAAGGAGATGAGGTCCTAAGTGGGTCCCTCCTGTCTCATCCACTCTGTCTCGCAATGAGATGAGAGATGTTTAGGATGTGTAGTTGGCGATGAACTGATGGCCTCCAATATTTCTCGCCCACTGCTGACACGTGCAAGGGACTAGAAGGCAGGGTATTCACAACGCCCGATGAACACTGCCTGGAAGGGTTCTGTCACCATCACTGGAGAGAACAGGCCTCCAGAAAACACCGTGACAGCCTCAGCTGGCATCTTCAGACCAAGAGTCACACAGCATGTTTCTGACCATCAGCACAGCACAGCCAGTGCCTGTGGTGTCACACACCAGTCGTCATGTCCCAGTCCACATTCAGAAACACTGCTTTCCGACATGTCTGCGGAGGAAGATGTTGGTGTGGATTTCCCTGATAGCCGTTCAACACTTTCTGGCCAACCTTTCTTTCCACTGATGTTGTATCATCACCGTCAGTCTGACACGTACTTCACTGAACATTCATGAGATCATCTTTTCTTTTTTTCCAGTGTCATTTTCTGCTAAGTTTGTGGGGATTCCCCTGTTGTCATCTTTCTCTGTTGTGGGGATTCCCCTGTTGTCATCTTTCTAAGCATCAAAGGAGAGCTCACTATTCAGACGATGACACAGTTAAGACAGACAGACAAACAGTGGAGACAGACCTCACTTGTCAGACGATGAACAGTTTTAAGACAGACAGAACTAACGATGGAGACAGACTCACTTGTCAGAGAATACACATCAAGACAGACAGACAACAATGGAGGACGAGCTCACTTTTCAGACGATACACAGCTACGACATACAGACAAACAATGGTACAGAGCTCCCCAATAACTTGTCCAGACGAAGACACAGTTAAGACAGACCAGACGACACTGGAGACAGACCTCACTGTCAGACGATACACCATTTAAGACAGACAGACAAAACCAATGGAGACAGACCTCAACTTGTCAAAGATGACACGAGTTAGAGACAGACAGACAAACAATGGAGTACCAGACCTCACCTTGTCAGACGATGACACAGCTAAGACAGACAGACAAACAATGGAGACAGACCTCACTTGTCAGACGATGACACAGCTAGGACAGACAGACAAACAATGGAGACAGACCTCACTTGTCAGACGATGACACAGCTAGGACAGACAGACAAACAATGGAGACAGACCTCACTTGTCAGAGGATGGAGTGAGACAGCTCCCTGATTGTGAAGGCATTCTTTGGAATGAACTTCCTCTTTCACTTCGTCAGGTCTCCGCACTCAGCTCTTTTAAGTCTGGCCTTAAAACCCACCTCTTCCCAAGATAGCCTCCCTCCCCTGCCTCTTCTTCGTATTCAGCTTCTCCAGTTTTACAGTTATGCGAGCTTGTGAATGACTGGTGTGAAAGCGGTTTGATTTGTCTCTGCACAAGGTTCAGCGCTATATAGACACTATTATCATATTACTCAGTGCCTTGACTGCCTTTTACGTCCATCGACATGGGGGTGTCTTTTTTTTCAAACGTTCAGGTTTCCTTCCATAGACAGTTCATAATACATGAGTGATATCTAATTAACGCAGCAACTGTAACCACTGACGATAATGCCATAACGTTGATAATTCTGTTGTTGGTGCGGGCGATGAAAATGATGTGCAATTAAAGACAATTCAGAATTCAGATGAGCATCTACGTTACGTAATTCTGTCGTCAGATACTCACCTAATCTTTACTAATCCGACTGGGTATCACACATGGATGTGCGTGCATACGTGTGTTTGTTTTTGTGCACCTAAAATGTAACATGTTCGTGTGAGTGTGTGTGTGCGTGGCTGAGACCTGATTGAATGACGCAGGAAACGAATGATGAGAACCCAATAACAGCTGTCAGACGCTCAGTCCAGGTAGGGAGCTTGAGATGGAATGGGGCTATAGAAGTATCCATGTAATCCCCCCTCCCCAACCCCCCACACATACAAAAATGTATGCGCGCGCGCGCGCGCGCGTGTGTGTGTGTGTGTCCCCGAATTGAGAAAATACGACTGACAGTTGTTTGAGCGAGGAGCCGGATGTTTGACAAAATGAGAACGAGAGACCTTTTTTTTCGAACTTTTAAAGGAAACAACAGAACGACAGTCTCAAAAGAGCAAGTGTAGGGTGAGAAAGACACGTTGGACGCCTGTGGTGTGACGGGGTGGGGTGGGGTGGGGTGATGCGGGGTGAGTGTGTGTGTGTGTGTTGGGGGGTGGGGGGAGGGGGGGGGGGTGGCGTTCAGACTACCGTGGGACACGTCAAACAATCATAAACATCAGGCCCGGTGTCATGCCCAGAATGACCCCACCCAAGTAAACCCTCTGGACATTCTGAGGACGGCATGAAAGACTCCACTGGTGAGTCCGCCCGGTAAGACGAACCCTGAGATGACTGCACGCCCCTTAACACGTTGTACCAAATTAGTTAGATAGAATATAATAGGATAGAACTTGTTGAACAAAAAGGGTGGAGTTAATTCGGGACATCCCCCAACACATTCCAGTCGTGGAACGGAAAGCCGTGTGTGATGGGTCAGTGTGGACTGCTGTCTGTTCCCTCCACACCATTCAGTGGTGGTATGGAAAGCAGTGTGTAGGTCAGTGTGGACTGCTGTCTGTTCCTCCACACCATTCAGTGGTGGTACATAAAGCAGTGTGTAGGTCAGTGTGGACTGCTGTCTGTTCCTCCACACCATTCAGTGGTGGTATGGGAAGCAGTGTGTAGGTCAGTGTGGACTGCTGTCTGTTCCTCCACACCATTCAGTGGTGGTATGGGAAGTAGTGTGTAGGTCAGTGTGGACTGCTGTCTGTTCCTCCACACCATTCAGTGGTGGTACATAAAGCAGTGTGTAGGTCAGTGTGGACTGCTGTCTGTTCCCTCCACACCATTCAGTGGTGGTACATAAAGCAGTGTGTAGGTCAGTGTGGACTGCTGTCTGTTCCCTCCACACCATTCAGCGGTGGTACATAAAGCAGTGTGTAGGTCAGTGTGGACTGCTGTCTGTTCCCTCCACACCATTCAGTGGTGGTACATAAAGCAGTGTGTAGGTCAGTGTGGACTGCTGTCTGTTCCCTCCACACTATTCAGTGGTGGTACATAAAGCAGTGTGTAGGTCAGTGTGGACTGCTGTCTGTTCCTCCACACCATTCAGTGGTGGTACATAAAGCAGTGTGTAGGTCAGTGTGGACTGCTGTCTGTTCCCTCCACACCATTCAGTGGTGGTACATAAAGCAGTGTGTAGGTCAGTGTGGACTGCTGTCTGTTCCCTCCACACCATTCAGTGGTGGTACATAAAGCAGTGTGTAGGTCAGTGTGGACTGCTGTCTGTTCCCTCCACACCATTCAGTGGTGGTACATAAAGCAGTGTGTAGGTCAGTGTGGACTGCTGTCTGTTCCCTCCACACCATTCAGTGGTGGTACATAAAGCAGTGTGTAGGTCAGTGTGGACTGCTGTCTGTTCCCTCCACACCATTCAGTGGTGGTATGGGAAGCAGTGTGTAGGTCAGTGTGGACTGCTGTCTGTTCCCTCCACACCATTCAGCGGTGGTACATAAAGCAGTGTGTAGGTCAGTGTGGACTGCTGTCTGTTCCTCCACACCATTCAGTGGTGGTACATAAAGCAGTGTGTAGGTCAGTGTGGACTGCTGTCTGTTCCTCCACACCATTCAGTGGTGGTATGGGAAGCAGTGTGTAGGTCAGTGTGGACTGCTGTCTGTTCCTCCACACCATTCAGTGGTGGTACATAAAGCAGTGTGTAGGTCAGTGTGGACTGCTGTCTGTTCCCTCCACACCATTCAGTGGTGGTACATAAAGCAGTGTGTAGGTCAGTGTGGACTGCTGTCTGTTCCCTCCACACCATTCAGTGGTGGTACATAAAGCAGTGTGTAGGTCAGTGTGGACTGCTGTCTGTTCCCTCCACACCATTCAGTGGTGGTACATAAAGCAGTGTGTAGGTCAGTGTGGACTGCTGTCTGTTCCCTCCACACCATTCAGTGGTGGTACATAAAGCAGTGTGTAGGTCAGTGTGGACTGCTGTCTGTTCCTCCACACCATTCAGTGGTGGTACATAAAGCAGTGTGTAGGTCAGTGTGGACTGCTGTCTGTTCCCTCCACACCATTCAGTGGTGGTACATAAAGCAGTGTGTAGGTCAGTGTGGACTGCTGTCTGTTCCCTCCACACCATTCAGTGGTGGTACATAAAGCAGTGTGTAGGTCAGTGTGGACTGCTGTCTGTTCCCTCCACACCATTCAGTGGTGGTACATAAAGCAGTGTGTAGGTCAGTGTGGACTGCTGTCTGTTCCTCCACACCATTCAGTGGTGGTACATAAAGCAGTGTGTAGGTCAGTGTGGACTGCTGTCTGTTCCCTCCACACCATTCAGTGGTGGTATGGGAAGCAGTGTGTAGGTCAGTGTGGACTGCTGTCTGTTCCCTCCACACCATTCAGCGGTGGTACATAAAGCAGTGTGTAGGTCAGTGTGGACTGCTGTCTGTTCCCTCCACACCATTCAGTGGTGGTACATAAAGCAGTGTGTAGGTCAGTGTGGACTGCTGTCTGTTCCCTCCACACCATTCAGCGGTGGTACATAAAGCAGTGTGTAGGTCAGTGTGGACTGCTGTCTGTTCCCTCCACACCATTCAGTGGTGGTACATAAAGCAGTGTGTAGGTCAGTGTGGACTGCTGTCTGTTCCCTCCACACCATTCAGCGGTGGTACATAAAGCAGTGTGTAGGTCAGTGTGGACTGCTGTCTGTTCCTCCACACCATTCAGTGGTGGTACATAAAGCAGTGTGTAGGTCAGTGTGGACTGCTGTCTGTTCCCTCCACACCATTCAGCGGTGGTACATAAAGCAGTGTGTAGGTCAGTGTGGACTGCTGTCTGTTCCTCCACACCATTCAGTGGTGGTATGGGAAGCAGTGTGTAGGTCAGTGTGGACTGCTGTCTGTTCCTCCACACCATTCAGTGGTGGTACATAAAGCAGTGTGTAGGTCAGTGTGGACTGCTGTCTGTTCCCTCCACACCATTCAGTGGTGGTACATAAAGCAGTGTGTAGGTCAGTGTGGACTGCTGTCTGTTCCTCCACACCATTCAGTGGTGGTACATAAAGCAGTGTGTAGGTCAGTGTGGACTGCTGTCTGTTCCCTCCACACCATTCAGTGGTGGTACATAAAGCAGTGTGTAGATCAGTGTGGACTGCTGTCTGTTCCCTCCACACCATTCAGTGGTGGTACATAAAGCAGTGTGTAGATCAGTGTGGACTGCTGTCTGTTCCCTCCACACCATTCAGCGGTGGTACATAAAGCAGTGTGTAGGTCAGTGTGGACTGCTGTCTGTTCCCTCCACACCATTCAGTGGTGGTACATAAAGCAGTGTGTAGGTCAGTGTGGACTGCTGTCTGTTCCCTCCACACCATTCAGTGGTGGTACATAAAGCAGTGTGTAGGTCAGTGTGGACTGCTGTCTGTTCCTCCACACCATTCAGTGGTGGTACATAAAGCAGTGTGTAGGTCAGTGTGGACTGCTGTCTGTTCCCTCCACACCATTCAGTGGTGGTGCCTGTTGAACGTCGCATGTGTGCAGTGTATTCAGGGCCAGCCAAAAATATTTGGGTCATTGGGGGCAGAGCTCCCTGCCCTAAAATGACTCCCTTGGGAGAGTTTCATTCCAGTGGAGTCAAAATAGTGGTGGGGGCCATTTCCAGGCGACACACCGGCACGTGACCGGAAGGATGGAGGAAGGGAAGCGAGACAGCGCCCCCTATCAAGGGAAAGATAACCCTTTATCTCTAACTGGCCACAGCACGAGGCAACCCGTCTACCGTATTCCCCCCGAAAAACCATTTGAAATGGAAGAAACGATGCGATTTCTTTTCCCCGGTTACACAAGAAGAAGACGGAAACATTGTAGTGTGTTGGTCGGTTAAGGGGAGAGGGAGAGAGAGGGAGAGGAGGGAGTTGAAACGACATGATAAATTGTGATTGTGGATAATGAAATAAGGTAAACAAGTGCTAATTTCTATTCTAGACATACAGAACAAAGTGGCATGCAGTGAGCGAGAGACAGAGACAAGTGAAGAAAGAAAGAGACAGAGAAATGTCATTTCCATGCAGTCACAAAAACAGCAGAAAGGCGCGCACGCACGCACGTACACACTCACACACACACACACACACACACACGAGCGCGCGCGCGCACACACACACACTCACGCAACTCATACACACTCACACACACTCACGCACACACTCACGCACACTCACGCACCCACTCACACACACTCACGCACCCTCACGCACACGCTTTATGTAGTTGACAATGACGGTAGGTAAGCTCAGATGGAATTAAAAAACAACAACAACAAACAAAACAACAACAAAACAGCTGCCCAGGTATCACCTGGGTCCAGCACCACACAGTCAGCGGGTTCACCAACAAATCAGACGAATAAAACAAACATACAACAACAAATACAACAATAAAAAGAAGAAGAATGAAATGATGAACGTCATCATCATCAACAAAAAGCCCATGATACACAGCAAGACCCAGCAAAGGGCACCACAATCACCACGCTGTTTACAAGCTTTATTCACTTATTCATTTTTAGTGCATGTTAAAGGACCCAAGGCAACATTTTTTGTCCCTGTAAAAAAACAGCACAGAAAAGTCCACTTTGCATATTGAAGATAATTATAAAAGCAAACAAGCAAACAAATAAAAAAAAGAGGAATTTCACTTTAAAAAAATTATGACGCTGAACTGAGGTGACGCATTGCTTTTCTCCAGTGGGACTTGTTAAAGTATTACGTGTGCGTGCGTGTGTGTGTGTGTGTGTGTGTGTGTGTGTGTGTGAGAGAGAGAGAGAGAGAGAGAGATACTTTTGAATCCCAGGTGTGGATGACAACGAAACCCTTGGTACTTTCCATTTGTGGCAAGTTGTATGACACATGGCAACAAGATAAAACCAGAATGTTATTCCCCCCCACCCACCCCCCACACACCCCTTCTTTCTCTGTCTCTCGCACAATAGAGTGTATCAGTATGTGCACGTGAGCGTACACACACCCCTTCTTTCTCTGTCTCTCGCACAATAGAGTGTATCAGTATGTGCACGTGAGCGTGCACACACACCTTCTTTCTCTGTCTCTCGCACAATAGAGTGTATCAGTATGTGCACGTGAGCGTGCACACACACCTTCTTTCTCTGTCTCTCGCACAATAGAGTGTATCGGTATGTGCACGTGAGCGTGCACACACACACCTTCTTTCTCTGTCTCTCGCACAATAGAGTGTATCAGTATGTGCACGTGAGCGTGCACACACCTTCTTTCTCTGTCTCTCGCACAATAGAGTGTATCAGTATGTGCACGTGAGCGTACACACACCCCTTCTTTCTCTGTCTCTCGCACAATAGAGTGTATCAGTATGTGCACGTGAGCGTGCACACACACCTTCTTTCTCTGTCTCTCGCACAATAGAGTGTATCAGTATGTGCACGTGAGCGTGCACACACACCTTCTTTCTGTGTCTCTCGCACAATAGAGTGTATCAGTATGTGCACGTGAGCGTGCACACACACCTTCTTTCTCTGTCTCTCGCACAATAGAGTGTATCAGTATGTGCACGTGAGCGTGCACACACACCTTCTTTCTCTGTCTCTCGCACAATAGAGTGTATCGGTATGTGCACGTGAGCGTGCACACACACACCTTCTTTCTCTGTCTCTCGCACAATAGAGTGTATCAGTATGTGCACGTGAGCGTGCACACACCCCTTCTTTCTCTGTCTCTCGCACAATAGAGTGTATCAGTATGTGCACGTGAGCGTGCACACACACCTTCTTTCTCTGTCTCTCGCACAATAGAGAGTATCAGTATGTGCACGTGAGCGTGCACACACACCTTCTTTCTCTGTCTCTCGCACAATAGAGTGTATCAGTATGTGCACGTGAGCGTGCACACACCCCTTCTTTCTCTGTCTCTCGCACAATAGAGTATCAGTATGTGCACGTGAGCGTGCACACACACCTTCTTTCTCTGTCTCTCGCACAATAGAGTGTATCAGTATGTGCACGTGAGCGTGCACACACACCTTCTTTCTCTGTCTCTCGCACAATAGAGTGTATCAGTATGTGCACGTGAGCGTACACAGATGAGGAGGTTCAGACAGAGACTGTGTACAAGACACGGGGAGTCAACTAAATCAGTAAATGTCTGTGTGTACAAGACCACCAATGACAAGTAAAGGTTAAACTAGTTCCACACAGCAATTCCAGACCAAATGAAAAGCAATGGATCAAGAGCAATTTTGATCATGTATGTCTGTCTGGATGTTGTTGTATTTACATCATAAGGATCGAAAGTTGTAAATGTTTGTTTGTTTTTTTAAAGCATTGGAACAATCATTGCCTCAAGCATGATTGGCTACATTTGACAACACACACACACTCAGTTGTGATAGGGAACCGTCAAATCACTTTTATCCAGAGACATACACCCTGGTTCATCATTCGGCATTGTGTGTGCGCGTGTGTGCGCGCGTGTGCGTGTGTGTGTACCAAGTTATGTATTCACAAAAACACATTCGCGCGTTCCTGAAAGAAAAATGTCTGACAAGAACTCCGCGAAATTGATGAAAGCAGTTTATTTGGCTGAACTGGAAACATGCTACTATAGTAATCGGTAGAAAACGTGTGGAGCAGTCTATTTTGCTCGCTTTTGTTTATCGGCCACAGTACAGGCAGCTAAGCCTGATTACATATATATATATAGTGTGGGGTGGGTAACCTAAAAACAAGTCTGGCAACAACTTAAGTTGTAAAGGCCCTTTTACTTTTTTCCTTCGTCTTAACCCCAGAGAGAACTGAGGTCTGACTTTTCTTTCTTCCTTCTCCATCCTCACACCACTGTTGTTGTCCTAAAATATGTTGGTTTTTTTTCCTAGATTTCATTAATTTGTAATAAATCATAAGTCGATGTTTTCTTCACCAATACCAATGCTACTGACCTCATATTTTCATATTCAGTAGTTCTTATTTAGTTATATATATATATATATATTAAAAAAAGGAAAAAAGCTACAGAATAAGACAGAATAAAATAAACAAATCTAGTCAGTCAATACACCATCAAATACAGCCACGGTGATCAATCACAATATTTACAAACAGAATGTCAAAACATGGGAAGTAACTCATGCACTGTTCAAACAAAACAAGAGTTTCACAACCGCATGTGAATAATTTTGTCCAGTGGAAAAAAGATGCAAACAGAATTTTTAAAAAGAATGTTTTGTAACACAGACTTGAAGTTGTCAGTTTTGTGACAGAAAAGAAAGTTCTGAAACACTGACTTGAAGTTGTCAGCTTTGTGACA
Source organism: Babylonia areolata (assembly GCF_041734735.1). Classification (NCBI taxonomy): domain Eukaryota; kingdom Metazoa; phylum Mollusca; class Gastropoda; order Neogastropoda; family Buccinidae; genus Babylonia; species Babylonia areolata. Next base: position 73,861,383 of record NC_134893.1, on the reverse strand, counting down.
GAAAAGAGAAAGTTCTGAAACACTGACTTGAAGTTGTCAGTTTTGCGCGACAAAAGAAATCCTTCCCACTTTCCATGGCGGCTGAACTTTCAGTCTCATCACCAAATGTGAATGTAACTGAATACATTTAATAAACCCAATGTAACTGAATACATTAATAAAAGTCAAAGAAGCCAGGATTCACCCCCTCTGACTTGGAAACCTTCACAAGACTAAGACCACAAGACTAAGACCACATTACTAAACAACATCGCCTTAAGGATTCCAACCCCTCAACATGGCCTTGATCAAGGATTCCCCCCCCCCCCGCTAACAAGGAACAACATGGCCTTAATTAAGGATTCCCCCCCCCTCTAACAAGGAACAACATGGCCTTAATTAAGGATTCCCCCCACCCCCCCTCTAACAAGGAACAACATGGCCTTAATTAAGGATTCCACCCCCTCTAACATGGCCTTAATTAAGGATTCCACCCCCTCTAACATGGAACAACATGGCCTTAAGGATTCCAACCCCTCTAACGAGGAACAACATGGTCTTAATTAAGGATTCCACCCCCTCTGACGAGGAACAACATGGCCTTAACGATTCCACCCCCTCTAACAAGGAACAACATGGCCTTAATTAAGGATTCCACCCCCTCTAACAAGGAACAACATGGCCTTAATTAAGGATTCCACCCCCTCTAACAAGGAACAACATGGCCTAAAGGATTCCACCCCCTCTAACAAGGAACAACATGGCCTAAAGGATTCCACCCCCTCTAACAAGGAACAACATGGCCTTAATTAAGGATTCCACCCCCTCTAACATGGAACAACATGGCCTTAATTAAGGATTCCACCCCCTCTAACATGGAACAACATGGCCTTAAGGATTCCACCCCCTCTAACATGAAACAACATGGCCTTAATTAAGGATCCCCCCCCTCTAACAAGGAACAACATGGCCTTAATTAAAGATCCCCCCCCCTCTAACAAGGAACAACATGGCCTTAATTAAGGATTCCACCCCCTCTAACAAGGAACAACATGGCCTTAACGATTCCACCCCCTCTAACAAGGAACAACATGGCCTTAACGATTCCACCCCCTCTAACAAGGAACAACATGGCCTTAACGATTCCACCCCCTCTAACAAGGAACAACATGGCCTTAAGGATTCCACCCCCTCTAACAAGGCCTAAAGGATTCCACCCCCTCTAACAAGGAACAACATGGCCTTAATTAAGGATTCCCCCCCTCTAACAAGGAACAACATGGCCTTAATTAAAGATCCCCCCCCCCCTCTAACAAGGAACAACATGGCCTTAATTAAAGATTCCACCCCCTCTAACATGGCCTTAATTAAGGATTCCACCCCCTCTAACATGGAACAACATGGCCTTAAGGATTCCAACCCCTCTAACAAGGAACAACATGGCCTTAATTAAGGATTCCCCCCCCTCTAACAAGGAACAACATGGCCTTAATTAAGGATTCCACCCCCTCTAATATGGCCTTAATTAAGGATTCCACCCCCTCTAACATGGAACAACATGGCCTTAATTAAGGATCCCCCCCCTCTAACAAGGAACAACATGGCCTTAAGGATTCCACCCCTGTAACAAGGAACAACATGGCCTTAATTAAGGATCCCCCCCCCCCTCTAACGAGGAACAACATGGCCTTAATTAAGGATTCCACCCCTCTAACAAGGAACAACATGGCCTTAATTAAGGATCCCCCCACCCTCTAACAAGGAACAACATAGCCTTAATTAAGGATTCCACCCCCTCTAACATGGAACAACATGCCTTAAGGATTCCACCCCCTCTAACATGAAACAACATGGCCTTAATTAAGGATTCCCCCCCTCTAACAAGGAACAACATGGCCTTAATTAAAGATCCCCCCCCCCTCTAACAAGGAACAACATGGCCTTAATTAAGGATTCCCCCCCCCCTCTAACAAGGAACAACATGGCCTTAATTAAGGATTCCACCCCCTCTAACATGGAACAACATGGCCTTAAGGATTCCACCCCCTCTAACATGAAACAACATGGCCTTAATTAAGGATTCCACCCCCTCTAACAAGGCCTAAAGGATTCCACCCCCTCTAACAAGGAACAACATGGCCTAAATTAAGGATTCCACCCCCTCTAACAAGGAACAACATGGCCTTAATTAAAGATCCCCCCCCCTCTAACAAGGAACAACATGGCCTTAATTAAGGATTCCACCCCCTCTAATATGGCCTTAATTAAGGATTCCACCCCCTCTAACATGGAACAACATGGCCTTAAGGATTCCAACCCCTCTAACAAGGAACAACATGGCCTAAATTAAGGATTCCACCCCCTCTAACAAGGAACAACATGGCCTTAATTAAGGATTCCACCCCCTCTAACAAGGAACAACATGGCCTAAATTAAGGATTCCACCCCCTCTAACAAGGAACAACATGGCCTTAATGATTCCACCCCCTCTAACAAGGAACAACATGGCCTTAATTAAGGATTCCCCCCCCCCTAACAAGGAACAACATGGCCTTAATTAAGGATTCCACCCCCTCTAACAAGGCCTAAAGGATTCCACCCCCTCTAACAAGGAACAACATGGCCTAAATTAAGGATTCCACCCCCTCTAACAAGGAACAACATGGCCTTAATTAAAGATCCCCCCCCCCCCTCTAACAAGGAACAACATGGCCTTAATTAAGGATTCCACCCCCTCTAATATGGCCTTAATTAAGGATTCCACCCCCTCTAACATGGAACAACATGGCCTTAAGGATTCCAACCCCTCTAACAAGGAACAACATGGCCTTAATTAAGGATTCCACCCCCTCTAACAAGGAACAACATGGCCTTAATTAAGGATTCCACCCCCTCTAACAAGGAACAACATGGCCTAAATTAAGGATTCCACCCCCTCTAACAAGGAACAACATGGCCTTAATGATTCCACCCCCTCTAACAAGGAACAACATGGCCTTAATTAAGGATTCCCCCCCCCCCCTAACAAGGAACAACATGGCCTTAATTAAGGATTCCACCCCCACTAACATGGCCTTAATTAAGGATTCCACCCCCTCTAACATGGAACAACATGGCCTTAAGGATTCCAACCCCTCTAACAAGGAACAACATGGCCTTAATTAAAGATCCCCCCCCCCCTCTAACAAGGATCAACATGGATCAACATGGCCTTAATGATTCCACCCCCTCTAACAAGGAACAACATGGCCTTAACGATTCCACCCCCTCTAACAAGGAACAACATGGCCTTAACGATTCCACCCCCTCTAACAAGGAACAACATGGCCTTAATTAAGGATCCCCCCCCCTAACAAGGAACAACATGGCCTTAATTAAGGATTCCACCCCCTCTAACATGGCCTTAATTAAGGATTCCACCCCCTCTAACAAGGAACAACATGGCCTTAAGGATTCCAACCCCTCTAACAAGGAACAACATGGCCTTAATTAAGGATTCCACCCCCTCTAATATGGCCTTAATTAAGGATTCCAACCCCTCTAACAAGGAACAACATGGCCTTAATTAAGGATTCCACCCCCTCTAACAAGTAACAACATGGCCTTCATTAAGGATTCCACCCCCTCTAACAAGGAACAACATGGCCTTAACGATTCCACCCCCTCTAACAAGGAACAACATGGCCTTAAGGATTCCACCCCCTCTAACAAGGAACAACATGGCCTTCATTAAGGATCCCCCCCCTCTAACAAGGAACAACATGGCCTTAATTAAGGATTCCACCCCCTCTAACGTGGAACAACATGGCCTTAAGGATTCCACCCCCTCTAACATGAAACAACATGGCCTTAATTAAGGATTCCACCCCCTCTAACAAGGAACAACGTGGCCTAAAGGATTCCACCCCCTCTAACAAGGAACAACATGGCCTAAATTAAGGATTCCACCCCCTCTAACAAGGAACAACATGGCCTTAATTAAGGATTCCCCCCCCCTCTAACAAGGAACAACATGGCCTTAATTAAGGATCCCCCCCCCCCTCTAACAAGGAACAACATGGCCTTAATTAAGGATTCCACCCCCTCTAACGTGGAACAACATGGCCTTAAGGATTCCACCCCCTCTAACATGAAACAACATGGCCTTAATTAAGGATTCCACCCCCTCTAACATGGAACAACATGGCCTTAAGGATTCCAACCCCTCTAACAAGGAACAACATGGCCTTAATTAAGGATTCCACCCCTCTAACAAGGAATAACATGGCCTTAATTAAGGATCCCCCCCTCTAACAAGGAACAACATGGCCTTAATTAAAGATCCCCCCCCCCCTAACAAGGAACAACATGGCCTTAATTAAGGATTCCACCCCCTCTAATATGGCCTTAATTAAGGATTCCAACCCCTCTAACAAGGAACAACATGGCCTTAATTAAGGATTCCACCCCCTCTAACAAGTAACAACATGGCCTTCATTAAGGATTCCACCCCCTCTAACAAGGAACAACATGGCCTTAACGATTCCACCCCAACAAGGAACAACATGGCCTTAAGGATTCCACCCCCTCTAACAAGGAACAACATGGCCTTCATTAAGGATCCCCCCCCTCTAACAAGGAACAACATGGCCTTAATTAAGGATTCCACCCCCTCTAACGTGGAACAACATGGCCTTAAGGATTCCACCCCCTCTAACATGAAACAACATGGCCTTAATTAAGGATTCCACCCCCTCTAACAAGGAACAACGTGGCCTAAAGGATTCCACCCCCTCTAACAAGGAACAACATGGCCTAAATTAAGGATTCCACCCCCTCTAACAAGGAACAACATGGCCTTAATTAAGGATTCCCCCCCCCTCTAACAAGGAACAACATGGCCTTAATTAAGGATCCCCCCCCCCTCTAACAAGGAACAACATGGCCTTAATTAAGGATTCCACCCCCTCTAACGTGGAACAACATGGCCTTAAGGATTCCACCCCCTCTAACATGAAACAACATGGCCTTAATTAAGGATTCCACCCCCTCTAACATGGAACAACATGGCCTTAAGGATTCCAACCCCTCTAACAAGGAACAACATGGCCTTAATTAAAGATCCCCCCCCCCTCTAACAAGGATCAACATGGCCTTAATGATTCCACCCCCTCTAACAAGGAACAACATGGCCTTAACGATTCCACCCCCTCTAACAAGGAACAACATGGCCTTAACGATTCCACCCCCTCTAACAAGGAACAACATGGCCTTAATTAAGGATCCCCCCCCCTAACAAGGAACAACATGGCCTTAATTAAGGATTCCACCCCCTCTAACATGGCCTTAATTAAGGATCCCCCCCTCTAACAAGGAACAACATGGCCTTAATTAAAGATCCCCCCCCCCCCTAACAAGGAACAACATGGCCTTAATTAAGGATTCCACCCCCTCTAATATGGCCTTAATTAAGGATTCCAACCCCTCTAACAAGGAACAACATGGCCTTAATTAAGGATTCCACCCCCTCTAACAAGTAACAACATGGCCTTCATTAAGGATTCCACCCCCTCTAACAAGGAACAACATGGCCTTAACGATTCCACCCCCTCTAACAAGGAACAACATGGCCTTAATTAAGGATTCCCCCCCCCCCCTCTAACAAGGAACAACATGGCCTTCATTAAGGATCCCCCCCCCCCCCCCTCTAACAAGGAACAACATGGCCTTAATTAAGGATTCCACCCCCTCTAACGTGGAACAACATGGCCTTAAGGATTCCACCCCCTCTAACATGAAACAACATGGCCTTAATTAAGGATTCCACCCCCTCTAACAAGGAACAACGTGGCCTAAAGGATTCCACCCCCTCTAACAAGGAACAACATGGCCTTAATTAAGGATTCCCCCCCCCCCCTCTAACAAGGAACAACATGGCCTTAATTAAGGATCCCCCCCCCCCTCTAACAAGGAACAACATGGCCTTAATTAAGGATTCCACCCCCTCTAACGTGGAACAACATGGCCTTAAGGATTCCACCCCCTCTAACATGAAACAACATGGCCTTAATTAAGGATTCCACCCCCTCTAACAAGGAACAACGTGGCCTAAAGGATTCCACCCCCTCTAACAAGGAACAACATGGCCTAAATTAAGGATTCCACCCCCTCTAACAAGGAACAACATGGCCTTAATTAAGGATTCCCCCCCTCTAACAAGGAACAACATGGCCTTAATTAAAGATCCCCCCCCCCCCCCTAACAAGGAACAACATGGCCTTAATTAAGGATTCCACCCCCTCTAATATGGCCTTAATTAAGGATTCCAACCCCTCTAACAAGGAACAAAATGGCCTTAATTAAGGATTCCACCCCCTCTAACAAGTAACAACATGGCCTTCATTAAGGATTCCACCCCCTCTAACAAGGAACAACATGGCCTAAAGGATTCCACCCCCTCTAACAAGGAACAACATGGCCTTAATTAAGGATTCCCCCCCCCTCTAACAAGGAACAACATGGCCTTAATTAAGGATCCCCCCCCCTCTCTAACAAGGAACAACATGGCCTTAATTAAGGATTCCACCCTCTCTAACATGGCCTTAATTAAGGATTCCACCCCCTCTAACATTGAACAACATGGCCTTAATTAAGGATTCCCCCCCTCTAACAAGGAACAACATGGCCTTAATTAAGGATTCCACCCTCTCTAACATGGCCTTAATTAAGGATTCCACCCCCTCTAACATTGAACAACATGGCCTTAATTAAGGATTCCCCCCCTCTAACAAGGAACAACATGGCCTTAATTAAGGATCCCCCCCTCTAACAAGGAACAACATGGCCTTAATTAAGGATTTCACCCCCTCTAACATGGAACAACATGGCCTTAATTAAGGATTCTACCCCCTCTAACATGGAACAACATGGCCTTAACGATTCCAACCCCTCTTAACAAGGAAGAACATGGCCTTAATTAAGGATTCCACCCCCTCTAACAAGGAACAACATGGCCTTAATTAAGGATTCCACCCCCTCTAACAAGGAACAACATGGCCTAAAGGATTCCACCCCCTCTAACAAGGAACAACATGGCCTTAACGATTCCACCCCCTCTAACAAGGAACAACATGGCCTTAACGATTGCACCCCCTCTAACAAGGAACAACATGGCCTTAACGATTCCACCCCCTCTAACAAGGAACAAGATAGCCTTAAGGATTCCACCCCCTCTAACAAGGAACAACATGGCCTTAATTAAGGATTCCCCCCCTCTAACAAGGAACAACATGGCCTTAATTAAGGATTCCCCCCCTCTAACAAGGAACAACATGGCCTTAATTAAGGATCCCCCCCCCTCTAACAAGGAACAACATGGCCTTAATTAAGGATCCCCCCCCTCTAACAAGGAACAACATGGCCTTAATTAAGGATTCCACCCCCTCTAACATGGAACAACATGGCGTTAAGGATTCCAACCCCTCTAACAAGGAACAACATGGCCTTAATTAAGGATTCCACCCCCTCTAACATGGAACAACATGGCCTAAAGGATTCCACCCCCTCTAACAAGGAACAACATGGCCTAAATTAAGGATTCCACCCCCTCTAACAAGGAACAACATGGCCTGAATTAAGGATTCCCCCCCCCCCTCTAACAAGGAACAACATGGCCTTAATTAAGGATCCCCCCCTCTAACAAGGAACAACATGGCCTTAATTAAGGATTCCACCCCCTCTAACATGGAACAACATGGCCTTAAGGATTCCACCCCCTCTAACAAGGAACAACATGGCCTTAATTAAGGATTCCACCCCCTTCTAACAAGGAACAACATGGCCTAAAGGATTCCACCCCCTCTAACAAGGAACAACATGGCCTAAAGGATTCCACCCCCTCTAACAAGGAACAACATGGCCTTAATTAAGGATTCCACCCCCTCTAACAAGGAACAACATGGCCTTAAGTAAGGATTCCACCCCCTCTAACAAGGAACAACATGGCCTTAAGGAAGGATTCCACCCCCTCTAACAAGGAACAACATGGCCTTAATTAAGGATTCCACCCCCTCTAACAAGGAAACTTTCACAACAACATGACCCCAGCAAAATGACAAAGAAAAAAGCTGTTCCAGAAAATACCTGACCCTTGTGTACACAACATCGTATTATAAAAACCATCAACATGCAAAATGATAACATCAATTCTAAAGAGTAAAACGGATAAAACTCTACCTGTAAAACTATTTTTAAAAACGTAAAAGAGACAAGTTAAACATGTATAACACATGTCTTCTGCATAGATTGAGACTTGGTTAAATATGTGGAGATTTTAAAAATTCTAAACAATATGAAAATACATAAAACAAGAAAAGAAATTTACACTTTATTTGTTGAACAAAAAAGTACATTCAATTTTCTATTACAAGAATCTGTATACTGCATACACATAATGTTCGGGATTCTAAAATCCCCTTTTCTGATACGTTCCAGAAAATATAATTATGAACCATTAAACCTAATCGAACAGTGATCAGCAAACTTGTGATTTGAACCAAACACCAGAGTACACCCTCAAAAAAGAAAATATCCAACCAGACTGTTATAACAGATCACACTGGGAAAGTAAAACCAAAACAGCTTCTTTTGTTTAGGCTCCGGTTCGCGACACTGAAATTCCCACATACCACATCAATGTTCATTTGAATTAGCTCGCCGCTCTTCAGGTTGAAACAATACCCCGATTTTGAGGTTAGAAATGGACCGATTCTGAGGTTAGAAATGGACCGATTCTGAGGTTAGAAATGGACCGATTTTGAGGTTAGAAATGGACCGATTCTAACGGTTTTTCCCCAAGAGTTGTTTTGGATCAACACTGATACCTTGCATTGATATTCTGATGCATTCTGAGTTTTCAGTTTTCATTTTGGGAAGAATTACGAAGCTGCACATTTTCTCCAACTCGGGGAGTGCTGTGTCATGTTGGTTCTCGGGTGGTACTGACGCTCAGCATCGTGACTGTGTGCCCACTTCAAAACACGTGACGTTAGTGACAGAACACAGCATCATGAGACTGTGTGCCCACTTCTCCAAAACACGTGACGTTGGTGCCAGAACACAGCATCATCACTGTGTGCCCACTTCTCCAAAACAAGTGACGTTAGTGACAGAACACAGCATCATCACTGTGTGTGCCCAGTTCTCCAAAACACGTGACGTTAGTGACAGAACACAGCATCATGACTGTGTGCCCACTTCTCCAAAACACGTGACGTTGGTGACAGAACACAGCATCATCACTGTGTGCCCACTTCTCCAAGACACGTGACGTTGGTGACAGAACACAGCATCATGACTGTGTGCCCACTTCTCCAAAACACGTGACGTTAGTGACAGAACACAGCATCACACTGTGTGTGCCCAGTTCTCCAAAACACGTGACGTTGGTGACAGAACACAGCATCATCACTGTGTGCCCACTTCTCCAAAACACGTGACGTTGGTGACAGAACACAGCATCATGACTGTGTGCCCACTTCTCCAAAACACGTGACGTTAGTGACAGAACACAGCATCACACTGTGTGTGCCCAGTTCTCCAAAACACGTGACGTTGGTGACAGAACACAGCATCATGACTGTGTGCCCACTTCTCCAAAACACGTGACGTTGGTGACAGAACACAGCATCATCACTGTGTGCCCACTTCTCCAAAACACGTGACGTTGGTGACAGAACACAGCATCATCACTGTGTGCCCACATCTCCAAAACACGTGACGTCGGTGACAGAACACAGCATCATCACTGTGTGTGCCCACATCTCCAAAACACGTGACGTTAGTGACAGAACACAGCATCATCACTGTGTGTGCCCACTTCTCCAAAACACGTGACGTTGGTGACAGAACACAGCGCGTGGTGGACGGGACTTGGCCCAGAAAATGGCTGTTCAGTTCCATGCTGTGAATCATTTCTGTTCCTCATCTTTGTCTTTCCTTTTGATTCTTCGTTTGTCCAGAATGATACATCACATTCAGGTAAAGGGCGACTTCGCAATACAAGAATAAAAACAAAAAGGGTTTAATTCGTAACGGCTGTTTTCTTTCACAGGCTTTGGACTTTAGATCAGAAAAGACAAAGACAATAGTTGTTGCGTGCTGCACACTTCTCAGTATCGATTTACAGTTATTGTTTGTTTGTTTTTAACCAGAGAGCCTGGAGAAATGACAGGAAAACACGTGACACTATCGATCTCCAGCTGTCAATCATTGTGAACAGCTGACGTAATTTCCTTTACGATGGCAGGTCCCATGGTGGGGAGGGGTACACAATAAACATGAAATTCAACATAAAGACCCAAAACCACGCCAGTACAAGTTGGTTTCTTAACGCTCTACTGGTTCAGAATCTAAGCACCATGATGATGAACATGTTTCCTGGAGTATTCTTGGCACACAGTATGTCTTTGACAAACGATTATGGCGACGGCTCACATTCCAACTGTTTGTAAAGATACCAGCAAATGGAAATGTCATCCAATGACACTAACTATTTGTTAAGATACCAGCATTTGGAAATGTCATCCAATGACACCAACTATTTGTTAAGATACCAGCATTTGGAAATGTCATCCAATAACACCAACTATTTGTTAAGATACCAGCAAATGGAAATGTCATCCAATGACACTAACTATTTGTTAAGATACCAGCAAATGGAAATGTCATCCAATGACACCAACTATTTGTTAAGATACCAGCAAATGGAAATGTCATCCAATGACACTAACTATTTGTTAAGATACCAGCATTTGGAAATGTCATCCAATGACACCAACTATTTGTTAAGATACCAGCAAATGGAAATGTCATCCAATGACACCAACTATTTGTTAAGATACCAGCAAATGGAAATGTCATCCAATGACACCAACTATTTGTTAAGATACCAGCAAATGGAAATGTCATCCAATGACACCAACTATTTGTTAAGATACCAGCATTTGGAAATATGATAGCTGTATTTGAAAAAATGTAGATTAAAAAAGAAAAAAGAAAAAAAAAGACATTTTATTTAGAAAAGAAACTAGTTGATTAAAAAAAAGACAAATTCTATAGCTCTGTGACATAGTTAACCATAGCGCATCAAACATTCCGTGTATAGCATAGTTCAGCATGACAACACTTCAGGCAGGAAAGGCCCATGGTAAACGGAGCTATCTACAGTGATCATGCACCGTCAAGAAACGGAGTGGGAGAGGTTACAGGCCTTGGTATATTTCATACAAATATATAAAGGCAGTCTTTACACAATATAAAAACAACAAAAAACACCGCAAGTCAATAAAAATGAAAAATGGTTCCAAGATGACTTCCTATCGCTAACCACCTTCCAAGATGACTTCCTATCGCTAACCACCTTCCAAGATGATTTCCTATCGCTAACCACCTCTTCCAAGATGATTTCCTATCGCTAACCACCTCTTCCAAGATGACTTCCTATCGCTAACCACCTTCCATGATGATTTCCTATCGCTAACCACCTCTTCCAAGATGACTTCCTATCGCTAAACACCTCTTCCAAGATGATTTCCTATCGCTAACCACCTCTTCCATGATGATTTCCTATCACTAACAACCACCAGTATAATTCTCTGGATGAAGACACTGCTACAACTGATGTATAGAAAACAACATGATCGCTGAAAGAAACAACATCCACCCGATAAAAGCAAGAACCAGTATGCATCCAATGTTTCTCCACACCTATACACACACTAAGCAGTCAGCGAGTTCACCGGGTGAGCTTTAGGTACTTCCATCATTTCAAAAGAATAAGCAACATACAGGCCTATCTCGGTCATAACAATGCACACAAAAGAACAAAAGCTCGCACCAAAAATATTGTCAGGAAAATAATAACCTTCAACCGGGTGAACATTTTGTGTTGTTTTAGAATCTTGGGTACAGCGACAATGTTTAACATTGGTTATAAAAAATATAGCATATGATTTTCTCATCAATTAAACACACACACACACACACACACACACACACACACACACACACACATGTAAACAGGATATATACTGGTGTCAGGGCATTACTTAAGAGCGTCAAGCCATAGTAACAGTCTTTTTTTTCTGAGAGCCCACGACATTTATACACACATACACTGCATCTTTGTCTTTTCTGTTTAACCTGTGCATCGGCTCTCTCTCTCTCTCTCTCTCTCTCTCTCTCTCTCTCTGTGTGTGTGTGTGTGTGTGTGTGTGTGTGTAAAGCGCTTAAATCCCTATCTAGTATGCCAGTATAAATTGGCATTGTTATTCTCCTCCTCCTCCTCCTTATCGTTATCATCATATCTTCCTCATTACACTCAGCAATTGTATCCATAGCATAAAGTTAACAAACTGAAACAAACCGGTAAAAGAGAAGAATGCTTCTTGTAAAAACCCCAAAAAACTGGTACATTTCAAGAACAAACTGCACATAGACAAAGAAAAGAACTTCAATGTGTGGTACGCAGTGCATCATGTTTTGTCAGCTGTTCAGGCATCCGTCATGTGGACGTCTGAATCCTGCATCACCTTTGGCATCTGCAGCAAGGTGGACAGGTGCTTCCCTAGACAGGAGGGAGGCTACACACATACACACACACACACGCACACACACACATACGCGCGCGCGCGCGCGCGCGCGCGCGAGCGAAGACAAGCATACAGTCACACCATTAATGATCTGAATCCATTAGTGTGAACAGAACAAAGTGTGTAACACTGAACAAGCCTGGTGTGTAATACGAGGCGAGTACTACACAGCAACGAGTGGTTTCAAACTGTATGTATGTACGTATATGTATATACACAGTGACCGCAACTACTTGAAAATATACAACTACTCAACTTGCTCAACAACAAACCAATGGAACAGTTCAATAACCGGGAAATGAAAAATAGAAGGTTTTAGAAAATGTTTATGTAGATATATATATGTATATATATGCATGGTTTCAATATACAACTGCATCATCAAAACTTTTCCAGCTGCTGAGGAATGCTACACAACAGCTGGTGACAAACTGTGTCCATCCCAAATACCGACATTTCTCAGCAAAGCCAATGCAGTTCATCACTGAGAACTGACCTCTGGCTGTCAAAAGAGTAGGAAGAACCCGTACACACAGCTCCCAGTTGATGTCACTAAGGGCTGAGCACAGTCACACACAGCTCCCAGTTGATGTCACTAAGGACTGAGCACAGTCACACACACAGCTCCCAGCTGATGTCACTAAGGACTGAGCACAGTCACACACACAGCTCCCAGCTGATGTCACTAAGGGCTGAGCACAGTCACACACACAGCTCCCAGTTGATGTCACTAAGGACTGAGCACAGTCACACACACAGCTCCCAGCTGATGTCACTAAGGACTGAGCACAGTCACACACACAGCTCCCAGTTGATGTCACTAAGGACTGAGCACAGTCACACACACAGCTCCCAGCTGATGTCACTAAGGACTGAGCACAGTCACACACACAGCTCCCAGCTGATGTCACTAAGGGCTGAGCACAGTCACACACACAGCTCCCAGTTGATGTCACTAAGGGCTGAGCACAGTCACACTAACACAGCCAACAGTCAGGGGACACCTATCCCTCTTTCCTTCACCTGCCTTATTCATTGCTCCACGCTTTTTTTGAGAAAAGGGGGGGGGGGGGGCTGGAAGATGTGTCTACTGTCTTTAAAAAAAAAATCAATTTTATTGTTGTTATCATTCTGACAGCAAAATATAAACGGATGGACTAATGATACAGCAGGATGACATGTTAATGCAACGACTACATGTTGTATACTTAACATTGTTAAGATCATTAATTGTTAATTATCATAATGACATACTCTTTTAATGCTGTTCCAGTCACTAATCTGAAGCGGAGAGAGAACAATCACTCCAAGACAGAACAGGGTTGGCTCTGATAGACGACTGACTAGCAAAGCCAAGTCACTGTCCACTCTCACTTTGTCGTTTAATGGTTTTATCTGTAATTCTCGTCTTACTAAAGCTATTTCCTAAAAGGAGGAGTTTGTATTATACTCCATGTTTGATGGTACATATACTTACCATGTCAAACTGAAGCAAACTAGGCCTATCGGTTTGCTCTGCTTGGCCAAATTTCACGCGGCTAACAGTGAAAGGCGATCCGTCTTGCCCGGTCCGCTCTTAGCCAATCAAACGCCTCTAAAAGCTATAAGTGCTGAATCATTCCATGGCCATCGAGAAAAATGTCCCATGAGAACCACGGCAGAGACGCAGGGACGGACGGGTGGGCATTCGACTTTGACATGGTAAGTATATTATCACCAAACATGGAGTATAATACAAACTCCTTCTTTTGGTGTCATATACTGTACCATGTCAAACTAATGCAGAATTTAAAGCAAATGGAGGAGGGCAACGCCTACTGGTTCGTATGGGGAGCCCTTGTAACTGAGACGGCAGTGTTAGCCGCGACAAAGGAAATCCCCTTGGAACCGTCAGCCCTGGTCATACGGAAATCCCTGAGGTAGAAGTTGATGAAGGGATTCTCAGACCGCCAGAAGGCTGCCTCCAAGACATGCTGCAGTGGCACCGAGTGCTGGAAAGCAGCCGAAGTAGCTATGGCCCGCACTTCGTGTGCTCTGGGATTAAGACAGCTGATATCCCTGTGAGCATGAGAGTAGGCTCTACGAATGACTTGGGAAACCCAGCGGGAAATGGTGCCTGCAGCGATGTCTTTCTTGTAATTCTCATTGAGGGAGATGAGCAGACGCCTCTGAGAAGAACGCCTATGGCGAGACCTATCCCAATAGTATTTGAGACACCGAACAGGGCAGAGATGCCTATCCTCATCGTCTTCAGTTTTACCCCAAGTGTTGGTCATGTCTATGTTGCTATGTCTTCCTACCATCATGAGGACTGTATTCACTTTTTCCCTAAGTGGTGGCATGCTGTGAATGCAAACCACGAATCGTAGAAAGACTGCATCAAACATCCAACAGGAGAATGCAGCCAAAACAAGGCGGCGATTTTTTTTTTTTTTTTTTTTTTTTTTTTTTTTTTTTTTTAGCGACAAACTGCTCAAACGGCATATGTACAAAAACGTGACAACGTTTCTTGGTGCTGCCCCGTCATCGGTTTTCCCAATTGCATTCACATAGAAAATCGCACTTTCGAACATTCAAATACATTCATTGGATAACTGCTATAAAGAATGATATAAAAAGGTACACACATGACTTGAAATATAAAGTACACACATGACTTGAAATATAAAGTGCATAAAGTGGGGCAACAGCAGAAAATAGTGCTCGCTCATGATGCGGGTTTTAACAAGGTCAAGGTCAGTTTGACTGACCATGTCAGTGTCTCACCACTCGACTTACCGGGATTGGTTTAATTAAAAAAAATCCGTGAAACGAGAAAGGCTTCAACATGAAGTTATAAGACACAACGGAATGACACGTGGGTTTATTACCTTCACCCACCTGTTACAACCAACAGAACTATACCTTCACCCACCTGTTACAACGAACAGAACTATACCTTCACCCACCTGTTACAACGAACAGAACTATACCTCCACCCACCTGTTACAACGAACAGATCTAATATGATGCACTGATCACCACTGAGTCAGCTTTCAACACCAACACCAGTGTGACAGGATCAACACCAGTGTGATAGGATCAACACCAGTGTGATAGGATCAACACCAGTGTGACAGGATCAACACCAGTGTGACAGGATCAACACCAGTGTGATAGGATCAACACCAGTGTGACAGGATCAACACCAACACCAGTGTGACAGGATCAACACCAGTGTGATAGGATCAACACCAACACCAGTGTGACAGGATCAACACCAACACCAGTGTGACAGGATCAACACCAACACCAGTGTGACAGGATCAACACCAGTGTGATAGGATCAACACCAGTGTGACAGGATCAACACCAACACCAGTGTGACAGGATCAACACCAACACCAGTGTGACAGGATCAACACCAGTGTGATAGGATCAACACCAACACCAGTGTGATAGGATCAACACCAACACCAGTGTGACAGGATCAACACCAACACCAGTGTGACAGGATCAACACCAACACCAGTGTGATAGGATCAACACCAACACCAGTGTGATCCTCGGAAACATCTAGACAGTGTTCTCTCCAAAGAAAAGTGTACTCCCCAAACCCAAAGAAGAAAACTGTTCTCCCTACAGAAAACTGTTCTAAAAAACCCTCCAAAAAAACTGTTCTCCCCCCCAAAAAAGGTGTTCTCCCCAAAGGAAACTGTTCTCCTCAAAGGAAAACTGTTCTAAAAAAACCCAAAAAAACCTGTTCTCCCCCCAAAAAAAAGGTGTTCTCCCCAAAGAAAACTGCGGCCCTTTAGTAGTTGTGTCCACAGTGCCAGGCACGACGTTTCAAGTCGGCTCTCTGTCTGCACGTGTTCGGACACGTTTCTGAACGAACCCACAATTACAGTGAAATAAAACTTGTGCTGAGTATCATCCATTTCATGGAAGTCACACAGCCTTTAGTTTTAGCCGCTGACGCACACACACAGTGTTTTGTTGTTGTGTTTTTCTTTGCTGTTCTTTGGTGGTGGTTTTTCTGGAGGTGATTTATTCCTCCCACACTGAGTCATACTTCTGATGTACAGTCTTTCGACAGAAGTGGAGGAAAGCGGTTTGGAACAGTCAGACATGTCTCCTCTTTCCCCTCACTCAGTTCTCTCTCTCTCTCTCTCTCTCTCTCTCTCTCTCTCTCTCTGTGTGTGTATCTGTCTCTTTCACTGTCACACAGATCGAGGAAGGAATACTTAATATTCGTGCCTTCCTTTCCAAACTGAAAATACACAGGCAATGGACAAGCATAACAAAAAATACATAGATTAATACGCAGCAAAAAAAGTGAACTATCATTTACATCTCATCCAATCAAAACAGCATGAAGCAAACAAAACATAAAAAGAAAAACAAAAATACTAGCACATGATTAGAACCGAGTGTCAGCTAGACGTGAGATACAACCATACAAGAACAAAATCCAGAAAAAACCAGGATGGACAGCATTCTGAGGTAGTGTGTGAGTGGGGTGGGGGTGGGGGGTAAAGACCTGAGGTAGACTGAGCACAATGGAAATGGAGTCCCTGAGAAATGGCCACAGGCTGCCGTCCTGAGCAAGTCGTGGAACATGACCGGTAATTCATTCACCCCCCACACCCCTTCCCTCCCCCCTCCACGCCCCCCCCCCCTTCTTCACCCAACCCTCCCCCAACCCTCACCCACAAGTCACACAGTTCATGTTCTGTTCGTCAGCCTTGAAAACCCCAACACTTATTCCTTGACAACCCATTATGTCTGGGTTCAGACACCAACACTTATTCCTTGACAACCCATTATGTCTGGGTTCAGACATTTCATGTTCAAGTCACCACTGGCTGCCTAAAATAGACATACGCAAAAGAACCGAAAAAATCAAGAACAAATCGGCCGCTTTTTCTAACTGATTAAAAAAAAACAACTTTTTTCAAATACACGCACCAGTGACTACTTAATTATTTTATTATGAAAAATATTTCTCCACTTTTCAAGGCTGACGAACAACAACCCCAAACATTTTGCCCGTCAGGAACACCCCAGGTTGGTGTCCACGATGAATGTCACAGGAAGGGTGACAGCTGATTGGTCACGCCCTTCCCTTATCTGGGCAGGAGGGGAGAGGTGGTGAGTGTGTGGGGGGAGGGAGGGGGGGACGGCAAGTGTGACAGCACACTGCAGAGTGCCGCTCTGTCCGGTCCCGTCCTGCACACCACGTCCACTGTCAGTCCTTTCTGTGCTGGAGGTGACAAAGTGTTCCTGTGTATCTGTCCACAGCCGTGCTGACGTCACCACGTGCTGACCACGTCACGTGCACACAGACAGCACTCAACCTCCGCCGTCAGTCAGTGAGGGAGGTGGACATGAAGGGGGTGGGACACAGACAAACCACCTCCCTCCCCACCCACCTCTCCCACCCCCCTCAGTGGGCGTCATAGTTGATCCAGTCCCCGGGCTCCATCTTCATGGCTCCGCCGATTAGCTGGCCGATGGACAGAGGGTTCGAGTCTGACCCCTGGCTGTGGACCGCGGGCTGCTCCAGGCCCTGGAGGCCCTGTGACGTCATCGGGGAGGCCGTGCTGTGGGCCTCGCGGACCTCCAGGCCTCTCCAGGCAGACGGGCCTGCCCCCAGCGGGCCGTTAGATCCGCTGCTGGAGCTGGTGCTGGTGATGCCCGGGTCATACAGCTGGGAGGGGGTGTGGGGAGGGGCGGCCCGCAGAGAGAGGGAGGAGGGGAAGGCGGGGCTGGACACGGGAGGGGGGTACCCCCCTCTCCCCCCGCCGTACAGGGCCACCCGGTCACCGTGACCCCCGCCCCCCTCCCCTCCCGCTCTCGGGTCAAAGTGACCCTCCAGGTCCCCCGTGGGGAAGAGGGAGGAGGAGGGGGTGGAGGAGGAGGGAGACTCCGACTTGACGTGGAGGAGGGAGGGCGGGGGGAGTGAGGAGGTGTCCCTGGAAGTAGGTGGGGGGAGGGCGGAGAGGAGCGCCCCCTGGGGGCTAAGAGAACCGTCTGCCTTGTACTGCATGGCCCGCTGTAAGCCCCGCATCAGCACGGCCCCCCCGCCCCCAGCGTCCCCAGAGTAGTGTCTGGCCCGGGGGCCCACGTCACTGAGGGTCTGCCTGCCTACATCACTGAGGGTCTGCCTGCTCACGTCACTGAGGGTTTGCCTGCTCACGTCACTGAGGGTCTGTCTGCCTACATCACTGAGGGTCTGCCTGCCCACGTCACTGAGTGTCTGCCTGCCCACGTCACTGAGTGTCTGCCTGCCCACGTCACTGAGGGTCTGTCTGTCTGGCGTGAGGGCCTGCCTCATGGAGTACGACATGAAGTAGGCAGGCGGCGCGGGGTCGGTGGGCAGCTGATCGCCCAGGAAGGAGGAAGTCGCTGCCTGCAGATCACCGGAGGAAGAAGATCCGGCAACGCCGAAAAAGGAGGATGGGTGGTGGTGGTGGAGGAGTCCCTGGCTGTTGGGGGAGGGGGTGGTGTGGGTGGTCATGGCGCCGCTAGGTCCCGCCACCTCCACCTTGCCCCACACCCCTCCCCGCCCCTCCTGCCGCACGTCGCTCTTGACGGGGTCCAGAATGCTGCTAATGCAGTCCAGGGCAAAATGCAGCACCTGCTTTTCACCTAGATGCAAAGGACGGAAAGCAGTAAGCCAGGCGGGGAGCAAAGCAACACATCTTTCTTCACACACACACAGTCCACAGCGCCACCCTCACTAACTCAACAATATACAAAGCTCTCTTTCTTCAAGCAGTGCAAAACAAACATGGCTGTGTGTCAAGTGGCAAAGAAAACCAAAGGAAATAAGTTACTGTGTTGTACACGTCAAGCACTTTGAAAGCTTGCAGCGACATCACACTCAAGCTAGGGGCTGTGCAAAAACTGAAGTGTTGAACATGAACTGGTATCAGCAAGGTAGCTTTACACAAATCGAGTGTAACCAGCATTCTTAAAATAGATGCAAAGGCAACGAACGAAAACAATGCAGCATGCCACGTCCACAGACATTCTTTGTTTTGGCAAGCAGTGTGTGTGTCGCATGAAAATAGCAACTGAAATTTACAGACGGGAGAGTAAAACAAACCCTGTTCATTTCCAATCCAGTGCACCATTCCACCAAACACAGTAAATAACAGAACGAAACGGAGAACAAAAATATGAAATTCAAGGTTGCATGTTAAGCAAACACCCCTTGTAAACAAACAGCAAGTGAATATTTTCTGGACATGCATCCCAGAATATGAGCAACAAGCGACACGTGAGCACAATGACCGACACAACAGACACGGCACACCAAGAGGCAGACCACGTGACCAGTGACAAACACAACAGACGGAAACCAAGGACACGGGGCTGAGGACACAGCACACCGCAGAGATGCAACGACACATGGAGGACACACTACTCAACACATGGACGACACACTCAACACATGGACGACACACTACTCAACACATGGACGACACACTACTCAACACATGGAGGACACACTGCTCAACACATGGAGGACACCCAACACACTGCTCAACACATGGAGGACACACTGCTCAACACATGGACGACACACTGCTCAACACATGGACGACACACTGCTCAACACATGGACGACACACTACCCAACACATGGTCGACACACTGCTCAACAAATGGACGACACACTGCTCAACAAATGGACGACACACTGCTCAACACATGGACGACACACTACCCAATACATGGACGACACACTGCTCAACACATGGGGGACACCCAACACACTACCTAACACATGGAGGACACACCACAACACATGGAGGACACCCAACACACTACCTAACACATGGAGGACACACTGCTCAACACATGGACGACACACTGCTCAACACGTGGACGACACACTGCTCAACACATGGACGACACACTACCCAACACATGGAGGACACCCAACACACTACTCAACACATGGAGGACACCCAACACACTACTCAACACATGGAGGACACACTGCTCAACACATGGAGGACACTCAACACACTACTCAACACATGGACGACACACTGCTCAACACATGGACGACACACTGCTCAACACATGGACGACATACTACCCAACACATGGAGGACACACAGCTCAACACATGGAGGACACACAGCTCAACACATGGAGGACACCCAACACACTGCTCAACACATGGAGGACACCCAACACACTACTAAACACATGGAGAACACACAGCTCAACACATGGAGGACACTCAACACACTACTCAACACATGGACGACACACTGCTTAACACATGGAGGACACACAGCTCAACACATGGAGGACACCCAACACACTGCTCAACACATGGAGGACACCCAACACACTACTCAACACATGGAGGACACACTGCTCAACACATGGAGGACACACAGCTCAACACATGGAGGACACCCAACACACTGCTCAACACACGGAGGACACACTACATGGAGGACACACTGCTCAACACATGGACGACACACTACATGGAGGACACACTGCTCAACACATAGACGACACACTGCTCAACACATGGACGACACACTGCTCAACACATGGAGGACACACTACATGGAGGACACACTGCTCAACACATGGACACACTACATGGAGGACACACTGCTCAACACATGGAGGACACACTACTCAACACATGGACACACTGCTCAACACACGGAGGACACACTGCTCAACACACGGAGGACACACTACATGGACGACACACTGCTCAACACATGGACGACACACTACTCTACACATGGACGACACACGACACAACACATGAAAGACACACTGCTCAACACACGGAGGACACACTACACAACACATGGAGGGGAGGACACACTGCTCAACACATGGAGGACATACTGCCGAGCACACGGCGAACACACTGCTCACCTTTGACGCTGATGCTCCGGAGGTCGGTCAACTTGATGAGGACCTTGGCGAAGATGTGGGGCCGGTCGGGGCGGCGGGAGCGGATGTGGTGTTTGAGGGCCTCCAACAGAGGCTCCTGCATCTGCTCGATCTTCTCCACTTCCGTCAGGCCGGACCGGTCTGTCAGACACACCCACCATGGTGATGAGGTCAGTGATGGTGAGGAGGATGGTGATGTGATCAGTAATGATGGTGAGGATGATAATGATGACCATGGTGATGTGATCAGAAATGGTGATGTGATCAGTGATGGTGATGTGATCAGAAATGGTGATGTGATCAGTAATGGCGAGGATGATGGTGATGATAATGACCATGGTGATGTGATCAGTAATGGTGATGTGATCAGTAATGGCGAGGATGATGGTGATGATGATAATGACCATGGTGATGTGATCAGTAATGGCGAGGATGATGATAATGACCATGGTGATGTGGTCAGTGATGGTGATGTGATCAGTAATGGCGAGGATGATGGTGATGATAATGACGATGGTGATGTGGTCAGTAATGGTGAGGATGATGGTGATGTGATCAGTAATGGCGATGATGATAATGATGACTGTGGTGATGTGATCAGTAATGGTGATGATGGTGATGTGATCAGTAATGCCGAGGATGATGGTGATGATGAAGATGGCAATAAAAAATCAAAACTACTACAACAACTACTCTTCTTATTATTACGATGATGATGGTAATAGTAATAACGTTGATGCTAATAATGATGATTTTTAAAAAAAACAACCACCAACCTCTGCTAAGACACATATCATACAATCATGAGCATACTGAATCAATAAATATGGGGTTACATGATTTCCTCAACAGCAGATATCAATCAGTTATTATTGTACAACCTATTATCATCAAATCAAGTTATCCGCGTTTGTGGGGTGGGTGGTGGGGGAGGAGGGGCTGTGGTGCGGGTGTGTGCTGATTATCTGGTTGTGGTTTTCCGCAATTCATCTTTATTCTTATCTTGTCTGTCTATTATAATCAATGTGCAGTATAGTAGGCTATGTTTATAATTATATTCAAATAATGTTTCTTAATTCTTTCTGTTTTTACATTAAGAATACTAGTTATTACCTGCAGTGTGTGGATGTATGTATGAAACGATGTATGTGATATTTTTTACGTTTGTATCTTCGTAATATTTGTAGGGGCTGTAGTTGGCTTTTACAGTTATGGTCCCCATGTTGTTTACTTGTCTATGTTGTGATAATGCACCTGACCAAATTTCTCCAGTTGGAGATAATAAAGTTATTCTTTTCTTATCTTATCAACATCGTTTTCATTATTTTGTTAATAACTAAATGCGAACTATTGACCATCTGTCTTAACCCAAAACCGAAGCTATTTTTTCTTACCAACCAAGGGGTAACAGGATAAACCAGAGACAGGGGATAAACCAGAGACACAAGGATAAACCAGAGACACAAGGATAAACCAGAGACACAAGGATAAACCAGAGACACAAGGATAAACCAGAGACACAAGGATAAGCCAGAGACAGGGGATAACCCAGAGACAGGATAAGCCAGAGACAGGATAAGCCAGAGACAGGATAAACCAGAGACAGGGGACAAGCCAGAGACAGGATAAGCCAGAGACAGGGGACAAGCCAGAGACAGGGGACAAGCCAGAGACAGGATAAACCAGAGACAGGGGACAAGCCAGAGACAGGGGACAAGCCAGAGACAGGATAAACCAGAGACAGGGGACAAGCCAGAGACAGGATAAACCAGAGACAGGGGACAAGCCAGAGACAGGATATACCAGAGACAGGGGACAAGCCAGAGACAGGACAAGCCAGAGACAGGATAAACCAGAGACAGGGGTAAACCAGAGACACAAGGATAAACCAGAGACCGGGGATAAGCCAGAGACAGGATATACCAGAGACAGGGGATATACCAGAGACAGGACAAGCCAGAGACAGGGGATAAACCAGAGACAGGATATACCAGAGACAGGGGACAAGCCAGAGACAGGGGACAAGCCAGAGATAGGACAAGCCAGAGACAGGATAAGCCAGAGACAGGGGATAAGCCAGAGACAGGACAAGCCAGAGACAGGACAAGCCAGAGACAGGGGATAAGCCAGAGACAGGATAAGCCAGAGACAGGGGACAAGCCAAAGACAGGATAAGCCAGAGACAGGGGATATACCAGAGACAGGACAAGCCAGAGACAGGGGATAAACCAGAGACAGGGGATAAGCCAGAGACCAGGGATATACCAGAGACAGGGGATAAGCCAGAGACAGGATAACCCAGAGACAGGGGACAAGCAAGAGACAGGGGACAAGCCAGAGACAGGATAACCCAGAGACAGGGGACAAGCAAGAGACAGGATAAACCAGAGACAGGATAAACCAGAGACAGGATATACCAGAGACAGGGGATAAGCCAGAGACAGGATATACCAGAGACAGGATAAACCAGAGACAGGGGACAAGCCAGAGACAGGATAAACCAGACAGGGCCCCACCTCCGCTGATGAGGCAGATGGCCGACAGAAGGGCGAACTCTGTCTCATCAGAGTCCATGACCTTCAGGGACCTGGCAAAGCTGAAGATGGTGGAGGTGAGCGGCCCGAAGCCCCCCTGCTCCAGGTCCTCCCGGTTCAGCCACGTGCCGTTGGAGAACTGGATCATGTCCTTCTCCGGGTTGTAGCAGTAACATATCCGTAATATCTGTCAACACGACACACCATCCGTAATACCTGTCACACCAAAGCACCATCCGTGATATCTGTCACTACAACACACCGTCCATCATGTCACCACAACACACCATCCGTGATATCTGTCACCACAACACACCATCCGTGATATCTGTCACTACAACACACCGTCCGTGATATCTGTCACCACAACACACCATCCGTGATATCTGTCACCACAACACACCATCCGTGATATGTCACCACAACACACCGTCCATGTCACCACAACACACCATCCGTGATATCTGTCAACATGACACACCATCCGTGATATCTGTCAACATGACACACCATACGTGATATCTGTCAACATGACACACCATCCGTGATATCTGTCACTACAACACACCGTCCATGTCACCACAACACACCATCCGTGATATCTGTCAACATGACACACCATCCGTGATATCTGTCAACATGACACACCATACGTGATATCTGTCACTACAAGACACCGTCCATGTCACCACAACACACCATCCGTGATATCTGTCACCACAACACACCATCCGTGATATCTGTCACCACAACACACCATCCGTGATATCTGTCACCACAACACACCATCCGTGATATCTGTCACCACAACACACCATCCGTGATATCTGTCACTACAACACACCGTCCATCATGTCACCATCCGTGATATCTGTCACCACAACACACCATCCGTGATATCTGTCACCACAACACACCGTCCATCATGTCACCATCCGTGATATGTCACCACAACACACCATCCGTGATATCTGTCACCACAACGCACCATCCGTGATATCTGTCACCATTGCGACATTAAAAATGAAAATATGAATGCACTGAAGACACACCCTTGACACACTGAGGACATTTAAAGAACTCTGTCACAACTGGAGCATACTGCATGCCTGTGCAGCATACATGGAATTGATTATATCATTCATCATTTCTGTGGACTTCTGGTGACTTACTGCTGGTGTCGAACGCTTTTTTGTAATCAACAAAGTTATTTCAACATACATTCCTCCCCGCCCCCCACTTTCTTTTCTTCTTTCTTCTTTTTTTTGGTCCAGTTTTCTTTATCACTGAAACTAGTGTCAAGATGTCATCGTTTCACTGTTCATATTCTGGTTTTGTTCCTTTGAAGATAGGCTATATAGTTTAACATTTCTAGCAATGAAGACGCCCGTCACATAGTAAAGATGTAGATATACAAGGACAGGGTACAAAATGTTCTTCTTGTTCTGTCTGTCAGGCATCTGCATAGCAGATGCGGTGTAGCGTATATGGATTTGTCCGAACGTGACGCCTCCTTGAGAAACTGAAACCTTTCACAAGGTTGCTGTTGTGGTGAACTGGTCTTCAACCCACTTCCGGAGACGCTGTGTTCACCAGTCATGTCACATCTTACAGACATACTGAACACACCTGGCTTATTTTCCTTTCCTTTTAAACAAAGGTGTTATTGTACATTTCCTGCAAATCTGCGTTGTTTCGCCAAGTTTATCAAATGGCTTTGTCAAAAGAGGGGTGAGTAAACTCTCCGTTCATTTCAAAAATTCTCCGCACACTTTGCCTGGGTCAGACTTTTTACACATTATCCAGTTCCTAATACTTCGGCTGGAGAGAGAGAGAGAGAGGAAGAAGAAGAAGAAGAAGAGATAAAGACAAGAGCAGACAAATTCATTAACAGGGCATAACAGCAAAAGCTCAAGTGGCCGTTTTGCAAGCCGCCCTCGACGGAGCAAAGAAGAAACAGCAGCACGTCATATATTACACAGACAACGAAAACCAACAATACACACACTTCACATTAATTGGGGTGAAGGAGGAAAAAACAGGCAGAAGACATACAGATGGACACACACACAGAGGTGGAAAGAAAGAAAGAGTGAGAGAGAGAGAGGGAGAGAGAATAATGGCGGGGGACGGGGGGCCAAACTATCAACAAGGCAGATGGAGACCGCATGAAAAAGACGTCACGCACGTTCACAAGAACACACACACACACACACACAGAGGCTACTGACCATGATTTCTAAGCACGCTGCCTTGAGAAGAGTGATTTGATCTGAGGTAGATAGTGTGAGAAAGCCGGGCAACTTCTTGGCGAAGTCCACAATCTTCATGATGCCAGCGGACGACAACTCTGTGACCTTCTCCCACAGGAAGCCCGCTGACTCCCCCTTGTTCCCTGCTGGGTCCTGCACAGAACATCGTCATCCCCGTCATCATTGTCATCGCTGATCTCCTGTGTCATCATCTTCATCTGAATATCATCTCCATCATCACTTTCATCTGGTTATCATCTCTGTCATCACCTTCATGTAATCATCATCTCCATCATCTGGTTATCATATCCATCATCTGATGATCATCTCCATCATCTGGTTATCATCACCATTATCATCATCATCACCACTGTCAACAACACAACACAACCCAAGCCAACAACCCAACCCAAGCCAAAAACACAACCCAACCCAAATCAACAACCCAACCCAACTCAACAACACAACCCAACCCAACAACAGAATCCAAGTCAACAACACATCCCAAGCCCACAACACAACCTAAGTCAACAACACAACCCAACAACATAACCCAAGCCAAGCCAACAACACAACCCAAATCAACAACCCAAATCAACAACCCAAACCAACCCAAGCCAAGCCAACAACACAACACAACACAAGCCAACAACCCAACCCAAGCCAAGCCAACAACACAAGCCAACAACACAACAACCCAAGTCAACAACACAACCCAACCCAACAACACAACACAACACAAGCCAGCAACCCAACCCAACCCAAGCCAACAACACAACCCAAGCCAACAACACAACACAACCCAAGCCAACAACACAACCCAAGCCAACAACACAACCCAAGCCAAGCCAACAACACAACCCAAGCCAACAACACAACACAACCCAAGCCAGCAACACAACCCAAGCCAACAACACAACCCAAGCCAAGCCAGCAACACAACCCAAGCCAACAACACAACACAACCCAAGCCAGCAACACAACCCAAGCCAACAACACAACCCAAGCCAACAACACAACACAACCCAAGCCAGCAACACAACCCAAGCCAACAACACAACACAACCCAAGCCAGCAACCCAACCCAAGCCAACAACACAACACAACCCAAGCCAGCAACCCAACCCAACCCAAGCCAACAACCCAACCCAAGCCAGCAACCCAACCCAACCCAAGCCAACAACCCAACCCAAGCCAACAACACAACCCAACCCAAGCCAGCAACACAACCCAACCCAAGCCAGCAACCCAACCCAACCCAAGCCAACAACCCAACCCAAGCCAACAACACAACACAACCCAAGCCAACAACCCAACCCAAGCCAACAACCCAACCCAAGCCAGCAACACAACCCAACCCAAGCCAGCAACCCAACCCAAGCCAACAACCCAACCCAAGCCAACAACACAACCCAACCCAAGCCAGCAACACAACCCAACCCAAGCCAGCAACCCAACCCAAGCCAACAACCCAACCCAAGCCAACAACACAACACAACCCAAGCCAACAACCCAACCCAAGCCAACAACACAACACAACCCAAGCCAGCAACCCAACCCAAGCCAACAACACAACACAACCCAAGCCAACAACCCAACCCAAGCCAACAACACAACACAACCCAAGCCAACAACCCAACCCAAGCCAACAACACAACACAACCCAAGCCAACAACCCAACCCAAGCCAACAACCCAACCCAAGCCAGCAACCCAACCCAAGCCAACAACCCAACCCAAGCCAACAACCCAACCCAAGCCAGCAACACAACCCAACCCAAGCCAACAACCCAACCCAAGCCAACAACACAACACAACCCAAGCCAACAACACAACCCAAGCCAACAACACAACCCAAGCCAACAACACAACACAACACAAGCCAACAACACAACACAACACAAGCCAACAACACAACACAACACAAGCCAACAACACAACCCAACCCAACCCAACCCAACAACCACCCAAGCCAGCAACCCAACCCAACCCAAGCCAACAACACAACCCAACCCAACCCAACAACCCAACCCAAGTCAACAACACAACCCAACCCAACCCAACCCAACAGCACAACCCAAGCCAACAACCCAAGTCAACAACCCAACCCAAGCCAACAACCCAAGTCAACAACCCAACCCAAGCCCTGCCCAGAATGCAGTGCAGACATGACGTACCCCGGGTGAGAGTTGAGGCGGGGTGTGGGTGTCGGGGTGGGAAGGGGAGGTGGTTCTGTGAGCCTCCAGGACCTGGCGGATCAGCTGGTGCTCGTCCTCTGTCACCTCCTCACTCCCCCCTCCACTGCCCACACTGCTCTCCGCTCTCTGCGGCTTCCGCTTCTTGTTCCGGTCATTCCGCACAGCTACACACCACACGGAGCACACCACACATAGCACACACCACACACACCACATAGCACACCACACATAGCACACACCACACAGAGCACACACCACACACACCACATAGCACACCACACATAGCACACCACACACACCACATAGCACACCACACACCGCACACCACCACACCACACACACACAGAGCACACACACACACACACACACACCACAAACACACACACACACCACAAACACACACCACACACACACACACCACAACACACACACACACAACACAAACACACACCACAAACACACACACACACAACACACACACACAACACAAACACACACACACAACACAAACACACACCACACACACACACAACACAACACACACACACAACACAAACACACACACACCACACACACACACACCACAACACACACACACACAACACAAACACACACCACAAACACACACACACACAACACACACAAACACACACACCACACACACACACACACACCCGACAGAGTTGTCATGATCATCATCATAACAATGGTGTTTGTTATAATAATGATAACACTTCAAACAGTAATTAAAAAAAGAAGTAGAACTGGGGGTTGTGGTAGCAATAGTAGTTGTAATATCAATGATAATAATACTGGTTTAGTCATGTACATGTCTCTAGTGTATACAATCACAACAACAATAATAATAACAACAACATGATGATGACGATGATAATGATGATGATCACTGTAAGTTTCAATGTTATAATTTCTCGTGAGAAATTAACATGTAGCATAGCTCACTAAACAAACCAGAGACAGAAAGAGCAGATGATTTGTGTTTGGGTTGCATGGTGGTTTTCCAAATCTCATCACTCCTGACAACTGACCGGAAACAGTCATAAAAGCAGAGAGAAACTTGGTACAGCTCGTCATACATTGATTTACTTATTTCTTTGACATCAGACATTGATTTACTTATTTCTTTGACATCAGACATTGACTGACTTATTTCTTTGACATCAGACATTGATTTACTTATTTCTTTGACATCAGACATTGATTTACTTATTTCTTTAATATTATACATTTATTTACTTATTTCTTTTAGATTATTTCATTTAGTATTCAAAGAGATCATATTAAAATTACATTGAGATCACGTTAAAATTACATTGATCCATATGAGAACATTTTATATATTTCAGAACAATTAACAGTTATCAACATCATCATCATCATCATCATCATGTCATGGCTTCAGCCAGAACAGGTGTTGCTATTCTTTTTTCTTTTCTTTTTTCGTTATAATTAATTATTGACCTAGATTAAAATGGACATACAAGGGCCCGGAAGGTAATACGTATTATATTTCTGTGAATATTACGGACAAAGACCTATGATAATCTTGTGTGACATGACCAAGATAAAGGAGATTTTTATCGTGACCTGCAAAACATAAAATAAAATAAGATAAAATAAAACAATATAAAACAAAAATAAAGCTGGCATTGGAAACAATCTTGGTGGTGACTGAACTCGTGTCATGTATACGTCATGACCTGTGACATTTCTACACATTAATTATGGATAGTGAGTAAGCAGGAGAGCACATGAATATGATAAAAGGTCTTAGTTCTGTGAAAACAATTATACACACACACACACATATATATATATATATATTTTTTTTTTTTTTTTTTTTTTTTTTTTACATCGCAATAAAGAGATTTATATAGGGCAAAGAAACAAACTACTCCAGCAAAGATTGAATCAGTTCTCAATATTTGATCTTTCACCAACAAGTGACGGTATCAAGACTGGCTACATCACGTATCATTCCATCAACACACTAACTTTAACACAGGAATTGTTTTAAAAACAACAACAACGTGAAACAAGCAAACAGAAAAAGAGAAGGCATTATGCAAATGCAGCACTTGATGTCTCCAAGAGAAACTGTTGAAGGTCTCCAGGATGCAAGAAAAGGTGGAACAGACGATAAATAAGGATTAAGCACAACGCCTTTCAACCGCGATAACTTCATGAAAAAAACCCATTAAAAAACGAACACATCTTGTCATTTCAAACCAATTACTTTTATAAGATTGATTTATTATGAAGATTAAACACTGATGTTCAGAAAAAAGAATAAAGCTAAAAATAAAAAAAAGAACATAAAAAAGATCTTTAAAAATAATAACAAAAACCCTATCTCCCTGTCTCTCTCTTTCCCTCTCTCTGAGTGAGCGCGGTTGTCTTCCCCTTGTTTTGTTTGTTGAAAATTAACTAAAAATCGAAGCATGTAAAACTTCAACTGATGAAACTCATGGAATAGTATTCTGTATTAACATTTGTAATTACAAAAATACTATTAACTGAAATCGACACTGCGTCTTTGAAAATGAAGTAAACCTGTTACACGAAAAGTCGAGCAGTTAAAAATCATTCTTTTGGAGGAGAAAACGAAAACAATTGACAATCGTTATGAACAGAGACAGAAAAGACATACAGAGACTGACAGAAAGACGGAGTAAGAGACAGAGATAGGGGGTGGTGGGAGGGATGAGGATGACACTTGATTTTGTGAGTACCGGTACTTCACAGTAGATTCGGTCTGTATTTGTGAGTACCGGCACTTTACAAGCTGAGTAGATTCAGTCTGTTTTTGTGAGTACCGGCACTTTACAAGCTGTGTCGATTCGGTCTGTATTTGTGAGTACCGGTTCTTTAAATGCTGTGTGGATTCGGTGTTTTTTGTGAGTGCAGGTACTTTAAATGCTGTGTAGATTCGGTGTTTTTTGTGAGTACTGGTACTTTAAATGCTGTGTAGATTCGGTGTTTTTTGTGAGTGCAGGTACTTTAAATGCTGTGTAGATTCGGTGTTTTTTGTGAGTGCAGGTACTTTAAATGCTGTGTAGATTCGGTGTTTTTTGTGAGTGCAGGTACTTTAAATGCTGTGTAGATTCGGTGTTTTTTTGTCTTTTTTTCAACCACAGGTAGCTCTTGGTTGAAACTCCAATTTAGGAGTGAGCTTTTATGTGAATGGCCGTTTTTACCCCGCGCGTTTAGACAGGCAGCCACACTCCGTTTCCGGAAAGAGATAGTGGAAGTGAAGGGGTCTGTCCATCCACGGACTACTTCCCCCCCACCCCTCTCCCCCCTACACACGGCGCCCTGTCCACACATCTCGTCAATAAATAAATTAAAAAAACCAAACCTAAACAAAACAATAATCCCCCCTCTCTCCTGACATGTGCACGTTCTGTCTCTACAGTTCAGCTGTGGGCACAATTCTCGTCGCCTTGCTTTCTTTGGGGACTGAAAATACATGCTGCACTTTGTGTGTGTGTGTGTGTGTGTGTGTGCGCGCGCGCCTCCAACAGGGTTTGACAAAAAAGAAAAAAAAAAGAAAACCGAAATACACATCCTAAATAAAATGGAAGACAAAGATCTCCATGTTTGTTTGTTGTGGTTGTTTTCTTTTTTCTTCCTTTCGGGGGATTTCATCTCTGCTTCATAACACCGGAACAGTTGGAGTTTGCGGAAAACAAGTAAAGAAAAATCCTTTCAAAATGTGTGCCCCCCCACCCCCCACCCCAGGCCTAAGAGCTGCCAATCTGACGGGGGCTTAAAACCTCATTAAGTCACCCGATTCCCGCTCCCCGCCCCTCCCCCACCACCCAACCCACACAGCAACAAGCTCCTCCCCCTCCCTGGCATCAGCCAATGGGAGACAGGCTGACATGATCTTTTCTAGTCGGCGTTTCGTTTGCACCACCACCACTTCTCCCAATGCTCTGCTGGGACAGAAAGAGAGAACACAACAGCGAGGAGGACGAGTGAAGGAGAAGGAAGGGGGTGGGGGGAGGGAGGATATTTTCAATATAACAAATGCAGTGTGCATGAAGTGTGAAGCGAAGAAGCCAGGCAAACCCCGATGGCAGTGACATGACTGATGCTGTGAATGATGGCCAATCGCCTTCTGTAAAATACATCAGCCGCGGGAATTCCAGTGTGTGGAAAATCCAAAATCCCCAACCCCCTCCCCGCCCTCCACGCTTTCTATAGGAACCACATAAATTATCAACTTCTAACCCCAAACAGGACGCAGCTGAAATGGTAACATCCCTTCCCAAACTGCCATCAATTCCGAGGGAGATTTTTGGGCCTTCTTTTCTTCTTTCATTTTTTTCAAAGTAAACCATTTGCTTGGGGTTTTCCAGCACTTTGTGACTGCGTTGTGTCGTTCTGACAGCTCAGAAGTTTGTGTCGTTCTGACAGCTCAAAAGTTTGTGTCGTTCTGACAGCTCAAAAGTTTGTGACTGCGTTGTGTCGTTCTGACAGCTCAAAAGTTTGTGTCGTTCTGACAGCTCAGAAGTTTGTGACTGCCTTGTGTCGTTCTGACAGCTCAAAAGTTTGTGACTGCGTTGTGTCGTTCTGACAGCTCAAAAGTGGAACTTGGGGAAGTGTTCTTCTGTGACAGCCGCGGACAGCAGGCTGACATCAGTCACGTTCTGATGCTGTCTGTCATGGCGGGTTGATGCTGGAGGTTGATCCCACGGTCTGCCGGCTGAATGGACAGCTGCTGGCTTGCTTGGTTGCTTGCTTGTCTGCTTGGTTGAATCCCCCCCCACCCCCCATCACCCCTTCCGCCCTACTCCTTCACATCCTGTTCTATGAACTGGTAGTGGTGACGATGGTGGTGACGGTGATGGTGATGATGATAATGATGGTGGTGGTGACGATGGTGGTGACGATGATGATGGTGGTGACGATGATGATGATGATAATGGTGGTGAAGATGATGATGATGATAATGATGGTGGTGACGATGATGATGATGGTGGTGGTGGTGATGATGATAATGATGGTGGTGACGATGATGGTGATGATGATAATGATGGTGGTGACGTTGATGGTGATGATGATAATGATGGTGGTGACGATGATGATGATGGTGGTGATGATGATAATGATGGTGGTGGTGAGGATGGTGATGATGATGGTGGTGGTGACGATGGTGATAATAATAGTGGTGGTGAGAATGATGGTGACGATAATGATGATGGTGGTGACGATGATGGTGATGACGATGATAATGATGGCAGCGACGATGATGGTGATGATGATAATGATGGTGGTGGTGGTGATGATAATAATGATGGTGGTGGTGGTGACGATGGTGATGATGATAATGATGGTGGTGGTGATGATGATGATAATGATGGTGGTGGTGACGATGATAATGATGGTGGTGGTGACGATGATGATAATGATGGTGGTGGTGACGATGATGATGATGAACATAAAGATGACGACACATACTTATTTTCATTTCCTCTAATGCATACATACAGACTTTCTTACACTAATATTGACAAGCATGCCCTCTCTTTCATCCACTGTCTCTCTTCTTTCCGTCTAACAACACTTCCAGTGAACAGACGTCAAACTGATGACAGACGTACCTTCCTTGGACATGCCGGAAGCCAGGCATTTCTGCAGCCGGCAGTACTGGCACCGGTTCCTGGTGACCTTGTTGATGGGGCAGTTCTTGTCCTTGTGGCACGTGTACTGCATGTTCTTCTGCACGCTGCGCCGGAAAAAACCCTGTGACACACAACACACGTGTACTGCATGTTTTGCTCAGGACAAAAGGCTAAGACTAGACAGGAGAGGACAGGGACAGACTAGACATGAGAGGACAGGGACAGACTAGACAGGAGAGGACAGGGAGAGAGGCTAGACAGGAGAGGACAGGGACAGACTAGACATGAGAGGACAGAGACAGACTAGACAGGAGAGGACAGGGAGAGAGGCTAGACAGGAGAGGACAGGGACAGACTAGACAGGAGAGGACAGAGACAGACTAGACAGGAGAGGATAGGGACAGACTAGACAGGAGAGGACAGGGAGAGAGGCTAGACAGGAGAGGACAGGGAGAGAGGCTAGACAGGAGAGGACAGGGACAGACTAGACAGGAGAGGACAGGGAGAGAGGCTAGACAGGAGAGGACAGGGACAGACTAGACAGGAGAGGACAGGGACAGACTAGACAGGAGAGGACAGGGAGAGAGGCTAGACAGGAGAGGACAGAGACAGACTAGACAGGAGAGGACAGGGAGAGAGGCTAGACAGGAGAGGACAGGGAGAGAGGCTAGACAGGAGAGGACAGGGACAGACTAGACAGGAGAGGACAGGGAGAGAGGCTAGACAGGAGAGGACAGGGACAGACTAGACAGGAGAGGACAGGGACAGACTAGACAGGAGAGGACAGGGAGAGAGGCTAGACAGGAGAGGACAGAGACAGACTAGACAGGAGAGGACAGGGAGAGAGGCTAGACAGGAGAGGACAGGGAGAGAGGCTAGACAGGAGAGGACAGGGAGAGAGGCTAGACAGGAGAGGACAGGGACAGACTAGACAGGAGAGGACCCATGACGAAAGAATACAACGACACTTTTGTTTTCTTTCTTAATCCAGTCAATCATGAAAGTAAACAAAACCAAAATTCTTTGCACCAGAATCCAACCATTCATGATAAACAAACCATTTACAAAACACATAATCAGAGAGAGAGAGACAGAGAGAGAGAGGAAGAAGAAGTGACGGCGAGCCAGAAAGCTAAAAGGATCTGATAGTTATCACTCCAGCTTTTTTCCCGATGAATGCAACAAGAGGATACCAAATGCCACGTGTTATATTTCTCCATCAACACTGGAAGCCCCAGCCTGTGTGAACCTCACGATAGGATGAGAGACATGATGGAATCTTTACATCATAGATATATCATCATGGCCGGGAAATTTCCCGTGAAGAAAGTTCTTTTCGTGAAATGTTTTCAGCAGATAATTGACAGGAACAACTGTGGCAGAGGATCGAATAGATAAGCCAAAACTGAAAGAATCCAACAAAAAGAGCAAGAAATAATAATAAACACACCAAACAAAAATGCTCTTGTTCAAAATCTTATCCTGCGATCTCCATAACATGTGTCCCAAACTTTGACGAGTCGACACTGTTATCTGCATTCAGCCAATGGCCGCCATGAACCACGTGATCCAAGAAGACGTATGACGTAGCTTCAACCAATCACAGGTCGCGCCTTGCAACACCAGCCAACCATTGTTCCGGCGAGAAGCTTCTCCCTCAACTCGCACAGAACTGTTCACCACACCCCTCCAGGTCTGCTGGTTGTGTGTCAAAGCCTGGGTCTCTGCACGTGGTTTCCCTGTCCATTCCGCAATGCTCATTCTGGTCAAGCTGCTTCTCTCGAAACGTTTATACCGGCCGCCCTGTCATAGTTTCATTTCCAAATATTTCCTTAACTGAGCAACAGGTCCAGTCTGTATCTGACGACCCGATGACGAGACAGCGCAAATGGCTATTTCGTCAACGTCGTAGCTGCTGTAATGAAGAAAATGGAGACGTTGGTTTTGAATGGGACAGAGGCAGAAGAAAGAGGAAGAGAGGAGCACACAGCGGAGAGATGGGGGATGGTGGGGTTGGGGGGGGGGGTAAGAAAGAAGGACGTGAAAACAGTGAAATGAAAAGACAGAAAGACAACCGGCTGTCGTTGTCCCCCCCCCCCCCCCCCCACACACACACACACATGTATCAAGGTCTTTTCCTCCTCCTTCCCCCAAGTTTATGAACAAGTCAGACACTTGCTGCTTTTCTTCTTCTTCCGTTTCCAGCAGCACATGTCGTGCGGCAGGTATGAACCAGTCCTCATACATGTCGTGCGGCAGGTATGGACCAGTCCTCACATGTGATGCGGCAGGTATCAACCAGTCCTCACACATGTCGTGCGGCAGGTATCAACCAGTCCTCATACACATGGTGCGGCAGGTATGAACCAGTCCTCACATGTGGTGCAGCAGGTATGAACCAGTCCTCACATGTGATGCGGCAGGTATGAACCAGTCCTCACACATGTGGTGCAGCAGGTATGAACCAGTCCTCACATGTGGTGCAGCAGGTATGACCCAGTCCTCACATGTGGTGCAGCAGGTATGACCCAGTCCTCACATGTGGTGCGGCAGGTATGAACCAGTCCTCCCACATGTGGTGCAGCAGGTATGACCCAGTCCTCCCACATGTGGTGCAGCAGGTATGACCCAGTCCTCACACATGTGGTGCAGCAGGTATGACCCAGTCCTCACATGTGGTGCAGCAGGTATGAACCAGTCCTCCCACATGTGGTGCAGCAGGTATGACCCAGTCCTCACATGTGGTGCAGCAGGTATGACCCAGTCCTCACATGTGGTGCAGCAGGTATGACCCAGTCCTCACATGTGGTGCAGCAGGTATGACCCAGTCCTCACATGTGGTGCAGCAGGTATGACCCAGTCCTCACACATGTCGTGCGGCAGGTATGAACCAGTCCTCACATGTGGTGCAGCAGGTATGAACCAGTCCTCCCACATGTGGTGCAGCAGGTATGAACCAGTCCTCCCACATGTGGTGCAGCAGGTATGAACCAGTCCTCCCACATGTGGTGCAGCAGGTATGAACCAGTCCTCACACATGTGGTGCAGCAGGTATGAACCAGTCCTCCCACATGTGGTGCAGCAGGTATGAACCAGTCCTCCCACATGTGGTGCAGCAGGTATGAACCAGTCCTCCCACATGTGGTGCAGCAGGTATGAACCAGTCCTCCCACATGTGGTGCAGCAGGTATGAACCAGTCCTCCCACATGTGGTGCAGCAGGTATGACCCAGTCCTCACATGTGGTGCAGCAGGTATGACCCAGTCCTCACATGTGGTGCAGCAGGTATGACCCAGTCCTCACATGTGGTGCAGCAGGTATGAACCAGTCCTCACACATGTGGTGCAGCAGGTATGAACCAGTCCTCACACATGTGGTGCAGCAGGTATGACCCAGTCCTCACACATGTCGTGCGGCAGGTATGAACCAGTCCTCACATGTGGTGCGGCAGGTATGAACCAGTCCTCACACATGTGGTGCAGCAGGTATGAACCAGTCCTCACATGTGGTGCAGCAGGTATGACCCAGTCCTCACACATGTGGTGCAGCAGGTATGACCCAGTCCTCACACATGTCGTGCGGCAGGTATGAACCAGTCCTCACACATGTGGTGCAGCAGGTATGAACCAGTCCTCACATGTGGTGCAGCAGGTATGAACCAGTCCTCACACATGTGGTGCAGCAGGTATGAACCAGTCCTCACACATGTGATGCGGCAGGTATGAACCAGTCCTCACACATGTGGTGCAGCAGGTATGAACCAGTCCTCACATGTGGTGCAGCAGGTATGAACCAGTCCTCACACATGTGGTGCAGCAGGTATGACCCAGTCCTCACTCGGACACCGCCCTGATACTGAACCTGAACCTGCACACTGCTCCATTGTCAACCTCCATCACAATTCATCCTGTCCATGTGGTGTACTGAACCTGAACCTGCACACTGCTCCATTGTCAACCTCCAGCACAATTCATCCTGTCCATGTGGTGTACTGAACCTGAACCTACACACTGCTCCATTGTCAACCTCCAGCACAATTCATCCTGTCCATATGGTGTACTGAACCTGAACCTGCACACTGCTCCATTGTCAACCTCCAGCACAATTCATCCTGTCCATATGGTGTACTGAACCTGAACCTGCACACTGCTCCATTGTCAACCTCCAGCAGAATTCATCCTGTCCATATGGTGTACTGAACCTGAACCTGCACACTGCTCCATTGTCAACCTCCAGCAGAATTCATCCTGTCCATGTAGTGTACTGAACCTGAACCTACACACTGCTCCACTGTCAACCTCCAACAGAATTCATCCTGTCCATATGGTGTACTGAACCTGAACCTGCACACTGCTCCATTGTCAACCTCCAGCACAATTCATCCTGTCCATATGGTGTACTGAACCTGAACCTGCACACTGCTCCATTGTCAACCTCCAGCACAATTCATCCTGTCCATATGGTGTACTGAACCTGAACCTGCACACTGCTCCATTGTCAACCTCCAGCAGAATTCTTCCTGTCCATGTGGTGTACTGAACCTGAACCTGCACACTGCTCCATTGTCAACCTCCAGCACAATTCATCCTGTCCATGTGGTGTACTGAACCTGAACCTGCACACTGCTCCATTGTCAACCTCCAGCACAATTCATCCTGTCCATGTGGTGTACTGAACCTGAACCTACACACTGCTCCACTGTCAACCTCCAGCACAATTCATCCTGTCCATGTGGTGTACTGAACCTGAACCTGCACACTGCTCCATTGTCAACCTCCAGCACAATTCATCCTGTCCATGTGGTGTACTGAACCTGAACCTGTATACTGTTCCACTGTCAACCTCCAGCACAATTCATCCTGTCCATGTGGTGTACTGGGGGGGGGGGAGAAAGAGAAGGTGAAGTGGGTGATGAGAGAGAGAGGGGGGGGGAGAGAGGAGGGTAGAGAGGGAGAGAAAGAAATCGAAATCGAAACTTTTTATTGAGGGAAAAGGAATAGGCACTTATCGGCCTGTTTTCATCCTACCCTCGTAAAGAAAACGTATAAACTGATCTAGGAAATACAAGAAGACTGAAAAAAAGGAGGAAAAAACCACATTGCATGGCAACAACAACCAGAACAAATAAATGGCATAGAAAATACAGTTCCCCACAAAGTAACACAGTATGCTTTTGTGTGAAGGACAGAGGGAAGGAAGAAGGTAAGGGAGGAAGAGATACGAAGAAGGAGAGAGAGGAAAACTGTTGAGAGAGAGAGGAAAAGGAAGAGAGGGAGGAGGGGGGAAGGAGGAAGGTAAGGGAGGAAGAGATACAAAGAAGGAGAGAGAGGAAAACTGTTGAGAGAGAGAGGAAAAGGAAGAGAGGGAGGAGGGGAGAAGGGAGGAAGGTAAGGGAGGAAGAGATACAAAGAAGGAGAGAGAGGAAAACTGTTGAGAGAGAGAGGAAAAGGAAGAGAGGGAGGAGGGGGGAAGGAGGAAGGTAAGGGAGGAAGAGATACAAAGAAGGAGAGAGAGGAAAACTGTTGAGAGAGAGAGAGGAAAAGGAAGAGAGGGAGGAGGGGAGAAGGGAGGAAGGGAGGAAAGAAGATAGACAAGTAGACAAGGATATTGAGAATACATCATTTGTTTATCAGTCTCAGTAATTCCAAGGATTCGTAGAACTTAGCTCTGACATTAGATGTTTATGATAATTATAGTCTTTTGAAGACACTGAGACTGGAGTTTATATTAAGTGTAGATGAAATAGAATTCCATAAATATCCACCAGAGTATGTGAGACTTGTTTTATAAAGATCAATTCTTGGCCGAGGCAAGGTTATTTTATGTGTGTGACGGTGACTGTTTACTGGAAAATTACTTATGAGAGAGGGTGGGGAATAACCTGATAATATTTTGAACATAAATATGGCTTTATTATATTTCAGTTTAATTTTCAATGGCAATATATCAAGTTCTTTGTTATCAGAAAACATATTAAGAGGAAGATTTTAGAATAACTAATTTAAGAGCACGCCTATGAAGACTTAGGAGTGGTTTTAGGATGTTATCACTCGCTGAATCCCAGACAGTTGAGGCATAGTTTATATAAGATTCAATGTAGGCGTGGAAAAATATTTTTCGAGTATGTATATTTAAGAAATGTTTTATTTTAGAAAGTTGATACACCTTTTTGGAAATAGTTTCACATAACATTGATATGTGATCAGACCAGATCAAGTTGTTATCAATAATTACCCCAAGAACCTTGTGACTGTCGACTTCAATGATTTTGCCATTTAGAGGAGGAGAGGGAGGGAGGGAGAGAGAGGGTGGAGAAAGAGAGACAGGGGGGAGGGAGGGAGGGAAGAAGAGAGGAGAGGAGGGAGGGAGAGAGAGAGACACTCAGAACTTTTAATGCAAGGTCACTGACTTGTATATATATATGGCTGCATGTGTTGTAAACAGACACACACACACATACACGCGCGCGCGCGCGCGCACACACACAATCTCTCTCTCTCTCTCTCTCTCTCTCTCTCTCCCTCTCTCTTGCACTTTTAATGCTTGTGTCTTATGGAAAGTATTGTATTTGTCTGAAATGTATTTTCTTCTGGTTCGTTGTTCGTTTTCCTCATGGTGTGTATGTATCAACAGTAAACGCCGTTACACATGGAAAAGACAGAATAATGGCAACAGCTTGTCCAGTGTGCTGTGCTCATTTTGGACTCACTTGTGTAAACAAAGTGAGTCTCTGTTTTAACTCGGTGTTCGGTTGTCTGTGTGTGTGTGTGTGTGTGTGTGTGTCCGTGGTTAACTTTAACATTTTCTCTGCAAATACTTTGTCAGTTGACACCAAATTAGGCATAAAAATAGGGAAAAAATTCAGTTCTTTCCAGTCATCTTGTTTAAAACAATATTGCACCTCTGGGATGGGCACAAAAAAAATTAAAAAATGAAGCCTAATTATATGCAAACTGCATTTACTGTTATATTTATATTTTTTTTT
Source organism: Babylonia areolata (assembly GCF_041734735.1). NCBI lineage: Eukaryota > Metazoa > Mollusca > Gastropoda > Neogastropoda > Buccinidae > Babylonia > Babylonia areolata. Next base: position 73,820,231 of record NC_134893.1, on the reverse strand, counting down.
GTATTCTCTAAACTTGGCACTTTGATCTGATATTCTGACCCAACAACAAGAGCAGTCATTATTATCATTTTTTGTTCAAACAGGAATTTCTTTTGCTAAGCATGGAAGTTTTATTTATTTTGCAAACGTTTGGTGCAGATAGTGAAAAAGGGAAAATACTCTGTAATTAATGCTAGGGGACTTAATTTGCTTTAAACTGATCTTTCTCATCTTAAACATTACATTTTGAAATTATACAATATACAAAAAAAGCTTGGATTTTTTTTTAAAAGTGTATCACAAGTGAGTCTCTTGTTTTCTCTGCTATCGCTGTGTGACTGCCCCAGTGTGCTGTGTTACTGAAGTTCTCTGCTATCGCTGTGTGACTGCCCCAGTGTGCTGTGTTACTGAAGTTCTCTGCTATCGCTGTGTGACTGCTCCAGTGTGCTGTGTTACTGAAGTTCTCTGCTATCGCTGTGTGACTGCCCCAGTGTGCTGTGTTACTGAAGTTCTCTGTTATCGCTGTGTGACTGCCCCAGTGTGCTGTGTTACTGAAGTTCTCTGCTATCGCTGTGTGACTGCTCCAGTGTGCTGTGTTACTGAAGTTCTCTGCTATCGCTGTGTGACTGCTCCAGTGTGCTGTGTTACTGAAGTTCTCTGCTATCGCTGTGTGACTGCTCCAGTGTGCTGTGTTACTGAAGTTCTCTGCTATCGCTGTGTGACTGCCCCAGTGTGCTGTGTTACTGAAGTTCTCTGTTATCGCTGTGTGACTGCCCCAGTGTGCTGTGTTACTGAAGTTCTCTGCTATCGCTGTGTGACTGCTCCAGTGTGCTGTGTTACTGAAGTTCTCTGCTATCGCTGTGTGACTGCCCCAGTGTGCTGTGTTACTGAAGTTCTCTGCTATCGCTGTGTGACTGCTCCAGTGTGCTGTGTTACTGAAGTTCTCTGCTATCGCTGTGTGACTGCTCCAGTGTGCTGTGTTACTGAAGTTCTCTGTTATCGCTGTGTGACTGCTCCAGTGTGCTGTGTTACTGAAGTTCTCTATCGCTGTGTGACTGCCCCAGTGTGCTGTGTTACTGAAGTTCTCTGCTATCGCTGTGTGACTGCTCCAGTGTGCTGTGTTACTGAAGTTCTCTATCGCTGTGTGACTGCTCCAGTGTGCTGTGTTACTGAAGTTCTCTATCGCTGTGTGACTGCTCCAGTGTGCTGTGTTACTGAAGTTCTCTGCTATCGCTGTGTGACTGCTCCAGTGTGCTGTGTTACTGAAGTTCTCTATCGCTGTGTGACTGCCCCAGTGTGCTGTGTTACTGAAGTTCTCTATCGCTGTGTGACTGCTCCAGTGTGCTGTGTTACTGAAGTTCTCTATCGCTGTGTGACTGCCCCAGTGTGCTGTGTTACTGAAGTTCTCTGCTATCGCTGTGTGACTGCTCCAGTGTGCTGTGTTACTGAAGTTCTCTATCGCTGTGTGACTGCCCCAGTGTGCTGTGTTACTGAAGTTCTCTGCTATCGCTGTGTGACTGCTCCAGTGTGCTGTGTTACTGAAGTTCTCTATCGCTGTGTGACTGCCCCAGTGTGCTGTGTTACTGAAGTTCTCTATCGCTGTGTGACTGCTCCAGTGTGCTGTGTTACTGAAGTTCTCTATCGCTGTGTGACTGCCCCAGTGTGCTGTGTTACTGAAGTTCTCTATCGCTGTGTGACTGCCCCAGTGTGCTGTGTTACTGAAGTTCTCTGCTATCGCTGTGTGACTGCCCCAGTGTGCTGTGTTACTGAAGTTCTCTGTTATCGCTGTGTGACTGCTCCAGTGTGCTGTCTTACTGAAGTTCTCTATCGCTGTGTGACTGCCCCAGTGTGCTGTGTTACTGAAGTTCTCTGCTATCGCTGTGTGACTGCTCCAGTGTGCTGTGTTACTGAAGCTCTCTGCTATCGCTGTGTGACTGCCCCAGTGTGCTGTGTTACTGAAGTTCTCTGCTATCGCTGTGTGACTGCTCCAGTGTGCTGTGTTACTGAAGTTCTCTGCTATCGCTGTGTGACTGCTCCAGTGTGCTGTGTTACTGAAGTTCTCTGCTATCGCTGTGTGACTGCTCCAGTGTGCTGTGTTACTGAAGTTCTCTATCGCTGTGTGACTGCTCCAGTGTGCTGTGTTACTGAAGTTCTCTGCTATCGCTGTGTGACTGCTCCAGTGTGCTGTGTTACTGAAGTTCTCTATCGCTGTGTGACTGCCCCAGTGTGCTGTGTTACTGAAGTTCTCTGCTATCGCTGTGTGACTGCCCCAGTGTGCTGTGTTACTGAAGTTCTCTGTTATCGCTGTGTGACTGCTCCAGTGTGCTGTGTTACTGAAGTTCTCTATCGCTGTGTGACTGCTCCAGTGTGCTGTGTTACTGAAGTTCTCTATCGCTGTGTGACTGCCCCAGTGTGCTGTGTTACTGAAGTTCTCTGCTATCGCTGTGTGACTGCCCCAGTGTGCTGTGTTACTGAAGTTCTCTGCTATCGCTGTGTGACTGCCCCAGTGTGCTGTGTTACTGAAGTTCTCTGCTATCGCTGTGTGACTGCCCCAGTGTGCTGTGTTACTGAAGTTCTCTGCTATCGCTGTGTGACTGCTCCAGTGTGCTGTGTTACTGAAGTTCTCTATCGCTGTGTGACTGCCCCAGTGTGCTGTGTTACTGAAGTTCTCTGCTATCGCTGTGTGACTGCTCCAGTGTGCTGTGTTACTGAAGTTCTCTGCTATCGCTGTGTGACTGCTCCAGTGTGCTGTGTTACTGAAGTTCTCTGCTATCGCTGTGTGACTGCTCCAGTGTGCTGTGTTACTGAAGTTCTCTGCTATCGCTGTGTGACTGCCCCAGTGTGCTGTGTTACTGAAGTTCTCTATCGCTGTGTGACTGCTCCAGTGTGCTGTGTTACTGAAGTTCTCTGCTATCGCTGTGTGACTGCTCCAGTGTGCTGTGTTACTGAAGTTCTCTATCGCTGTGTGACTGCTCCAGTGTGCTGTGTTACTGAAGTTCTCTGCTATCGCTGTGTGACTGCCCCAGTGTGCTGTGTTACTGAAGTTCTCTGCTATCGCTGTGTGACTGCTCCAGTGTGCTGTGTTACTGAAGTTCTCTATCGCTGTGTGACTGCTCCAGTGTGCTGTGTTACTGAAGTTCTCTGCTATCGCTGTGTGACTGCTCCAGTGTGCTGTGTTACTGAAGTTCTCTGCTATCGCTGTGTGACTGCTCCAGTGTGCTGTGTTACTGAAGTTCTCTGCTATCGCTGTGTGACTGCTCCAGTGTGCTGTGTTACTGAAGTTCTCTGCTATCGCTGTGTGACTGCTCCAGTGTGCTGTGTTACTGAAGTTCTCTATCGCTGTGTGACTGCCCCAGTGTGCTGTGTTACTGAAGTTCTCTGCTATCGCTGTGTGACTGCTCCAGTGTGCTGTGTTACTGAAGTTCTCTATCGCTGTGTGACTGCCCCAGTGTGCTGTGTTACTGAAGTTCTCTGCTATCGCTGTGTGACTGCCCCAGTGTGCTGTGTTACTGAAGTTCTCTGCTATCGCTGTGTGACTGCTCCAGTGTGCTGTGTTACTGAAGTTCTCTATCGCTGTGTGACTGCCCCAGTGTGCTGTGTTACTGAAGTTCTCTATCGCTGTGTGACTGCCCCAGTGTGCTGTGTTACTGAAGTTCTCTATCGCTGTGTGACTGCTCCAGTGTGCTGTGTTACTGAAGTTCTCTGCTATCGCTGTGTGACTGCTCCAGTGTGCTGTGTTACTGAAGTTCTCTGCTATCGCTGTGTGACTGCTCCAGTGTGCTGTGTTACTGAAGTTCTCTATCGCTGTGTGACTGCCCCAGTGTGCTGTGTTACTGAAGTTCTCTGCTATCGCTGTGTGACTGCCCCAGTGTGCTGTGTTACTGAAGTTCTCTGCTATCGCTGTGTGACTGCTCCAGTGTGCTGTGTTACTGAAGTTCTCTGCTATCGCTGTGTGACTGCTCCAGTGTGCTGTGTTACTGAAGTTCTCTGCTATCGCTGTGTGACTGCCCCAGTGTGCTGTGTTACTGAAGTTCTCTGCTATCGCTGTGTGACTGCTCCAGTGTGCTGTGTTACTGAAGTTCTCTGCTATCGCTGTGTGACTGCTCCAGTGTGCTGTGTTACTGAAGTTCTCTATCGCTGTGTGACTGCTCCAGTGTGCTGTGTTACTGAAGTTCTCTATCGCTGTGTGACTGCTCCAGTGTGCTGTGTTACTGAAGTTCTCTGTTATCGCTGTGTGACTGCTCCAGTGTGCTGTGTTACTGAAGTTCTCTGCTATCGCTGTGTGACTGCTCCAGTGTGCTGTGTTACTGAAGTTCTCTATCGCTGTGTGACTGCTCCAGTGTGCTGTGTTACTGAAGTTCTCTGCTATCGCTGTGTGACTGCTCCAGTGTGCTGTGTTACTGAAGTTCTCTGCTATCGCTGTGTGACTGCTCCACACGAATCTGGGGTCTGGGTTTGTATGTTTTGTTTTTTGTTTGTTTGTTGTTGTTGTTTTTTAAATGTGGGGCCGGTTCCCAAAGCCGACGTGTGGATGTGTATCACGGGTTTTTCACAGAATTCCGACGCCGTCTGGTGCCGCTCCCCTCCCCCCCCCCTTTCAATAAAGCCCCCCCCCCCCCCCCCCCCCCGGAAGGAAGTGGCGGGGCTGACTGACAATTTGTATCTGCCACACTTCGTCAGCTGACATGGGTACAGGGGGGGAGGAAGCGGGAACAGGCCTCGGATTGGAAAGATACACCATGACTGCTCCTCTCTCTCTCTCTCTCTCTCTCTCTCTCTCTCTCCTCTCTCTCTGTGTAAAGTACACCTCAATGAAAAGACAAGGGGGATGGGGGGGGGGGGGTTGGGGGCGGGGCGGGGAGAGGAGTGACAGAAGGGACAGGAACAGCAGGGAGAGAGAACAGAGAAACTGAAGGACACAGTGACTGCTGTACAGACAGACAATAATTATACAAAACAATTATGTCTATGAGAGAAATTGTTGACAGACGAACATGTAGACAGACATACAGGTAAACAGGCAGACGGGCTTACTGACAGACACAGGGACATACAGACAGACGGACAAATAGGCATATCCACAGACAAATGGAAAGACACATACCGGCAATCATTCAGACAGACAGACAGACATACAAAGGGGCACACAGGCGGACATACAGACATGCAGACGACCACATCGACAGACACGTCACAATAAAAAATATATTTAAAAGAGAAACTGCTGACATGTGGACATGCTGTCAGGCAGACTTACACACGGACAGACATACAGACGGACAGACATAAATATTGACAGACATAAAACCAGATACACAGACACACAGACGGACGGACAGGCATACAGACAGACAGACGTAGAGAGATATACAGACAAAAAGACAGAGATATACGCAAAGAAACAATCACGGACAGACAGAGGAACACACAGACAGACAGACAGACAGACAGGCAGCCCTCACCTTGCAGCCCTCACAAGAACTGACGCCGTAGTGGTACCCCGAGGACTTGTCGTTGCAGACGACACAGGGTTTGTACACCCGGGGTGGGGGCGGGGGGGAGATGCCGTGTTCCATCCCTGACGGACTGTGTAGACCCCCGTACATCCCCCCATGGCTGTCGAACAGTGACCCTGTAACACCGAGTAACACACGTTACACTGACCCTGTAACACCGTCATAATAACATTACTCTCACTGCTCAGACAGAGACAAACAGGCTGTCGAACAGTGACCCTGTAACACCGAGTAACGAGTGTTACCCTGACTGCTTTAACACAGGCTGTCCAACAGTGACCCTGTAACACCGAGTAACGAGTGTTACCCTGACTGCTTTAACACAGGCTGTCGAACAGTGACCCTGTAACGCCGTGTAACACACGTTACACTGACCCTGTAACGCCGTGTAACGAGCGTTACCCTCACTGCTTTAACACAGGCTGTCGAACAGTGACCCTGTAACGCCGTGTAACGAGCGTTACCCTCACTGCTTTAACACAGGCTGTCGAACAGTGACCCTGTAACGCCGTGTAACGAGCGTTACCCTCACCGCTCAGAGACACAGGCTGAGGAACAGCCAGCCCGAAAGGACTCTAAGCGCCGTGTTGACTCCATTGGAGTCAGTCCACATACATTTCCTTGGAGGTTTTTTATTTTTATTTATTTTATTATTTTTGTTTTTATCAAACTCCATCCCATACTGCTTGGAGTATTTCTAACGGGTTTTGTTCCTGTATGAATATCTGTAATGAAAAAGGTGTTTTATATATTGCACTTTATCACAATGACGACACATCCTGAGGGGGGCACTTGGGGCACAACCAGAACACACCACCCACTGTCCCCAAAAGACTCCGTGCAGTTATTTCAGGATCATCGGCACTGTACCTTCATCCTGGTTTGTGTGTGTGTGTGTGTGTGTGTGTGTGTGTGTGTGTGTGTGTGTGTGTGTGTGTGTGTGTTTGTTTTTTTATTGTTTTTGTTTTGTTTCGTTTTCTGTGATATACTCGCTTGTACTTTGAGATGAATCTGATTACATTTGACTCTGAATGGCCAAAAACCACTTCAGGACAAGGGTTGGGGTTTTCCCAGCTCCCTCCCCCACCTACCCCCCTCTGGAGTCTTTTCAGGCCTTCCACAGAATGACTATGGGGATACCCTGGGGGTGGGGTCATTCTGGGATAGGACACCGGCGGTGTAGCCAGAAAGAGACACGTACCCTCCGTGGTGAGGCCACAGGCAACCTCCCCCCCCCCCCTCCCCTGTGAACCCCGTGCTTTAGCAGGGCAAACACAGACCTGCACTGCACTGCAGTCTATCGTCATTTTTATTTATTTATTTATTCTTCTTTTTTTTCTTTTTTTTCTCAAGGCCTGACTAAGCGCGTTGGGTTACGCTGCTGGTCAGGCATCTGCTTGGCAGATGTGGTGTAGCGTATATGGATTTGTCCGAACGCAGTGACGCCTCCTTGAGCTCCTGAAACTGAAACTGAAACTATCGTCAGCCCTGTCTGACCCAAGGGGGACTGGGGCTGTCGCTGTCACGAGAACTGAAGTCTACAGAGGTGACCTGGTCTGGGTGTTGTACGGGCTTGGAGCAACTGTCTGAATGTTGTGCGCGCTCCACTCGGTGACTCTTTCTCCCGAAAACTCTGTGCGTGCGAGGGCGCGCGCGCGCGCGTGTGTGTGTGTGTGTGTTTATGCACGCACACGCGTGCGTGTGTGTATGTGCGTGCGTGTGTGCCCCCCTTCCTCCTCTGGCCGTCCGTCGCCCCCCCTCCACCCTCTCTCTCTCTCTCTCCCTCTCTCTCCCTCTCTCTCTCTCTCTCAAATTTGGGAACCACATGGATTGATGAATTCCAGTCCAGTCTTTCTCACGAGTGGCTGCTTGTGGAATGAAACGTTACCAACTCAAAGCCAACACGGTTAAAAGCATGTCTGTCTTTCAAAACACATGTCCTGCGTATCTCATGGAAAATCTGTAAATGTGCTTGGTGTTGTTATGAATATATAATGCAGAAAAAATTATCATTAATATTGTGTTTATGCATTTCTCTCCAGCTCTCTCTGCGTCTGTCAGTCTGTCTGTCTGTCTCTTTCTGTTCTTTTCTTTCACTCCGTGTCTTTCTCTCTCTCTCCCTCATCACTCTATTGTCTATTCATGTGCTAGTTCCATGCATATATGCTTATTAATGCATATGAATATGTGATATCAATGTTAATTTTTTTTTCGTATTTTTGCTATCGTGAATAATTTTTTTATAATTTTTATGTATTATGTGAAACCCATGTGTTGGGTGTTGTTTTTTGTTGTTGTTTTTTTGTTTGTTTGTTTTTTTTGCTATCGTCGTTGTGTGTGTGTGTGTGTGTGTGTGTGTGTGTGTGTGTGTGTTGGGTGTTCAGTTGAAGTTATTGGCATTGTCACCAGCAGTGTCAAAGGCGGATTACCGTCATCACATCTGTTCCAGTGCTTCGGGCTGATCCCCTCTCTGTCTCCCTGCATTCTATCTGTCAGTCATTTCCATGCGTGGAGTGACATGGCAGTTGGATCAGTTATTATCAGCAGCAAGTTCACCGAATTCGTCATAAGCCTAAAGCTGTGATCATCGTGAAGAAAAAGCAAACTGCCAGCTTTGGGCAGCGGGCAGTCCTGTCGCTCCGCTCCCCATTGCTTCATTGTCAACTGTGCAGGGTGGTTGAGACATGGGGCAGACTCCTGAGGAAGATGATTTCCTCAACAATGGCGCGCGCACACACACACACACACACACACACACAGCAAATGGCCTGCACACACACTACAGCAAATGGCCTGCACCTCTCATCACCACCAACACAGTCACAGACAGACAGACGCACCCACTAACAACACAACCCACAGACTGATGAATTACGACTAACAACAGACCCCTAAGCAGACGAAATAACACAACAAAGACTAATAAACTAAACCAACAACAGACCCTAAAACAGACGAAATAACACAACAAAGACTAATAAACTAAACTAACAACAGACCCTATAACAGACGAAATAAATACACCACACACTGATGAATTATAACTAACAACAGACCCCTAAAACAGACGAAATAAACACACCACACACTGATGAATTATAACTAACAGACCCTAAAACAGACGAAATAAACACACCACACACTGATGAATTATAACTAACAGACCCTAAAACAGACGAAATAAACACACCACACACTGATGAATTATAACTAACAGACCCTAAAACAGACGAAATAAACACACCACACACTGATGAATTATAACTAACAGACCCTAAAACAGACGAAATAAACACACCACACACTGATGAATTATAACTAACAGACCCTATAACAGACGAAATAAACACACCACACACTGATGAATTATAACTAACAACAGACCCTAAAACAGACGAAATAAACACACCACACACTGATGAATTATAACTAACAACAGACCCTAAAACAGACGAAATAAACACACTACACACTGATGAATTATAACTAACAACAGACCCTAAAACAGACGAAATAAACACACTACAGACTGATGAATTATAACTAACAGACCCTAAAACAGACGAAATAAACACACCAATAAACTTATCCTGTGAACAGCGGAGCGAACAGCAGCAGCTGGTCAATTTTTTGTCAAGAACGGGGTTCAAAATGGAGGAGGGGAAAGAAAAAAGTCCCAAGACAGGAATCCATTTCATTCCCTTGAATACAGCGACTGATTAAACGGTGGCTGACTCTCCATCTGTGACGCATACGTCCATAATTTTCCACCCGGTTGAACTGCGGGGATGCAACATGGCCACATGGACATCAATGCCTTCACCTTACAACCCCCAGAACTGACAGGTGCTCTCCAGGTATCAATGGTGCATGATTGATAACTGGTAAGGATGAACATCCCCCATGGCCTAAAAAAAAGGTGCAAAAAAGGTAACAAAAGGTGTAATAAAGGTATCAATGGTGAATATTAGTGACAGCTACAGGCGTTCATCCTTCATGGCTAGGAAAAAAGGTGTAATAAAGAGAGCAACCGTGACATATGAATAACAGGTAGAGGGCTAACCAAGTAGAACACGGGAGGAGGGAGGGAGACAGTGGGGAAGGGGGGGATGGGGAGGGGGGGGCAGACAGAAAAAGGGAGGGAGACAAGGAGGAAGGAGACAGAGACAGGTGGGGGAGACTGAGACAGGTGGGGGAGACAGAGACAGGTGGGGGAGACAGAGACAGGTGGGGGAGACAGAGACAGGTGGGGTGAGACAAAGACAGGTGGGGGAGGGGGGGGGGGAAGAAAGATTAACAATGTAGTCCGGTTGCCAAGTGACGATTTTGGGCTTGACCTAAACAAATTGGTCCCAAAATGTCAGCGGTTTTGAGCTCTCCCAAGATCACATATCCAACAGATGATATATATATATATGCATATGTATATATGTATCTGTGTGTGTGTGTGCGTGTGTGTGTGTGTGTGTGTGTGTGTGTGTGTGTCCATGACATCAGCACACTATCAGCACGCATCACAAAACGTATCTCCCAGTGTGGACGGCCCGCCTATCTTGGCAGATGACACCTTTAATTACTGAGCTCCAATCTTATATCAAACTATCTCTCTCTCTCCCACCCCATCCCTCCCTCTTTCTCTTTCTCTCCCTCCCTCCATTTCTTTCTCTTTCAGTCTCTTTCTCTCTCTCTCTCTCTTTTTCTCTCACTTTCACACACACACACACACACACACACACACACACACACACACACACACACACACACACACACACTCACTAACACTAACACACACACAGGTCAGGTCTGAAGAGCAAGAGACTGTCAACAGTGTCAAGGTGGAATTCACACCTGTCTGACGTCACAATAATCAGGTGACGACAGAGGCCAAATGAACACGTGACCTAGCGGGCCACGGCAAAGAATGGGGGTGGGGGTGGGGGAGAGCTGGGGAGGGGAGGAGGAGGACATACACATGGTTCGCTTAGTTTTCCTTAGTTTCTCACCATTGGTACTCCCGGTACAGGTCGTGTGTGTGTGTGTGTACAGGTTCTATGTGTGTGTATGCGCGCGTGTGTGTCTGTGTGTGTGTGTGTCTGTGTGTGTGTGTGTCTGTGTTTGTTTCTAAGTGTTTGTCTTTGGGATGAGAACACAAACCAAGGTCACATGCGCAGCATGCTCACTGCGCACGAAAAGAACATTCGGTAATGCAAGGCAATACAATACAACACAATACAATACAGTACATTACACTACATTACAACACAATACAATTCATTTCAACGCATCACACCAAACTCCTTAGCACACCCCGCATCACACCAAACTCCTTAGCACACCCTGCATCACACCAAACTCCTTAGCACACCCTGCATCACACCAAACTCCTGGTGTCAGGCCACACCCACACACTGTCAAGTTATCAGACAGATGGTGTGGGTACTATGGTGTCAGGCCACACCCACACACTGTCAAGTTATCAGAGATGGTGTGGGTACTATGGTGTCAGGCCACACACTGTCAAGTTATCAGAGATGGTGTGGGTACTATGGTGTCAGGCCACACCCATACACTGTCAAGTTATCAGAGATGGTGTGGGTACTATGGTGTCAGGCCACACACTGTCAAGTTATCAGAGATGGTGTGGGTACTATGGTGTCAGGCCACACTCACACACTGTCAAGTTATCAGAGATGGTGTGGGTACTATGGTGTCAGGCCACACTCATACACTGTCAAGTTATCGGACAGATGGTGTGGGTACTGTGGTGTCAGGCCACACCCACACACTGTCAAGTTATCGGACAGATGGTGTGGGTACTGTGGTGTCAGGCCACACCCACACACTGTCAAGTTATCAGAGATGGTGTGGGTACTATGGTGTCAGGCCACACACTGTCAAGTTATCAGAGATGGTGTGGGTACTATGGTGTCAGGCCACACCCATACACTGTCAAGTTATCAGAGATGGTGTGGGTACTATGGTGTCAGGCCACACACTGTCAAGTTATCAGAGATGGTGTGGGTACTATGGTGTCAGGCCACACTCACACACTGTCAAGTTATCAGAGATGGTGTGGGTACTATGGTGTCAGGCCACACCCACACACTGTCAAGTTATCAGAGATGGTGTGGGTACTATGGTGTCAGGCCACACCCACACACTGTCAAGTTATCAGAGATGGTGTGGGTACTGTGGTGTCAGGCCACACTCACACACTGTCAAGTTATCAGAGATGGTGTGGGTACTATGGTGTCAGGCCACACTCACACACTGTCAAGTTATCAGAGATGGTGTGGGTACTATGGTGTCAGGCCACACCCACACACTGTCAAGTTATCAGAGATGGTGTGGGTACTATGGTGTCAGGCCACACACTGTCAAGTTATCAGAGATGGTGTGGGTACTATGGTGTCAGGCCACACACTGTCAAGTTATCAGAGATGGTGTGGGTACTATGGTGTCAGGCCACACCCACACACTGTCAAGTTATCAGAGATGGTGTGGGTACTATGGTGTCAGGCCACACTCACACACTGTCAAGTTATCAGAGATGGTGTGGGTACTATGGTGTCAGGCCACACTCACACACTGTCAAGTTATCAGAGATGGTGTGGGTACTATGGTGTCAGGCCACACCCACACACTGTCAAGTTATCAGAGATGGTGTGGGTACTATGGTGTCAGGCCACACACTGTCAAGTTATCAGAGATGGTGTGGGTACTATGGTGTCAGGCCACACCCATACACTGTCAAGTTATCAGAGATGGTGTGGGTACTATGGTGTCAGGCCACACACTGTCAAGTTATCAGAGATGGTGTGGGTACTATGGTGTCAGGCCACACTCACACACTGTCAAGTTATCAGAGATGGTGTGGGTACTATGGTGTCAGGCCACACCCACACACTGTCAAGTTATCAGAGATGGTGTGGGTACTATGGTGTCAGGCCACACACTGTCAAGTTATCAGAGATGGTGTGGGTACTATGGTGTCAGGCCACACTCACACACTGTCACGTTATCGGACAGATGGTGTGGGTACTATGGTGTCAGGCCACACACTGTCAAGTTATCAGAGATGGTGTGGGTACTATGGTGTCAGGCCACACACTGTCAAGTTATCAGAGATGGTGTGGGTACTATGGTGTCAGGCCACACCCACACACTGTCAAGTTATCAGAGATGGTGTGGGTACTATGGTGTCAGGCCACACTCATACACTGTCAAGTTATCTTCTTTTTTTTCTCAAGGCCTGACTAAGCGCGTTGGGTTACACTGCTGGTCAGGCATCTGCTTGGCAGATGTGGTGTAGCGTATATGGATTTGTCCGAACGCAGTGACGCCTCCTTGAGCTACTGAAACTGAAACTGAAACTATCAGACAGATGGTGTGGGTACTATGGTGTCAGGCCACACTCACACAATGTCAAGTTATCAGAGATGGTGTGGGTACTATGGTGTCAGGCCACACACTGTCAAGTTATCGGAGATGGTGTGGGTACTATGGTGTCAGGCCACACTCATACACTGTCAAGTTATCAGACAGATGGTGTGGGTACTATGGTGTCAGGCCACACCCACACACTGTCAAGTTATCAGAGATGGTGTGGGTACTATGGTGTCAGGCCACACTCACACACTGTCAAGTTATTAGACAGATGGTGTGGGTACTATGGTGACAGGCCACACCCACACACTGTCAAGTTATCAGAGATGGTGTGGGTACTATGGTGTCAGGCCACACTCACACACTGTCAAGTTATCAGACAGATGGTGTGGGTACTATGGTGTCAGGCCACACACTGTCAAGTTATCAGACAGATGGTGTGGGTACTGTGGTGTTAGGCCACACCCACACGGTCAACTGATCCGCCTCGGGTGGAGAATTGTCCGGGGGGGAGGTGGGGGGGGGGGGTTGTGGGGGATAACGAGGGCAGGGGGTGGGAGTATCAAATAACCAGCAAACAATACGAAACAAAACAACAAATTACGCGCATTTTATGATTTCTATCACTCATCTTTCACTCTAAGCTAGTCCATAAAAAAAACATAATCTCCTCTACAAGGCCCCTCCCAATCCACACAACTCCCAGTTCATGTGTCCATGACATCACCTGTCAATGCTCTCCCCACCCCCTCCCCCACCCCCACCCACGGCCTGTTTTCAAAGCCGACATGAGGCCGGAGCACAGGTGAGCGGGGTCAAACGGTCAGCCTGACAACTGACCGACACGACCTAACGGGCCGGACACAGGAAGGCCTGAAAAGTGACCACCCATCCACTGTGTGCTGGCCACGCGGTCAGTCAGCCCGCTACTGGTGTACCACGTGCTGTGGGCTTCACTGGGCTGTCAGTCAGCCTGGTGTACCACGTGCTGTGGGCTTCACTGGGCTGTCAGTCAGCCTGGTGTACCACGTGCTGTGGGCTTCACTGGGCTGTCAGTCAGCCTGGTGTACCACGTGCTGTGGGCTTCACTGGGCTGTCAGTCAGCCCGCTACTGGTGTACCACGTGCTGTGGGCTTCACTGGGCTGTCAGTCAGCCTGGTGTACCACGTGCTGTGGGCTTCACTGGGCTGTCAGTCAGCCTGGTGTACCACGTGCTGTAGGCTTCACTGGGCTGTCAGTCAGCCTGGTGTACCACGTGCTGTGGGCTTCACTGGGCTGTCAGTCAGCCTGGTGTACCACGTGCTGTAGGCTTCACTGGGCTGTCAGTCAGCCCGCTACTGGTGTACCACGTGCTGTGGGCTTCACTGGGCTGTCAGTCAGCCTGGTGTACCACGTGCTGTGGGCTTCACTGGGCTGTCAGTCAGCCTGGTGTACCATGTGCTGTAGGCTTCACTGGGCTGTCAGTCAGCCTGGTGTACCACGTGCTGTAGGCTTCACTGGGCTGTCAGTCAGCCTGGTGTACCACGTGCTGTAGGCTTCACTGGGCTGTCAGTCAGCCTGGTGCCTTCACTGACTGCCTGGTGCCTTCACTGAATGCCTTCACTGACTGCCTGCTGCCTTCACTGACTGCCTGCTGCCTTCACTGACTGCCTGCCTGCTGCCTTCACTGACTGCCTGCTGCCTTCACTGCCTGCCTGCTGCCTTCACTGCCTGCCTGCCTGCTGCCTTCACTGACTGCCTGCTGCCTTCACTGCCTGCCTGCTGCCTTCACTGCCTGCCTGCTGCCTTCACTGACTGCCTGCTGCCTTCACTGGCTGCCTGCTGCCTTCACTGACTGCCTGCTGCCTTCACTGACTGCCTGCTGCCTTCACTGACTGCCTGCTGCCTTCACTGCCTGCCTGCTGCCTTCACTGACTGCCTGCTGCCTTCACTGCCTGCCTGCTGCCTTCACCGACTGACTGGTAAAGGGACATCACTGTGCTGACTGATGGTAAAGGGACATCACTGTGCCTTCACTTTAACCTGCATCCCGTACTTCTGTGTACATTCAAATGACGTGATATTGCTGACCAAAGCTTAAATGTGATCCCAAGAGGAACAAGTCCAAATAAAGCATGGCGACATATCCTGACCTGTCAGTAAGTTGACAACCCTCCTCTGAAAGCAGCCTCCTTAACATCGGTCAGGGGTCAATCCCTTTCGTGTGTGTGCGAACAGGTACAAAAGTTCAACAGCGCGTTAAAGAGCCACCGCGTAATCCGTGTCAGTGTCCAGTGGGTTATGGAAACACGAACATACCTTTGTCATGCACACACCCCGAAAACAGAGTATGGCTGCATACATGGCGGGCTTTAAAAATAGGTGACACAAGTAAAAATATCACTGGAATGCATGAGTGAAGGTGGGATATTATATTGTATTGTACAGTATTATACTGTATTGTGTTGAATTGTACTGTATTGTATTGTACTGTATTGTACTGTATTGTATTGTACTGTATTGTGTTGAATTGTACTGTATTGTATTGTACTGTATTGTGTTGAACTGTACTGTATTGTATTGTACAGTATTGTACTGTATTGTATTGGATTGGATCATAGTGTATTGTTCTGTATTATGCTGTATTGTATTGTATTGTATTACTTTTCGTCATAACATATATCTCGGTGTGAAATGTGAACTGCTCTTTTTTCTGTGTCGTCAAAGTGCATGCTGCACACGCAGCCTGCTTTATCGCCCCATCAGAATGACTAGCACCCAGCCCACCACTCACAGAGGGGGGACTAAAACTCCTGGTCCCAGCATGGGACTGGAACCCGAGGACACTAGTTTCCTAGCTGGATGACTGACCACTGGGCCCCCGCTACATCTATCTGTAGAGATTTGAACACAGTGATAAGGGAGGGGAGTGTGGCAGCTTGGCCATTGTCAGACACAGGAATGGAGGGGGGTGTGGCAGCTTGGCCATTGTCAGACACAGGAATGGAGGAGGGGGGTGTGGCAGCTTGGCCATTGTCAGACACAGGAATGGAGGAGGAGGGTGTGGCAGCTTGGCCATTGTCAGACACAGGAATGGAGGAGGGTGTGGCAGCTTGGCCATTGTCAGACACAGGAATGGAGGGTGTGGCAGCTTGGCCATTGTCAGACACAGGAATGGAGGAGGGGGGTGTGGCAGCTTGGCCATTGTCAGACACAGGAATGGAGGGTGTGGCAGCTTGGCCATTGTCAGACACAGGAATGGAGGAGGGGGGGGTGGCAGCTTGGCCATTGTCAGACACAGGAATGGAGGAGGGGGGGCAGCTTGGCCATTGTCAGACACAGGAATGGAGGGGGGTGTGGCAGCTTGGCCATTGTCAGACACAGGAATGGAGGGGGTGGCAGCTTGGCCATTGTCAGACACAGGAATGGAGGAGGGGGGGGTCATGTTGACAGCCACCCCTGGCCATGTCAGCTAAGTTCTGAAGTTCTGAAACAGAGAGGGGAGAGAAAGAGAGAAAGGGGAGAGAGACAGACAGACAGAGAGAACGAGACACAGAGAGAGACAGACAGACAGAGAGAACGAGACACAGAGAGAGACAGACAGACAGAGAGAACGAGACACAGAGAGAGACAGACAGACAGAGAGAACGAGACACAGAGAGAGACAGATACAGAAACAGAGACAGAGAGAGACACCGACAGACAGAGACAGAGAACGAGACACACAGATTGACAGATACAGAGACAGCGAGAGACACAGACAGACAGACAGAGAGACACAGACAGAGATGTGGATGGTACAACAATTTGGCGATGTTTTCCCGCAGAGAGCAGCCCGAAGTTCACAATATATATATATATTGTGTGTGTGTGTGTGTGTGTGTGTGTGTGTGTGTGTGTGTGTGTGTGTGTGTGTGTGTGTGTGTGTGTGTGTGTGATCTCCAGTCCTTCAAGTGCCGGTGCTGGGCAGTCCAGTTTATCAGGATCCGTCCAGAACTTTGACAACTGATTGGGCCAACCTGTTTTCCTTGGGGTCCATCCGTAAAACTCGTGTCCACAAACAACGCAGTTCTTCACTACAATGATCACTGTCACAACATCCCACTTGTTTACCACCCAACTTCTAAATACATGTCATGTTTCTATCATATCAACAGCGCTATCGCCACTCTCTAAACTCGATGGCGTGGGTTTGAGAAGCCGCCTTTCAAAACTCGCGCAATTCTGTGAAAGCAGTGCTTTGAAAGCATTATTCGTCCCGAAAATATCAATGAAAAATACCTAAAAGTTCAAATAACTGGATAGCCGAACTGAGGCGTGACTGAATTTGTAGTGCATAAATATCAACTTAATCTGCTGAATCTTAATAATAAGAAGAAATGATTTTAGTTTAGTCTGTATCATTCTATGAATGTTAACATTTTTTTTAAAGAAATAAAACACACACGTTATACATGATAATCATGGAGATAGCGGAGAGGTGTGTGCGCCATTCCTTCAACTGCTGTCAAGCAGGCTTTTAATATTTATATTCTCACTCTACATATCCATCGCTACAAAAAAAAAAGAGAGAAATTTCCATCAGACAAATGTGACTTTTCACCTCAGATTTTCCTCCAGTGGGATTTCTTCAGTACACAGCGAATGTGCGTGCGTGTGTGTGTGATAGACAGATCGGAAGATAGACATACAGATATACAGGGAAAATAACACATGAAAGTAAAATGTCGACCACAAAGCTGTAATAATAATAATAATAATAGATAAAATAAAATAAATCAAAACAAAAGAAAAGCTATTCAAAATACAATTACACGAACAACTTTATCCCCATTCGCATAAGATTTTTTTTTTTTTTTTAAACCGGTTCACCATGTTTTTTTTCTTAACTAAAGCCAATAACCTCGGATTCTGAAGCAAGATATCTTTCAGCTAAACGATCATTTCTGTTATCCATACAGGACACATATCTTTCAGCTAGATAATCATTTCTGTTATCCATACAGGACATATGTCTTTCAGCTAAAAGGAGGAGTTTGTATTATACTCCATGTTTGGTGTTTACATATACTTACCATGTCAAACTGATGCAAACTAGGCCTATGGTTTGCTCTGTTTGGCCAAATTTCGCGCGGCTAACGGTGAAAAGACGCCCCTCTTAGTCTGGCCCGCTCTTAGCCAATCAAACGCCTCTAACAGCTATAAGCGCTGAATCATTCCATAATAATCATTTCTGTTATTCGTTCATCGACAAACGAAGGTGCGGAGGGTATTTGTAGATATAAAATCAACATACAAGACATATATCTTTCAGCTAAATAATCATTTCTGTTATCTGTCATCAAACGAAGGAGCGGAGGGTAATTGCAGACAGATACAGGACACTCCAACAACGCCTTTTTTTCGGATAAAATGTAAAGGGGACCAAACGACATCCACAATCTCTCCCTCCCCCCCCCCCTCCCTCTCTCCACAGAACGACAGTAAACCTCTTGGAGTAATGGAGTTCCTGGAAACGACACGTCTCCACCACTACCTGCTAATGGAAGTGTTAGCGCCGTTCCATTGACATCGTTTTTTCCCTGTTGGTTTCAACAAATTCATTAACTCTTAGGAACAGCACAGCACAAAGCGCTGCAGCCCTGACGCCAAACTCCTGGCTTCTCTGTACACTTCATTCATTGTAAATGGTTTCGTTTTATCACAGACCTTTGTCGGTTTTTAGGAATTATTTTTCAAAGAATAAGATTATTTTGTCCTTTGTTGAAGATTATTTTTCAAAGAATAAGATTTTTGGGAGTCCTTTTTTGACTTGTTTTGGTAAGAAGTGGTGTGATTTGTGTTGTGTATGACTTAACCCTATCAGCCTCTCTGTATGACTTAACCCTATCAGCCTGTCTGTATGACTTAACCCCTGTCAGCCTCTCTGTATGACTTAACCCCTGTCAGCCTGTCTGTATGACTTAACCCTATCAGCCTCTCTGTATGACTTAACCCCTGTCAGCCTGTCTGTATGACTTAACCCCTGTCAGCCTGTCTGTATGACTTAACCCTATCAGCCTCTCTGTATGACTTAACCCTATCAGCCTGTCTGTATGACTTAACCCCTGTCAGCCTGTCTGTATGACTTAACCCCTGTCAGCCTGTCTGTATGACTTAACCCTATCAGCCTGTCTGTATGACTTAACCCCTGTCAGCCTGTCTGTATGACTTAACCCTATCAGCCTCTCTGTATGACTTAACCCCTGTCAGCCTCTCTGTATGACTTAACCCCTGTCAGCCTGTCTGTATGACTTAACCCTATCAGCCTCTCTGTATGACTTAACCCTATCAGCCTCTCTGTATGACTTAACCCTATCAGCCTGTCTGTATGACTTAACCCCTGTCAGCCTGTCTGTATGACTAACCCCTGTCAGCCTCTCTGTATGACTTAACCCCTGTCAGCCTCTCTGTATGACTTAACCCTATCAGCCTCTCTGTATGACTTAACCCCTGTCAGCCTCTCTGTATGACTTAACCCCTGTCAGCCTGTCTGTATGACTTAACCCCTGTCAGCCTCTTGCTCTCTGTGCTCTCACTGCCTTCCTGCATTGTCACCACCAGGCTATATCTTCTTTCCCACACAATGGCAGCTCAAAATAACTCGAACTGTATATACCCTGCAGAGTGTTCCTTTTCAAAAGCCAAGACACTGATGGTGAGTTTGGAAACAGAGAAGTTTGGCCCACAACTGAAAACACACCTTTCTTATACATGTCCGTGAATAATACCTGCGCAGTCGTGTGGGTGGGTGTCTGTGTGTGTGTGTGTGCGCGCGCGTGCGAAAAGAGAGAGAGAGAGAGAGAGAGAGTGTGTGTGTGTGTGTGTGTGTGTGTGTGTGTGTGTGTGTGTGTGTGTGATGGATAGACAAGGCATCAAAGAGCACATCAAAGCACACACAAACCAGATCAAGGTCGGATAAGAACGCTGACACACAAAGACACAAAGCTCAAAACAAAGCAACAACGCCACAGACAGCAAAAAGCCAGGGAGATGGGGGAAGGGAGGTAAGGCAAAGGAAAAACGACCACCCCACTCCCCCGAAATATTAATTCCATGAATGAGGAACTCTATCAACAATAACGCGATGAACCACTCACTCAGCAGACCAGAGCAGTTACAGAGTATGGGAGGGGGAGTTTCAGTTTCAGTTTCAGTAGCTCAAGGAGGCGTCACTGCGTTCGGATAAATCCATATACGCTATGCGTTCGGACAAATCCATATACGCTTGGGAGGGGGAAAGAGTGGAGAGGTGCCGACTTGACAGCACGGCAGCTGACATGGAACAGATGCCGGTCACACGGAGGACCTACAGTATGGCCACACACACACACACGCACACACACACACACACGCCCCCACCGACCTGTGAAGAACATCTCCTCAGTGCCCTGCAGCCCCCGGCAGCAGGAGAAGCCGGCAGAGGAGGGAGACACATGCACGCCCTGCATGGCCGTCACGCCCTCAGGGTCCCCGCTGTAGTAGGCCCCGCTCCCGCACCCGCCGCCGCTGCTGTACCCGGGGTACTGCTGGCCGTAATACCCGTTGTTCTGGGGGGTGCCCATGGCGCCCCCACCTCCTCCCCCTCCCCCCCAGCCGCTGCAGTCGAACCACTCCATCTTGCGCATGCGCGGAGTGGCGGAGGGCAGCATGGGGAGCGGTGGTCGTCACGTCTTCACTTGTGGCGGGATCCACCTCACACCCTCACTTCTACTAGATCAACCTGACCTGCCCTCAATTCTGGTAGGGATCCACCTCACACCCTCGATTCTACCAGGTCGGACCTCACCTGCCCTCAATTCTGGAAGGCCGATCTCACTCACACCCTCAATTCTGGTAGGCTTTTATCACACACACCCTCAGTTCTGGCCAGATGGTCCTCACGCCCCCAGTTCTAGCAGGTTGGACGTCACGCTCTCCACTCTGTCTGGCTGATCCCAGCTCACTCTATTCTGTCTGGCTGATCCTAGCTCACTCTATTCTGTCTGGCTGATCCCAGCTCACTCTATTCTGTCTGGCTGATCCCAGCTCACTCTATTCTGTCTGGCTGATCCCAGCTCACTCAGTTCCGTCTGGCTGATCCCAGCTCACTCTATTCTGTCTGGCTGATCCTAGCTCACTCTATTCTGTCTGTCTGATCCCAGCTCACTCTATTCTGTCTGGCTGATCCCAGCTCACTCTATTCTGTCTGGCTGATCCCAGCTCACTCTATTCTGTCTGGCTGATCCCAGCTCACTCTATTCTGTCTGGCTGATCCCAGCTCACTCAGTTCTGTCTGCGTGGACGTGACGTCAGTGGTGCTGTGTGTCCAGGACAGGGCCCCTCGTGGTGCCTCAACTCCGTTCTGCTGCCGACCACCAGGGTCCCCGACTCACTGTGCTGTGTGTCCAGGACAGGGCCGACCACCAGGGATCCCGGTCCTCACTGCCTGGGTGGGCACTGACCTCTGGCTGTCTGCACCACTCCCCGAACACCACTCCACTCCACTCCCCGAACACCACTCCACTCCACTCCCCGAACACCACTCCACTCCACTCCACTCCCGCTGTTCTCTGTGACGTCTCCTCACACTGCTGTCACCTGCTTCACTCACACACTTTCCTTCCTCCACATATCGACACAGAATGCTCCTTTTTGCGTGAGGTCCCGCCCTACCTGTTTTTACCGCTTCGTTAACTGTTGCACGTGACAAGACAGCGCATGCTCACCGTGCTGAGCTTCTCACGGGCTTTGTACGGTCCTCAGTCCACGGGCTGAAAGAACCGTCTTGGTGAAGCAGCCCGGACACCTTCCATTCGCTGTGTCTGCCAGTCAGCGTGTTGAAGGCTGGTCCTCAAGTCAACCCTGCAGCCTTCACTGAGCAGCCGCCGAAGGGGAAATGACAATCAATCATTGCGCAACAAAACGCTGCACGTGCCGAGACAGTTCACTTCAGCCTGGGCGGAAGAAGGAGGAAAAAAGTCTACAAAATGTCAAAGTTCAAACGTGCGTAGGAGCAGACTAGAAATAATGATGAAACTCAGGACATGTGTGACAGGTTAACGCACAAAGTGATAACCAACTTCGTTTGGGTTTTTTGTGGGTTTTTTTTCTTTCAAGACAAAACAAGGCAACGTCAGACTGTAGCGGTCTGAAGGCAAAGAGGAGAGGCCAGGAGAAGGAGGGGGTGGGGGGGGGGGGTTGATGCACGATGATTGGTCCTGAAGGCAGCGTCCTGAATGGCTGCCTAGCGAGGGGCCCGGATACGTCACACCCACCCCTCACACAACACCCCACCCACACGTGTCCCGGGCTGGTGGGCAGTGAAGCGGAAATCCAGGGGAGGCTTCCACAGGCTGTAGCCTGAAGAGGACGCTCAACGAACCGCCCTGACTGTCGGCTCCGTGTGACAGCGATCAATCAATCAATGCGCCACTGCCGCCACAACTCGCTCTTCTCTCACTCGCTCGCCACGCCGTGGTTTTTCTTTCTTTTGTTGTTGTGTTGTTTTCACTTTGCTGATCCGTCGATGTCGTTCTTAGCGCCACATCCCCAAGAAGTTGCTGTGAAGGTTTGCACACCTGTGTGTGACGAGGGCTGTGTGTGACGAGGGCTGGGACAGAGAGAGATGGCAGGGCGTGATGACGGCTGTGTTTCACGTGCTGACCACCAACACACCAACACATCAACACAGGCCTGTAGCCAACAACCAGGTCCACAGCACGGGCAGTACAAGGTTAGTTAGAGAGGCAGCGTCAACAGGCACACTGCCAACTGTCACTAACGGTACTGTCACACCAGTCCTGTCCCTACCAGATACCATGGCCACTTCAGACTGTGGATTTACCAGTCACCTTACCCATCACTCACTGCAGGATGTGGGGGCTTTTGGAGCTGTTTCAATTTTTTTTAGTTTTTCGTTTCTTTGATATCGCTCCTATAGATGTGCATGGTTAGGATTTCTGCCCTCCGTCAGAGTTGTCTGACCATCAGATATAGTTATGTTCTTCCTTACCCCTTCCTTCCACGTGAGAGAGAGAGAGAGAGAGAGAGAGAGAGAGAGAGAGAGAGAGAGAGAGAGAGGAATACTACCCTCACGTCCAAACAGAACTAAAATCAAAGCAAACGTGGCATGGACAGAGATAGATGAAATCTCTGCACAGACCCTCCAGTGACAACCCCAGTCCTCACGGAAACAACCATTCTATCAACCCCATTCCTCACGGAAACAACCAACCATTCTATCAACCCCATTCCTCACGGAAACAACCATTCTATCAACCCCAGTCCTCACGGAAACAACCAACCATTCTATCAACCCCATTCCTCACGGAAACAACCATTCTATCAACCCCATTCCTCACGGAAACAACCATTCTATCAACCCCAGTCCTCACGGAAACAAACAACCATTCTATCAACCCCAGTCCTCACGGAAACAACCATTCTATCAACCCCAGTCCTCACGGAAACAACCATTCTATCAACCCCATTCCTAAGAGGGTATCCCTGTCAGTCCGCCGTTCTAAGAGGGTATCCCTGTCAGTCCGGTCACCTTAAAGGGGTGTCGACGGTTGACGCTAAACCCGAGCTGTAACTAACGGTGATCACTTGGGGAGATTCTAGCGGTGAGATCACGCTAACCAGCTATAACTAACGGAGATCACTTGGGGAGATTGTAGTGACATGACGCTAACCAGCTATAACTAACGGAGATCACTTGGGGAGATTGTAGTGACATGACGCTAACCAGCTATAACTAACGGAGATCACTTGGGGAGATTGTAGTGACATGACGCTAACCAGCTATAACTAACGGAGATCACTTGGGGAGATTGTAGTGACATGACGCTAACCAACTATAACTAACGGTGATCACTTGAGGAGATTCTAGCGGTGAGATCACGCTAACCTAACGGTGATCACTTGAGGAGATTCTAGCGGTGAGATCACGCTAACCTAACGGTGATCACTTGAGGAGATTCTAGCGGTGAGATCACGCTAACCTAACGGTGATCACTTGAGGAGATTCTAGCGGTGAGATCACGCTAACCTAACGGTGATCACTTTATTTCGTACTTACCTTTTACTTCGTACTTGCCTTTCCCAAATTTGCCTTTAATTTGGTACTGACTTAGATTTGGTACCTGCCTTGAATTCGGTCGACAACACGTATGTCAGTTCTACTGTCATAAAGACAGAGAGGAAGAGAAAGAAAGGAAAGAAAGACAACCAATCTGTGACAGTGTCAGACCATCAAACTGAAGGGATCGGGTTCGAATCCCGACAGCAGGTGGTAGGTGAATGCTGACGACTTTTCTCCTCTCCCCGCTCACACAGTCCACTAGCTTCATGTCCTTTCACACACGTTAAAGATCCACAAATCGCATATATATATATATATATATATATATATATATCCTAGTTCGGTGATCCAGGGGGATACAAGAAAAAAGCATGTAGCAAACTAGACAGAATCCTCCACAAACTGATGCTGACCGCGTCTCAATAAGGAAGGAAGGAAAGAAAGGAAGACAGCGTCTCAATAAGGAAGGAAGGGAAGAAAGGAAGACCGCGTCTCAATAAGGAAGGAAGGGAAGAAAGGAAGACCGCGTCTCAATAAGGAAGGAAGGAAAGAAAGGAAGACCGCGTCTCAATAAGGAAGGAAGGAAAGAAAGGAAGACCGCGTCTCAATAAGGAAGGAAGGGAAGAAAGGAAGACAGCGTCTCAATAAGGAAGGAAGGAAAGAAAGGAAGACCGCGTCTCAATAAGGAAGGAAGGAAAGAAAGGAAGACCGCGTCTCAATAAGGAAGGAAGGAAGGAAAGAAAGGAAGACAGCGTCTCAATAAGGAAGGAAGGGAAGAAAGGAAGACCGCGTCTCAATAAGGAAGGAAAGAAAGGAAGACAGCGTCTCAATAAGGAAGGAAAGAAAGGAAGACCGCGTCTCAATAAGGAAGGAAGGAAAGAAAGGAAGACCGCGTCTCAATAAGGAAGGAAAGAAAGGAAGACAGCGTCTCAATAAGGAAGGAAAGAAAGGAAGACCGCGTCTCAATAAGGAAGGAAAGAAAGGAAGACCGCGTCTCAATAAGGAAGGAAAGAAAGGAAGACCGCGTCTCAATAAGGAAGGAAGGAAGGAAAGAAAGGAAGACAGCGTCTCAATAAGGAAGGAAGGAAGGAAAGAAAGGAAGACCGCGTCTCAATAAGGAAGGAAGGGAAGAAAGGAAGAACAAATAATCCAATGCACCTTATACACCACAGCTACAAATTCCCAATTGTCCTATATTAATAACCTTATACACCACAGCTACAAATTCCCAATTGTCCTATATTAATAACCTTATACACCACTGCTACAAAATTCACAATTTTCCTATATTAATAACCTTATACACAACAGTTACAAAATTCCCAATTTTCCTATATTAATAACATTATAACCACTGCTACAATATTCACAATTTTCCTAAACTGATAACCTTATACACCGCTGCTACAAAATTCACAATTTTCCTATACTAATAACCTTATACACTACTGCTACAAAATTCACAATTTTCCTATACAAACCTTATACACCACAGCTACAAATTCCCAATTTTCCTATACTGATAACCTTAGACACCACTGCTACAAAATTCCCAATTTTCCTATACTAATATTTACTAATACCCAGTTTATTCATAATGTACTATGTACTGACGTTGTTTTCGAAGTCGTCATGACAATAATGCATTTTAAGATAAATTCATCGCCAAAATGTATTCCGTGTTACCTTGTCTCGCTGTGTGAAAGAGAGACAGACAGACAGACAGACAGAGGCTGAAACAGACAAAGAGAGCCAGAGAGATAAAACTCTGTCGTGTATGTGACCTAAACTGGGTTTCACACTTTCGCCCGAAGACCGTTCCTCAAGAGCGCGCATTTGATTCCTCAGAGATTATCAGTGATTCAGTATCCATAATTATAGTCTGCAGTAACCAGTATACAGTCCGTTCCACTCCTCAGAGATTATCAGTAATTCAGTATCCATAATTATAGTCTGCAGTAACCAGTATACAATCCGTTCCACTCCTCAGAGATTATCAGTAATTCAGTATCCATAATTATAGTCTGCAGTAACCAGTATACAATCCGTTCCACTCCTTAGAGATTATCAGTAATTCAGTATCCATAATTATAGTCTGCAGTAACCAGTATACAATCCGTTCCACTCCTTAGAGATTATCAGTAATTCAGTATCCATAATTATAGTCTGCAGTAACCAGTATACAATCCGTTCCACTCCTCAGAGATTATCAGTAATTCAGTATCCATAATTATAGTCTGCAGTAACCAGTATACAATCCGTTCCACTCCTTAGAGATTATCAGTAATTCAGTATCCAGAAAGTCTGCAGTAACCAGTATACAATCCGTTCCACTCCTCAGAGATTATCAGTAATTCAGTATCCATAATTATAGTCTGCAGTAACCAGTATACAGTCCGTTCCACTCCTCAGAGATTATCAGTAATTCAGTATCCATAATTATAGTCTGCAGTAACCAGTATACAATCCGTTCCACTCCTTAGAGATTATCAGTAATTCAGTATCCATAATTATAGTCTGCAGTAACCAGTATACAATCCGTTCCACTCCTCAGAGGTTATCAGTAATTCAGTATCCAGAAAGTCTGCAGTAACCAGTATACAATCCGTTCCACTCCTCAGAGATTATCAGTAATTCAGTATCCAGAAAGTCTGCAGTAACCAGTATACAATCCGACAGATCAGAAGTCTGCAGTAACCAGTATACAATCCGTTCCACTCCTCAGAGGTTATCAGTAATTCAGTATCCAGAAAGTCTGCAGTAACCAGTTTACAGTCTGTCCCAGACTGAAGCATCACTTGTCTTCCTTAATCAGCACGAAAAAAAATATTTTAAACATTTTCTTAAAAAGAAAGATTCATGTCTGAAGTACACTTATCTCGGTACTTATCTCTGTACTTTAAACATGACTCGCATCCTACGCTCACTCTAAGAAGTTTCCTGTCAAACGACACCACACAGATTTATGAAAGGAGAATATTCTTTTGTTCTAGCCCCCCCCCCCCCCCCCCCAGCCCCTGTCACTATGACAACCAGAGTGGAGACACATGAAAGCCGACACAACAGGCAGAAAAAACCCAAACAACCATCACCTATTTATAGAACAGTCCGTTGAGTCGGCCAAAAACTGTTGATGCCTTTCAAGAGATCGGCACAATCTTTAAAAAAGAAAAATCTTAAAAAAGGATCCTCCGAGTTGCAGACTGTGGGGTCACATGACATCAAACATCCCCCAACACCTGTGGAGGGAGGGAGGGGGAGGGGGTCACGTGGGTGGACACTGGGAACTTCACTAACTTGTCCCCCTTTTTTTTTCTTTTTCTTTTTTTCTTCCAGTAGATTTCTGAGAGACTTGCAAACTTTGAAGGTGTCCACGGAAAGCCACTCACTTGACAGCTCACAGCAACAAGTCTTGAAGAAAATAAATGAACAAAAAAAAACACAAAGGAATAAAAACAAATCGATGAACAAGATAAAATAATAACAATAATAATAATAATAATAAAAACGGCGGGCACTCACCACGGATATTTCTTTATTTTCTTTGATTATTTTGATTTATTTCTGTCTACCAAAAACCCAACCACGGAAATGGTCAATCCCGAAACCTCAGGAAGGTTGTGTCAACACTGACGGAGCACAGTGCTTGAAAGAAAAGCTCAACGTGGTGCCGACAGCTGACTGCTCACAACGTGATGCACACACTCCACCAAGTCTCTCTCTGTGTCTCTCTCTCTGTCTCTCTCTGTCTCTCTCTCTGTCTCTCTCTCACCTTCGTCGTCTTGAGCACTGTCTACTTTGGCCACCACCACCACAAACTCCAGCCAACGGCCCCAACTGGCATGCACGCCCCCCCCCCCCCCCCACCACCACCACACCCCTCCCCCACCACACATGCAGGAGTAGAAAGAGTGGAAAGAGGGGGGGCCTGGGGGTGAGGAGGGGGTGTGGGCACGAGAGGAAGACAAATATGAAAAAATGAAAACAAAAGAAGGCAGCAAGCTGCAAGCGCAGAGGTGGCTGTCGCGCGCGTGCACACATGCACACCCACACCGTTCGTTCACACACACACACACACACACACACACCGCCCCTCCCAGGCCCAGTGCAGACGACCAATAAGTGACGCCCCTCACAGCCTATCACACTGCAGCATGGGTCGTGCTGTGTGCCACACACCGGACGTCATGCTTCACTCAGGGCTGTCCCAGCTTCTCTCTCTGTCTGTCTCTCTCTCTTTCTCTACAACTCTCTCTCTCTGTCTCTGTCTCTCTCTCTCTCTCTCTCTCTCTCTCTCTCTCTGCGTGTCACATATCAGCAGCACTCTGTAGACAGTCAGCCTATCCCGCTGTGTGGCAGTGTGAGTGGTCCTTCACACACACACAGAGGCGGACCGTGCGACAAACAGGTGACACCCCCACACCCACACCCCACCACACCCACACTGCAGACCCCTCCCACAGGTAGCAACGGCCCACAGACATGGAGGGGGCGGGGGGCCGGGGGGAGGGGCATGGTGCCCGGTTGTTGCACTCTCTATCTCTCACACACACACACACACACACACACACACAGGGCTGGCGGCGGTCCAAAGAACGCTCATTTGGTGCAGTGGGCTATCTATCTGGGATACAGCACAACCATTTTGCCTTCCTCTGCACCGCCCCCCAACCTCCCTCTCCCCTCCCAGCATCGTCCCCTGATATGAGGTGGATGTCTAGTAATGCCGGTCACTCCCTCCCTCCCCCTCCCCCCCCTCCCCGCATCGTCCCCTGATGTGGATGTCTAGTAATGCCGTGATGTGGATGTCTAGTAATGCCGGTCACTCCCTCCCTCCCTCCCTCCCCCCTCCCCGCATCGTCCCCTGATGTGGATGTCTAGTAATGCCGTGATGTGGATGTCTAGTAATGCCGGTCACTCCCTCCCTGGCTGGTGTCGGGGCTGAACAAAAAACCCTGAAAGGAAAGGTCCTTAACTGCTTCTCTCCCTTCTTCTCCTCCTCCTCTGCCTTCAACCGCTTTCTACACGTCTACATTCTTCACTCCTCTGCCTTCAACCGCTTTCTACACGTCTACATTCTTCACTCCTCTGCCTTCAACCGCTTTCTACACGTCTACATTCTTCACTCCTCTGCCTTCAACCGCTTTCTACACGTCTACATTCTTCATTCCTCTGTCATCCTAGTTCGCTGTGTATGTACTGCCACTACTACTACCACCGTCAGCAATGAGATAATAGTATAAATAGTTCTTTAAAATAATGACGGTAATAATAATCCACCCTCCTACCCTCTCTGTCTGTCTGTCTGTCTGTCTGTCTGTCTGTCTGTCTCATATCTGTCTGTTGAACACATTACATGCAGATACTGATGTACCGCAAAGTCACACAGAGGGTGCCAGTCAAAACAAATGTTCACCACACACACACACACACACACACACACACACACACACACACACACAGAGAGCGACACAAACACACACACACACACACACACACACACACACACACACACACACACACACACACACACACATTCCTGGCCCGCCCCCCTCACTGACAATCCAACCAGGGGTCGATAACTCGTGACAAACTTTGATCTCTCCCTGGAAGCCACACGGGCGGAGGAGGAGAAGGGGGGTGTTGGGGGTGGGGGAAGGACAAGGGGGGTGGGGGTTCAGAAGGAGAGAGAGGGGGGTGGGGGTGGGGTGCAGGACAAAGGGGCTGGATGTTCAGAAGGAGAGAGAGGGGGTGTGGGGGGTGGGGTGCAGGACAAGGGGGGTGGAGGTTCAGAAGGAGAGAGAGGAGGTGTGGGGGGTGGGGTGCAGGACAAGGGGGGTGGAGGTTCAGAAGGAGAGAGAGGGAGGGGGTGAAGTGACTGACATCCAGTGACAGCCAAAAGGCCTAAGGCCGACACGGTATGAATGTTGGTTTTTATTGTTCGGGCACAAGGTGTGAATGCTGGTTTTTATTGTTCGGGCACAAGGTGTGAATGCTGGTTTTTATTGTTCGGGCACAAGGTGTGAATGCTGGTTTTTATTGTTCGGGCACAAGGTCTGAATGCTGGTTTTTATTGTTCGGGCACATGGTGTGAATGCTGGTTTTTATTGTTCGGGCACAAGGTGTGAATGCTGGTTTTTATTGTTCGGGCACACGGTGTGAATGCTGGTTTTTATTGTTCGGGCACACGGTGTGAATGCTGGTTTTTATTGTTCGGGCACAAGGTGTGAATGCTGGTTTTTACTGTTCGGGCACAAGGTGTGAATGTTGGTTTTTACTGTTCGGGCACAAGGTGTGAATGCTGGTTTTTATTGTTCGGGCACAAGGTCTGAATGCTGGTTTTTATTGTTCGGGCACATGGTGTGAATGCTGGTTTTTATTGTTCGGGCACAAGGTGTGAATGCTGGTTTTTACTGTTCGGGCACAAGGTGTGAATGCTGGTTTTTATTGTTCGGGCACAAACAGAAATGATCACGCCATGACACCATCTCTCTTTACCGATTTCAGAAAAAAAAAGTCATCCATTACCAAATTAGATGAGTTTAATTTGTGGCGTTTGCGTCTAAGTCAAGCCGTGGATTCAAGAAAAAATGAACTATCATCAATTCAAAATAAATTCAGTGAAAAGCAAGATACGTAATAAGATTGTATGATATACTCTGAGCACTCCCGTGAAAACAAACATTTTGCAACTTGTTTCACACGATTCATATCAGCAGTGTCTGCAGTCACATAGTGAAAACCTTCACCAACATGAACCACACGATTCATATCAGCAGTGTATTGCAGTCACACACTGAAAACCTACACCAACATGAACCACACGATTCATATCAGCAGTGTCTGCAGTCACATAGTGAAAACCTTCACCAACATGAACCACACGATTCATATCAGCAGTGTCTGCAGTCACATAGTGAAAACCTACACCAACATGAACCACACGATTCATATCAGCAGTGTCTGCAGTCACATAGTGAAAACCTACACCAACATGAACCACACGATTCATATCAGCAGTGTCTGCAGTCACATAGTGAAAACCTACAGCAACATGAACCACACGATTCATATCAGCAGTTGTCTTGCAGTTACATAGTGAAAACCTACAGCAACATGAACCACACGATTCATATCAGCAGTGTCTGCAGTCACATAGTGAAAACCTACAGCAACATGAACCACACGATTCATATCAGCAGTTGTCTTGCAGTTACATAGTGAAAACCTACACAACATGAACCACACGATTCATATCAGCAGTGTCTTGCAGTTACATAGTGAAAACCTTCAGCAACATGAACCACACGATTCCACAATACTGAATATGACCTTGACCCTCTTCACACCACCTTAAAATCCATGTTGATCAGAAGCAACAAAGGTATCATTAATGCCTAAAAGAATTTTTAAAACACTGAACTTATGTTCGAGACAAGATTTGTATTTGGGGTTATTTTATTCATGGAATATGCAAAACAACGCATTCATGACCAAAATGTCATTAACTCGCTACCGTAATGGAGACAGACATTTCGTGATTTGATATATCGGTGGCGATTTGATATATCGGTGGTGATTTGATCACATGGCGAGAAGGGAAAAACGGAACCATTGGTTCTATGTCAGGGTACAATAGAAACGACCCAACCTTAAGAAGGGAAAGGCAGGCACCATTTAAACATTGGTTCTATGTCACTGGTTCACTGACATCCTGACCTGTAAGCTGTGTCTGATCTCTGTGAGGTGACAGCCCTTCACTGACATCCTGACCTGTAAGCTGTGTCTGATCTCAGTGAGGTGACAGCCCTTCACTGACATCCTGACCTGTAAGCTGTGTCTGATCTCAGTGAGGTGACAGCCCTTCACTGACATCCTGACCTGTAAGCTGTGTCTGATCTCAGTGAGGTGACAGCCCTTCACTGACATCCTGACCTGTAAGCTGTGTCTGATCTCAGTGAGGTGACAGCCCTTCACTGACATCCTGACCTGTAAGCTGTGTCTGATCTCAGTGAGGTGACAGCCCTTCACTGACATCCTGACCTGTAAGCTGTGTCTGATCTGTGTGAGGTGACAGCCCTTCACTGACATCCTGACCTGTAAGCTGTGTCTGATCTCAGTGAGGTGACAGCCCTTCACTGACATCCTGACCTGTAAGCTGTGTCTGATCTCAGTGAGGTGACAGCCCTTCACTGACATCCTGACCTGTAAGCTGTGTCTGATCTCAGTGAGGTGACAGCCCTTCACTGACATCCTGACCTGTAAGCTCTGTCTGATCTCTGTGAGGTGACATCCCTTCACTGACATCCTGACCTGTAAGCTGTCTGATCTGTGTGAGGTGACAGCCCTTCACTGACATCCTGACCTGTAAGCTGTGTCTGATCTCTGTGAGGTGACAGCCCTTCACTGACATCCTGACCTGTAAGCTGTGTCTGATCTCAGTGAGGTGACAGCCCTTCACTGACATCCTGACCTGTAAGCTGTGTCTGATCTCAGTGAGGTGACAGCCCTTCACTGACATCCTGACCTGTAAGCACTGTCTGATCTGTGTGAGGTGACAGCCCTTCACTGACATCCTGACCTGTAAGCTGTGTCTGATCTCAGTGAGGTGACAGCCCTTCACTGACATCCTGACCTGTAAGCTGTGTGTGATCTCTGTGAGGTGACAGCCCTTCACTGACATCCTGACCTGTAAGCTGTGTCTGATCTCAGTGAGGTGACAGCCCTTCACTGACATCCTGACCTGTAAGCTGTGTCTGATCTCAGTGAGGTGACAGCCCTTCACTGACATCCTGACCTGTAAGCTGTGTCTGACCTCAGTGAGGTGACAGCCCTTCACTGACACCCTGACCTGTAAGCTGTGTCTGATCTCAGTGAGGTGACATCCCTTTACTGACATCCAGACCTGAAAGCTGTGTCTGATCTCTGTGAGGTGACAGCTCTTCACTGACATCTTGACCTGTAAGCTGTATCTGATCTCTGTGAGGTGACAGCCCTTCACTGACATCCTGACCTGTAAGCTGTGTCTGATCTCAGTGAGGTGACAGCCCTTCACTGACATCCTGACCTGTAAGCTGTGTCTGATCTATGTGAGGTGACAGCCCTTCACTGACGTCCTGACCTGTAAGCTGTGTCTGATCTCAGTGAGGTGACAGCCCTTCACTGACATCCTGACCTGTAAGCTGTGTCTGATCTCTGTGAGGTGACAGCCCTTCACTGACATCCTGACCTGTAAGCTCTGTCTGATCTCAGTGAGGTGACAGCCCTTCACTGACATCCTGACCTGTAAGCTGTGTCTGATCTCACTGAGGTGACAGCCCTTCACTGACATCCTGACCTGTAAGCTGTGTCTGATCTCAGTGAGGTGACAGCCCTTCACTGACATCCTGACCTGTAAGCTGTGTCTGATCTCTGTGAGGTGACAGCCCTTCACTGACATCCTGACCTGTAAGCTGTGTCTGATCTCAGTGAGGTGACAGCCCTTCACTGACATCCTGACCTGTAAGCTGTGTCTGATCTCAGTGAGGTGACAGCCCTTCACTGACATCCTGACCTGTAAGCTGTGTCTGATCTCAGTGAGGTGACAGCCCTTCACTGACATCCTGACCTGTAAGCTGTGTCTGATCTGTGTGAGGTGACAGCCCTTCACTGACATCCTGACCTGTAAGCTGTGTCTGATCTCTGTGAGGTGACAGCCCTTCACTGACATCCTGACCTGTAAGCTGTGTCTGATCTGTGTGAGGTGACAGCCCTTCACTGACATCCTGACCTGTAAGCTGTGTCTGATCTCAGTGAGGTGACAGCCCTTCACTGACATCCTGACCTGTAAGCTGTGTCTGATCTCTGTGAGGTGACAGCCCTTCACTGACATCCTGACCTGTAAGCTGTGTCTGATCTCAGTCAGGTGACAGCCCTTCACTGACATCCTGACCTGTAAGCTGTGTCTGATCTCAGTGAGGTGACAGCCCTTCACTGACATCCTGACCTGTAAGCTGTGTCTGATCTCAGTGAGGTGACAGCCCTTCACTGACATCCTGACCTGTAAGCTGTGTCTGATCTCAGTGAGGTGACAGCCCTTCACTGACATCCTGACCTGTAAGCTGTGTCTGATCTGTGTGAGGTGACAGCCCTTCACTGACATCCTGACCTGTAAGCTGTGTCTGATCTCAGTGAGGTGACAGCCCTTCACTGACATCCTGACCTGTAAGCTGTGTCTGATCTCAGTGAGGTGACAGCCCTTCACTGACATCCTGACCTGTAAGCTGTGTCTGATCACAGTGAGGTGACAGCCCTTCACTGACATCCTGACCTGTAAGCTGTGTCTGATCTCAGTGAGGTGACTGCCCTTCACTGACATCCTGACCTGTAAGCTGTGTCTGATCTCAGTGAGGTGACAGCCCTTCACTGACATCCTGACCTGTAAGCTGTGTCTGATCTCAGTGAGGTGACAGCCCTTCACTGACAACTCGTTAGCATCAGTCAATACAAACAACTGGCAAACAAGCACACAAAAAAGTCTGATGATCTTCACGAAGTCTGTCGGCCACTAAACAGCCTGGCACTGACCAAAGTCTGTGGCCACTAAACAGCCTGGCACTGACCAAAGTCTGTGGCCACTAAACAGCCTGGCACTGACCAAAGTCTGTGGCCACTAAACAGCCTGGCACTGACCAAAGTCTGTGGCCACTAAACAGCCTGGCACTGACCAACTGTTTTTTCAAACCAAAAGGGCAAAAAGGAGGAGCATAGAAATCAACAGCAGACACCGCGTGGTGCTCTGTTCTGACACACCCTGCACTGTGAGGGCTGCACGACATCAGGGACACACACACACACACACACACACACACACTCACACACACACACAAATACACACACACACACACACACACACACACACACACACTGAGACAGTCACACCCCTCCCCGCCCCTAGAGGCGAATCGTGACGCCACCATCCAAGAAAACAACACTGCACTTCATTCAGAAGACGTTAGGTTCCACACCCTCCCCCCCTCTGTCTCCTCCCCCTCCCCTTCCCTTGCCGTCAATCCCTGCTAATCACGCTTACACGCCTCCCTTTTCTTCCAGCCTTTCTCTTCCTGAAGCTGTCAAAGAAAAACCCGAAACAAAACGATACCAGGACAAAGGAAAGCAAGGCATGTGGTGCTGGCCTCAATTTATACACGCGTGCTTCGTGCTTATTTTTTCGCCCGCATGCCCGCGTGAAAACACACACACACACACACACACACACACACACACACTGTCAAAGACAGCTTTGTACAGGTGACTGAGGGTGGACAGTGACCCATCAGGCCTGAAGAAGGGGGTAATAATAGCTGGGGTGGGCACCATTGATTCCAACATTCCATCAACTAACATAGTCCTTCATCAGCCACCACGACCTCTCACAGACCTCAGTGCCATCAGACACCGGATCTGGCACAGCGTCCCACTGAGACTGCACTGGTCAGGACAGCACTGGATGACAGACAGACAGACAGACAGACAGACAAACGAACCCCCTACACACCCCTTCACAAACAGGACGTGAATTCTACACCACTGCAGACCACAGTCAGAAACTACCAATGACTATGAATGTCCATTCAGATGGACACACTGCAGACACTGGTATCTCTCATTACTTCTCTTTTAACTTGATCAGATTCCAAAGCGAGGCGGGGATGAATGGGAGGAGGACGAGAGACAGACAGACAGAGAGACAGAGACAGACAGACAGACAGACAGACAGACAGACAGAGCGGCCAGTCGCTGAAGCCATAAATGATGCAGCACACCGTCCTGCCAGCCCATCACAGCGGACAGCAGAAGCAGCGGACAGCAGATGACCAGTGTTGGCTGAAGGACGGCCCGCCATCACCACCTCCCCTCACCGGAAACCCGCTACCAGGGGAGGGCACTCCTCCTCTTCCTCTCTCTGTCCCTCTCCTTCTTCTCTCCCTTGTCCAAGGCCACTGACTTGTTGTTGCTCCGTTTCCTCCTCTTCACTGTCAGCAGTCCGCCTCCCTTACCGACCAGGCTGGACTTTGATCCCCAAGATGGAGGACTACACTCCCCTCCCTACTCCTCCAACTGCTACTCCCCCACACCCCCACCCCTGTCCCTCCTCCACCTCCTGTCTCAATCCCCCTCCCCCCCTCCTCCTCCTGTGTCATTAATGACGTTGAGGAAGGGCCTTCATTTCGGGCAGGGGCCGCTAGCTGCAGCCTCAGTGATGGGGCCTGGCAGGGGTAATTCGATTGGCTGTGTTGACCACTGATGCCTCGCTGTGAGGTCCGGCCGGCTCATCAGTGCGGTCCGGCAGTGGCAATTAGCACAGTGCCATGGCCAACCCCGCACCCGCCCCTCCGCCACACACGCACGTGCGCGCCCACAGAAAGGCTGTGAATGGAGCCAGTGCCCTTCGGACAGCACGCGGCGCCGGCCTCTTTGTGTCGGAATGTGACGTCAGTTCCGCTCCGCCAGGTCAGTGGCGGTGACCACACCTCCCCGGGAGGGAGGGGGCGGGGGGAGAAGGTGGGGCGTTCTGGAAAGACGGTCAGGTCTTTCTGTCTGCTCCTCTGTTTGTTTGCAGGACCTGGTTAGTGAGAAGGGGAAGTCTGAAAGACCCTGTGTGCTGTGTGTGTGTGTGTGTGTGTGTGTGTGTGTGCCATCGTCTTACACAACAGCGAGGCCACTGGTCTGACCTTGAAGAGAAAGGAAGGAAGGAAGACAGGGGGCTGGGGGGGGGGCATTTTTTTCCTTGGCCATGACAGGACTCAACATGGCCACGACACAACGTGGCCATGACACAACGTGACCATGACACAACGTGGCCATCACACAACGTGGCCATCACACAACGTGACCATGACACGACGTGACCATGACACAACGTGGCCATGACACAACGTGGCCATCACACAACGTGACCATCACACAACGTGGCCACTACACAACGTGACCATCACTCACTCAACGTGGCCATCACTCAACGTGGCCATCACACAACGTGGCCATCACTCAACGTGGCCATCACACAACGTGGCCATGACACAACGTGACTATCACTCAACGTGACCATCACTCAACGTGGCCATGACATAACGTGACCATCACTCACTCAACGTGGCCATCATACAACGTGGCCATGACAACGAGACCATCACTCAACGTGGCCATCACTCAACGTGGCCATGACATAACGTGACCATCACTCACTCAACGTGGCCATCACTGAACGTGGCCATGACACAACGTGGCCATCACACAACGTGACCATCACATAACGTGACCATCACAACGTGGCCATCACACAACGTGGACATCACACAACGTGGCAACGTGGCCATCACACAACGTGACCATCACACAACGTGGCCATCACACAACGTGGCCATCACATAACGTGACCATCACACAACGTGGCCATCACACAACGTGACCATCACACAACGTGGCCATCACATAACGTGACCATCACACAACGTGGCCATCACTCAACGTGGCCATCACACAACGTGGCCATCACACAACGTGACCATGACACAACATGACCATCACTCAACGTGACCATGACACAACATGACTATCACTCAACGTGACTGACACAACGTGGCCATGACACAACATGACTATCACTCAACCTGACAATGACACAACGTGGCCATGACAACGAGACCATCACTCAACGTGGCCATCACTCAACGTGGCCATGACATAACGTGACCATCACTCACTCAACGTGGCCATCACTCAACGTGACCACCACATAACGCGATCATCACACAACGTGGCCATCACACAACGTGGCCATCACACAACGTGGCCATCACACAACGTGACCATCACACAACGTGACCATCACACAACGTGGCCATCACACAACGTGACCATCACACAACTTGGCCATCACACAACGTGACCATCACACAACGTGGCCATCACACAACGTGGCCATCACACAACGTGGCCATCACATAACGTGACCATCACACAACGTGACCATCACATAACGTGGCCATCACACAACGTGGCCATCACACAACGTGGCCATCACACAACGTGACCATCACACAACGTGACCATCACACAACGTGGCCATCACACAGCGTGGCCATCACACAGCGTGGCCATCACATAACGTGGCCATCACACAACGTGGCCGTGCAGGAGGGAGGTGGAGGCGAGACGTGTGGAGAGGGGCCCGCACTGAAAGGTGCATGTCCTCACTGTGTAATGAGCGGAGGGTCTGGATAAACACAGGGCTCTGATGCCGCTCTTTTCACCATCTCATTTAACACCCCCCTCCCCCTCCACCCCTTAATTATCAGCAACACTTCCGCTGGGCATAAAGTACAGGCCAGGTCCCAGTGAAAGAAGACTGGCTCTTCCCTCCACAGGCCTGGCTGTACACACTGGTGGGGCTGGCTAGACACTGTTGGCACCGCTTCACTTCATCGCTCTCTCCATCCTAACCCACACCATCCGTCTGTCTGTCGGTCTGTCTGTCTGACCAACGGAAGTCTTGAAGAGTTCATTTAATACACGCACAGAGACAGAGACAGTGACAGGGAGACAGAAACAGAGGGAGACAGAGACAGAGCGAACAGACAGAACGACAGACAGACAGACAGACAGAAGGACGGAGGGTGTAGCAGAGCCATGAAGCATCCTGTGAGACAGCCGATGGGAGAACAGTCAGAGAACGACAGACAGACAGACAGACAGACAGAAGGACGGAGGGTGTAGCAGAGCCATGAAGCATCCTGTGAGACAGCCGATGGGAGAACAGTCAGAGAACGACAGACAGACAGACAGACAGACAGAAGGACGGAGGGTGCAGCAGAGCCATGAAGCATCCTGTGAGACAGCCGATGGGAGAACAGTCAGAGAACGACAGACAGACAGAAGGACGGAGGGTGCAGCAGAGCCATGAAGCATCCTGTGAGACAGCCGATGGGAGAACAGTCAGAGAACGACAGACAGACAGACAGACAGACAG
The DNA here is from genome assembly GCF_041734735.1 of Babylonia areolata. Lineage (NCBI taxonomy): Eukaryota > Metazoa > Mollusca > Gastropoda > Neogastropoda > Buccinidae > Babylonia > Babylonia areolata. Next base: position 73,781,257 of record NC_134893.1, on the reverse strand, counting down.
AAGGACGGAGGGTGCAGCAGAGCCATGAAGCATCCTGTGAGACAGCCGATGGGAGAACAGTCAGAGAACGACAGACAGACAGACAGACAGAAGGACGGAGGGTGCAGCAGAGCCATGAAGCATCCTGTGAGACAGCCGCGGGGAGAACAGTCAGCGGGAATCCCACCCCTGGGTCAGTGCTGCGCTCTCTTCAACACTTGAAGTACGTCCCTTCAATTCCTTGCCTTCTGCTTTCCAGAACCTCCTCTGTCCATCACTGCCTTCAAGACCTCCAGTCCTTCATCGTCATCGTCATCATCATCATCATCATTATCCTCTGTCCATCACTGACCTCCAGTCCATCATCATCATCATCATCATCGTCATCGTCATCCTCTGTCCATCACTGCCTTCAAGACCTCCAGTCCTTCATCGTCATCGTCATCATCATCATCATCATCGTCATCCTCTGTCCATCACTGCCTTCAAGACCTCCAGTCCTTCATCGTCATCGTCATAATCATCATCGTCATCGTCATCGTCATCGTCATCCTCTGTCCATCACTGCCTTCAAGACCTCCAGTCCTTCATCGTCATCGTCATCATCGTCATCGTCATCGTCATCTTCATCATCATCATCATCGTCATCGTCATCCTCTGTCCATCACTGACCTCCAGTCCATCATCATCATCATCATCATCATCATCATCATCATCATCGTTCACGCCATTCACTCCACGACGGCGTTCTACCTCTACCATAACAAAGTACGTCACAAGCCAGTACCTCTTCATACCTCTACCATTACAAAGTACGACACAAGCCACTACCTCTTCATACCTCTACCATTACAAAGTACAACACAAACCACTACCTCTTCATACCTCTACCATTACAAAGTAAGACACAAGCCACTACCTCTTGATACCTCTACCATTACAAAGTATGACACAAGCCACTACCTCTTGATACCTCTACCATTACAAAGTATGACACAAGCCACTACCTCTTCATACCTCTACCATTACAAAGTATGACACAAGCCATTACTTCTGATACCTCTACCATTACAAAGTACGACACAAGCCATTACTTCTGATACCTCTACCATTACAAAGTACGACACAAACCACTACCTCTTCATACCTCTACCATTACAAAGTACGACACAAACCACTACCTCTTCATACCTCTACCATTACAAAGTACGACACAAACCACTAACTCTTCATACCTCTACCATTACAAAGTACGACACAAACCACTAACTCTTCATACCTCTACCATTACAAAGTACGACACAAACCACTAACTCTTCATACCTCTACCATTACAAAGTACGACACAAACCACTAACTCTTCATACCTCTAACACAGCCAATACGGTGTGCAGTTCGCGCCATCTGATCTCGTCGTATTTATTTATCCGACATGAGATTCTCATATTTTTGTGCAGGTGACAGTGTGAGAAACCCTGAAAACATGGAGCAAAAACCAACATTTTCTTGCAGTTACTTTTGGTATTTTCGTAATTTTCTCAGACTACAAAGAAACATGTAGAAGAGAATCGTAGGGGGTGGGGGGGGGGAGGAAACGCTTGCCCTTACCTTCCCCCCACACCCCCCGCCCTCTCCGCCCTTCCCCCAAGCCGCCCCCCCCCCGTGTCTCCCCCCCCCCAAGCCTCCCACCCCACCCACCCACATGTCAGCCGACACAAGCCAGACTCGGGCAGGTGGGGAGGGGGGATGAGGGGGGATGAGGGGCAGAGTGCTGCCAAACAAGGGGCCCTGTATTGCACACTGCGCGGTGCAGGCCGGGATATATCGGGGTCTCCGCCGTCAGGGGGTCCTTCGGTGCGTGCGGGTCATGCCGTCCGAGCTCACTGACCTGCACACCCCGACATACACACGTGCAAGTGTACGCCGCGCGCCTGCATTCCAAGGTGAAGGTTACGTTTTTCTGCTGCGGTTTTCCGTGAGGTAAAGTGCACTTCCGGTGCTTTTCCTCATCCTCTGCGATAACTGTCATGTGTGGAGATAGACAGACATCTCTGTGGAGACAGACATCTCTGTGGAGACACGACAGACAGACATCTCTATGGAGACAGACATCCCTGTGGTGACAGACAGACATCTCTGTGGAGACAGACATCACTGTGGAGACAGACATCCCTGTGGAGATCGACAGACATCTCTGTGGAGACAGACATCTCTGTGGAGACAGACATCTCTGTGGAGATAGACATCTCTGTGGAGATAGACATCTCTGTGGAGATAGACATCTCTGTGGAGACAGACATCCCTGTGGAGATAGACAGACATCTCTGTGGAGATAGACATCTCTGTGGAGACAGACATCTCTGTGGAGATAGACATCTCTGTGGAGACAGACATCCCTGTGGAGATAGACAGACATCTCTGTGGAGATAGACATCTCTGTGGATACAGACATCTCTGGGGACAGACATCTCTGTGGAGATCGACAGACATCTCTGTGGAGATCGACAGACATCTCTGTGGAGACAGACATCTCTGTGGACAGACATCTCTGTGGAGACAGACATCTCTGGAGACAGACATCTCTGTGGAGACAGACAGACATCCCTGTGGAGACAGACAGACATCTCTGTGGAGACAGACAGACATCTCTGGGAACAGACATCTCTGTGGAGACAGACATCTCTGGGTACAGACATCTCTGTGGAGACAGACATCTCTGGGTACAGACATCTCTGTGGAGACACATCTCTGGGTACAGACATCTCTGTGGAGACAGACAGACATCTCTGGGAACAGACATCTCTGTGGAGACAGACATCTATGGGTACAGACATCTCTGTGGAGACAGACATCTATGGGTACAGACATCTCTGTGGAGATCGACAGACATCTCTGTGGAGACAGACAGACATCTCTGTGGAGACAGACATCTCTGTGGAGACAGACAGACATCTCTGTGGAGATCGACAGACATCTCTGTGGAGACAGACAGACATCTCTGTGGAGACAGACAGACAGCTGGACACAGAAACACACTGACGTACACACTGACTACCTCACTGGCAGTCTGACCGACTGAACAGATTAGACAGGGTGACATACAGACAAGAGCGCACTGAGAACATTACTTGGGATAAATGAAAAGAAAATGACTTTCACCATCGTCTGGTCTGAGCAGGTGGAAGGGTTTGTGCTGAAAGTGTCTCTTGGATCCGAAAGTAGATTAGGTTGTCCTAAATAAAAGAAAAGAAAATCAATCAGTAAAAGCGATTCTTTCTGATGACGTGTCGAAATGGACGGGGGTTGAATATGGTTTGGTGTTTTGATTATGAGGCTCATCCTGCTGTACTGAAAATAAAGTAAATATTAATAAATAAATAAACAAAAAAATAAGAAGATAAATAAATAGATAAATAAATAAAAACGTTCTTTTCTGCCAAGAGTCACTGAGGAGCTGTTAAAGGAGTCATGATACCAGGCATAACAACTCGCCCCCAGCATCAACCACCTTCCATCATCACACACCCCACCTTCCAGGCCGGGTGGACTTCAACACACCCACCCCAGCATCAACCACCTTCCATCATCACACACCCCACCTTCCTGGCCGGGTGGACTTCAACACACCCACCCCAGCATCAACCACCTTCCATCATCACACACCCCACCTTCCTGGCCGGGTGGACTTCAACACACCCACCCCAGCATCAACCACCTTCCATCATCACACACTCCATCTTCCAGGCCGGGTGGACTTCAACACACCCACCCCAGCATCAACCACCTTCCATCATCACACACCCCATCTTCCTGGCGGGATGGACCTCAACACACCCACCCCAGCATCAACCACCTTCCATCATCACACACCCCACCTTCCTGGCCGGGTGGACTTCAACACACCCACCCCAGCATCAACCACCTTCCATCATCACACACCCCATCTTCCTGGCCGGGTGGACTTCAACACACCCTAAAGGGGGTGGTGGGGGAAGGGGAAATAAATAGATAAATAAATAAAAACGTTCTTTTCTGCCAAGAGTCACTGAGGAGCTGTTAAAGGAGTCATGATACCAGGCGTAACAACTCGCCCCCAGCATCAACCACCTTCCATCATCACACACCCCATCTTCCTGGCGGGATGGACCTCAACACACCCACCCCAGCATCAACCACCTTCCATCATCACACACCCCATCTTCCAGGCCGGGTGGACTTCAACACACCCACCCCAGCATCAACCACCTTCCATCATCACACACCCCATCTTCCTGGCGGGGTGGACTTCAACACACCCACCCCAGCATCAACCACCTTCCATCATCACACACCCCATCTTCCTGGCGGGGTGGACTTCAACACACCCACCCCAGCATCAACCACCTTCCATCATCACACACCCCATCTTCCTGGCCGGGTGGACTTCAACACACCCACCCCAGCATCAACCACCTTCCATCATCACACACCCCATCTTCCTGGCCGGGTGGACGTCAACACACCCACCCCAGCATCAACCACCTTCCATCATCACACACCCCATCTTCCTGGCCGGGTGGACGTCAACACACCCACCCCAGCATCAACCACCTTCCATCATCACACACCCCATCTTCCTGGCCGGGTGGACTTCAACACACCCTAAAGGGGGTGGTGGGGGAAGGGGAGAGTAGAAGGGTAGGAGGAGGGGTATGGAGGTGGAGGAAGCCAGAACAAGGCTGAGCAGGGAGGGGTGAGCGACAGGAAGGGGGTGGGGGTGGGAAGGGGCAGTGGGGAGGAGTGGGGGCAGTGCGGGGGTGGAGTGGGGGCAGTGGGGGTGGGGGGGGCAGTGCGGGGGTGGAGTGGGGGGCTGCAGGGCCTGGAGGTGACAGGCAACGTGACGACACAGTGCGGGGCATGGCTTCCTTCCCCCTGCAGACAGCTGTTCATATCACACAGCCCACCACCATCCCGCCCTATCTCCTCACAGCCACCACCATCCCGCCCTGTCTCCTCACAGCCATCACCCTCCCTCTCTCTCTCTCTCTCTCTCTCTCTCTCTCTCTCTCACACACACACACACACACACACACACAAATATATGTATGTATATATACACCCATTCACTCTCTCTCTCTCTCTCTCTCTCTCTCTCTCTCTCTCTCTCTCTCTCTCTCTCTCTCTCTCTCTCTGTGTCTCCCTCCCTCCGTCATTGATAAGAATACTCATGCGACCAGAGACAGCAGGGTCGAATAGGCGAGGAAAGAGAGGGGGGGGGGGTCAGACAGACAGACAGACAAAGAGACACAGAGACAGAGACAGAGAGAGAGGGGTGGGGAGAGAGAAAGATATGTCATCTGAAATGTGGAAATGGACGAGGGGAGAGAGAAAGATATGTCATCTGAAATGTGGAAATGGACGAGGGGAGAGAGAAAGATATGTCATCTGAAATGTGGAAATGGACGAGGGGAGAGAGGAAGATATGTCATCTGAAATGTGGAAATGGACGAGGGGAGAGAGGAAGATATGTCATCTGAAATGTGGAAATGGACGAGGGGAGAGAAGAAGATATCTGTCATCTGAAATGTGGAAATGGACGAGGGGAGAGAGGAAGATATGTCATCTGAAATGTGGAAATGGACGAGGGGAGAGAGAAAGATATCTGTCATCTGAAATGTGGAAATGGACGAGGGGAGAGAGGAAGATATCTGTCATCTGAAATGTGGAAATGGACGAGGGGAGAGAGGAAGATATGTCATCTGAAATGTGGAAATGGACGAGGGGAGAGAGAAAGATATGTCATCTGAAATGTGGAAGTGGACGAGGGGAGAGAGGAAGATATGTCATCTGAAATGTGGAAGTGGACGAGGGGAGAGAGGAAGATATCTGTCATCTGAAATGTGGAAGTGGACGAGGGGAGAGAGGAAGATATCTGTCATCTGAAATGTGGAAATGGACGAGGGGAGAGAGGAAGATATCTGTCATCTGAAATGTGGAAGTGGACGTGACTGTGTGGCTGGCACACGGGGTTGGGTTGGTACAGTTCTTTGTGATGTGACTGCACTCACAGTGTGACGACCAGGGTACAGAACACACATCCACATTTGCCTCTGAGACTGCCAAGCTTCATTTGTGTTTGTCAGTGTGTGTGTGTGTGTGTGTGTGTGTGTGTGTGTGTGTGTGTGTGTGTGTGTGTGTGTGAGGGAAGTTAATTATGTTCACATTTTGTCGAGCCTTGTGGTTGTGGAAGGTCGGCATACCATGTGTGGCTTTCACTTCGGGCTGTTTCAACACTTGCAGGATGCCTGCTAAATTCTGTTTCCTTCTTTGGGGAGAAAGCCAACCTGGTGCTGAATGACAGGTGACAACACGGACCTTTCACAGCACGGTCACTGTGGGCAGTCTGTTTCCTGACTTCACTGGACACTGGTCAGCAGTTACTGACAGGCAACAAAAGATTCCGTAGTCTGATGTTCACGCAGCTAGGACAGACAGACAGACAGGCAGAGAGACAGATGGAGACACAGACAGACAGACAGGCAGACAGACAGGCAGGCAGGCAGGCAGGTAGGCAGGCAGACAGATGGACACACAGACAGACAGACAGGCAGACACGCAGACAAACAGATGGAGACACAGACTGACAAACATAGATGACGGACAGACAGAGAAGATCGGACAGAGATAGACACAGATATAGGCAACAGAGAGACAGAGACAGACACAGATATAGGAAACAGAGAGACAGAGATAGACACAGATATAGGCAACAGAGAGACAGAGACACAGATATAGGAAACAGAGAGACAGAGATAGACACAGATATAGGCAACAGAGAGACAGAGATAGACACAGATATAGGCAACAGAGAGACAGAGACACAGATATAGGCAACAGAGAGACAGAGATAGACACAGATATAGGCAACAGAGAGACAGAGATAGACACAGATATAGGAAACAGAGAGACAGAGACACAGATATAGGCAACAGAGAGACAGAGATAGACACAGATATAGGAAACAGAGAGACAGAGACACAGATACAGGCAACAGAGAGACAGAGATAGACACAGATATAGGAAACAGAGAGACAGAGACACAGATATAGGCAACAGAGAGACAGAGACAGACACAGATACAGGCAACAGAGAGACAGAGATAGACACAGATACAGGCAACAGAGAGACAGAGATAGACACAGATATAGGCAACAGAGAGACAGAGACACAGATATAGGCAACAGAGAGACAGAGACAGACACAGATATAGGCAACAGAGAGACAGAGATAGACACAGATATAGGAAACAGAGAGACAGAGACACAGATATAGGCAACAGAGAGACAGAGATAGACACAGATATAGGAAACAGAGAGACAGAGACACAGATATAGGCAACAGAGAGACAGAGATAGACACAGATACAGGCAACAGAGAGACAGAGACAGACACAGATATAGGCAACAGAGAGACAGAGACAGACACAGATATAGGAAACAGAGAGACAGAGATAGACAGATACAGGCAACAGAGAGACAGAGACAGACAGATACAGGCAACAGAGAGACAGAGATAGACACAGATATAGGCAACAGAGAGACAGAGATAGACACAGATACAGGCAACAGAGAGACAGAGATAGACACAGATACAGGCAACAGAGAGACAGAGATAGACACAGATACAGGCAACAGAGAGACAGAGAGAGACAGATACAGGCAACAGAGAAACAGAGATAGACAGATACAGGCAACAGAGAGACAGAGATAGACAGATACAGGCAACAGAGAGACAGAGATAGACACAGATACAGGCAACAGAGAGACAGAGATAGACACAGATACAGGCAACAGAGAGACAGAGATAGACAGATACAGGCAACAGAGAAACAGAGATAGACAGATATAGGAAACAGAGAGACAGAGATAGACACAGATATAGGCAACAGAGAGACAGAGATAGACACAGATATAGGCAACAGAGAGACAGACACACAAACATACACACAGGTAGACAGAGACACAAAGATACAGACAGATAGACAAAGATAAAGACAGATGGACAGAGACACAGACAAACATGCAGACAAGCAGACAGAAACACAGACAAAGATACAGACAGGATCTGAGGAAGACAGAGACAAAGTGGGAGACGCTGAGTGGTGCAGGAAAAGAGTGAGGAACGTCAGACACAGGAAACACCACACCTCTGTGACTAGGGGAGAGCATGCTGTGACGACGACAACACACACACACACACACACACACACACACACACACACACAGCTACTAACCTGAGTCTTTGTGTCCCTGAGTGAGTTGAGCAATTTTCTGTTCGAACATGGAGGGGTAGTGGCCGTGAGTAGTGTAGCCCTGGGGCGGGAGGGGGGTGGGGGATAGCTGCGGGTGGTGGTACCCCGGGTAGCCAGCCGGCTCTGATACCGGCAGCATTCCTGGCAGGGGGAGAAAAGACAATGAATACAGAAATAAAATAAAATTTTATGATATAACAGTGATGAGAATTTCTGCACTGTTGTGCAATGGCTAACACGTATGGGGTATTATTTGCTACACACTGTGCTCTTTCCAGCTGTCTATAACCAAGGGAAAGCTTTATTTGCTACACACTGTCCTTTTTCCAGCTGTCTATAACCATGGGAAAGTTTTATTTGCTACACACTGTCCTCTTTTCAGCCGTCTATAACCAAGGGAAAGCTTTATTTGCTACACACTGTGTTCTTTCCAGCTGTCTATAACCAAGGGAAAGCTTTATTTGCTACACACAGTCCTCTTTCCAGCTGTCTATAACCAAGGGAAAGTTTTATTTGCTACACACAGTCCTCTTTCCAGCTGTCTATAACCAAGGGAAAGCTTTATTTGCTACACACTGTCCTCTTTCCAGCTGTCTATAACCAAGGGAAAGTTTTATTTGCTACACACTGTCCTCTTTCCAGCTGTCTATAACCAAGGGAAAGCTTTATTTGCTACACACTGTCCTCTTTCCAGCTGTCTATAACCAAGGGAAAGCTTTATTTGCTACACACTGTCCTCTTTCCAGCTGTCTATACCCAAGGGAAAGCTTTATTTGCTACACACTGTCCTCTTTCCAGCTCTCTATAACAAAGGGAAAGCTTTATTTGCTACACACTGTCCTCTTTCCAGCTGTCTATAACCAAGGGAAAGTTTTATTTGCTACACACTGTGTTCTTTCCAGCTGTCTATAACCAAGGGAAAGTTTTATTTGCTACACACTGTGTTCTTTCCAGCTGTCTATAACCAAGGGAAAGCTTTATTTGCTACACACTGTCCTCTTTCCAGCTGTCTATAACCAAGGGAAAGTTTTATTTGCTACACACTGTGTTCTTTCCAGCTCTCTGTAACCAAGGGGAAGCTTTATTTGCTACACACTGTCCTCTTTCCAGCCGTCTATAACCAAGGGAAAGCTTTATTTGCTACACACTGTCCTCTTTTCAGCTGTCTATAACCAAGGGAAAGCTTTCCCTCTAAAGTCTCCGGGGGGGTTGCATGAGCGATCTTAGCACAGCTTTTGCTTAGCGTTCAGAAAAGTCCACGGACTTAGCGCAGAGTTAGGTTCGTTGTGAACGTGTGACCTTCCGCACCAAGTATAACAGTCGTAAAAGAATAAATACTTATACAGTTATAGAAAAAAGACATGATGGGAAAAGACAGTAAGAAAGAATGAATGAAAGAGAGAAGGAAAGAAAGAAAGAAAGGATGGGAAAAGAAAAGAAAAAGAAAGAGAAAGAAAGAGAAGAAGGAAGGAAGGACGTGTTCCATGTCAGTGTCAAGGAAGGACGTGTTCCATGTCAGTGTCAAGGAAGGACGTGTTCCATGCCAGTGTCAAGGAAGGACGTGTTCCATGTCAGTGTCAAGGAAGGACGTGTTCCATGCCAGTCAAGGAAGGACGTGTTCCATGCCAGTCAAGGAAGGACGTGTTCCATGTCAGTGTCAAGGAAGGACGTGTTCCATGCCAGTGTCAAGGAAGGACGTGTTCCATGTCAGTGTCAAGGAAGGACGTGTTCCATGCCAGTGTCAAGGAAGGACGTGTTCCATGTCAGTGTCAAGGAAGGACGTGTTCCATGCGTAGGACGTGTTCCATGTCAGTGTCAAGGAAGGACGTGTTCCATACCAGTGTCAAGGAAGGACGTGTTCCATGTCAGTGTCAAGGAAGGACGTGTTCCATACCAGTGTCAAGGTAGGACGTGTTCCATGTCAGTGTCAAGGAAGGACGTGTTCCATACCAGTGTCAAGGAAGGACGTGTTCCATACCAGTGTCAAGGAAGGACGTGTTCCATGCCAGTGTCAAGGAAGGACGTGTTCCATGCCAGTCAAGGAAGGACGTGTTCCATGTCAGTGTCAAGGAAGGACGTGTTCCATGTCAGTGTCAAGGTAGGACGTGTTCCATGTCAGTGTCAAGGAAGGACGTGTTCCATACCAGTGTCAAGGAAGGACGTGTTCCATGCCAGTGTCAAGAAAGGACGTGTTCATGTCAGTATCAAGGAAGGACGTGTTCCATGCCAGTGTCAAGAAAGGACGTGTTCCATGCCAGTGTCAAGGAAGGAAGGACGTGTTCCATGTCAGTGTCAAGGAAGGACGTGTTCCGTGACGTGTTCTATGCCAACATGTCTGTGAGCAAAGCCCACAGTGCGCGGAAAGTCAGGAGAAGATAACCCAGGCTGGGTCCACAAATGGCGGAAATCACTTGACGAGTCAGGGGAGAGCACCCAATCACTTCACATTAATTGCTTCCAGCAGGCTTTTTGGGCAGCGTTTTAATTTGCATGTTTTAAAACTCCATTCCATTTGTTTCAAACCACATTCCCCGGTCAACGTAACACAGACGCATGATTTTCAGCAATCAAGGGTTGAGTGGTTGGTTGTTTATCTCAATTTCTTGTTGTTTTCTTGCGTACATCTCCGAAACTACAGCTGTGAGAACTTTCTCTCCTTCACAAACAGACTGGTGACGACGACGATAAGAAAGATGATGTGAGATGTGTGTCGGAAGACTGACGACGGTCACACCCCAGGGCAGACTTGCTAAACCTGCATCATTATACCACACAGGCTGGACACTTTAACAAAACCTGCATCATTATACCACACAGGCTGGACACTTTAACGAAACCTGCATCATTATACCACACAGGCTGGACACTTTAACGAAACCTGCATCATTATACCACACAGGCTGGACACTTTAACAAAACCTGCATCATTATACCACACAGGCTGGACACTTTAACGAAACCTGCATCATTATACCACACAGGCTGGACACTTTAACGAAACCTGCATCATTATACCACACAGGCTGGACACTTTAACAAAACCTGCATCATTATACCACACAGGCTGGACACTTTAACAAAACCTGTATCATTATACCACACAGGCTGGACACTTTAACAAAACCTGCATCATTATACCACACAGGCTGGACACTTTAACTAAACCTGCATCATTATACCACACAGGCTGGACACTTTAACGAAACCTGCATCATTATACCACACAGGCTGGACACTTTAACAAAACCTGCATCATTATACCACACAGGCTGGACACTTTAACGAAACCTGCATCATTATACCACACAGGCTGGACACTTCAATGAAACCTGCATCATTATACCACACAGGCTGGACACTTTAATGAAACCTGCATCATTATACCACACAGGCTGGACACTTCAATGAAACCTGCATCATTATACCACACAGGCTGGACACTTTAACCTGCATCATTATACCACACAGGCTGGACACTTTAACCTGCATCATTATACCACACAGGCTGGACACTTTAACCTGCATCATTATACCACACAGGCTGGACACTTTAACGAAACCTGTATCATTATACCACACAGGCTGGACACTTTAACAAAACCTGCATCATTATACCACACAGGCTGGACACTTCAATGAAACCTGTATCATTATACCACACAGGCTGGACACTTCAATGAAACCTGTATCATTATACCACACAGGCTGGACACTTCAATGAAACCTGCATCATTATACCACACAGGCTGGACACTTTAACCTGCATCATTATACCACACAGGCTGGACACTTTAACCTGCATCATTATACCACACAGGCTGGACACTTTAACCTGCATCATTATACCACACAGGCTGGACACTTTAACAAAACCTGTATCATTATACCACACAGGCTGGACACTTTAACAAAACCTGTATCATTATACCACACAGGCTGGACACTTTAACGAAACCTGTATCATTATACCACACAGGCTGGACACTTTAACAAAACCTGTATCATTATACCACACAGGCTGGACACTTTAACAAAACCTGCATCATTATACCACACAGGCTGGACACTTCAATGAAACCTGTATCATTATACCACACAGGCTGGACACTTCAATGAAACCTGTATCATTATACCACACAGGCTGGACACTTCAATGAAACCTGTATCATTATACCACACAGGCTGGACACTTCAATGAAACCTGCATCATTATACCACACAGGCTGGACACTTTAATGAAACCTGTATCATTATACCACACAGGCTGGACACTTTAACGAAACCTGTATCATTATACCACACAGGCTGGACACTTTAACGAAACCTGTATCATTATACCACACAGGCTGGACACTTTAACGAAACCTGTATCATTATACCACACAGGCTGGACACTTTAACAAAACCTGTATCATTATACCACACAGGCTGGACACTTTAACGAAACCTGCATCATTATACCACACAGGCTGGGCACTTTAACGAAACCTGTATCATTATACCACACAGGCTGGACACTTTAACAAAACCTGCATCATTATACCACACAGGCTGGACACTTTAACGAAACCTGTATCATTATACCACACAGGCTGGACACTTTAACGAAACCTGCATCATTATACCACACAGGCTGGACACTTTAACAAAACCTGTATCATTATACCACACAGGCTGGACACTTTAACGAAACCTGTATCATTATACCACACAGGCTGGACACTTTAACAAAACCTGCATCATTATACCACACAGGCTGGACACTTTAACGAAACCTGCATCATTATACCACACAAGCTGGACACTTTAACGAAACCTGCATCATTATACCACACAGGCTGGACACTTTAACAAAACCTGCATCATTATACCACACAGGCTGGACACTTTAACGAAACCTGTATCATTATACCACACAGGCTGGACACTTTAACGAAACCTGCATCATTATACCACACAGGCTGGACACTTTAACGAAACCTGCATCATTATACCACACAGGCTGGACACTTTAACGAAACCTGTATCATTATACCACACAGGCTGGACACTTTAACGAAACCTGCATCATTATACCACACAGGCTGGACACTTTAATGAAACCTGTGTGACGGTGTCATCCACTACAGCCATCTCCACGTCTCATTAACTGGTGAAGGTGTCATCCACTACAGCCATCTCCACGTCTCATTAACTGGTGACGGTGTCATCCACTACAGCCATCTCCACGTCTCATTAACTGGTGAAGGTGTCATCCACTACAGCCATCTCCACGTCTCACTGACTGGTGAAGGTGTCATCCACTACAGCCATCTCCACGTCTCATTAACTGGTGACGGTGTCATCCACTACAGCCATCTCCACGTCTCATTAACTGGTGACGGTGCCATCCACTACAGCCATCTCCACGTCTCATTAACTGGTGACGGTGTCATCCACTACAGCCATCTCCACGTCTCACTGACTGGTGAAGGTGCCATCCACTACAGCCATCTCCACGTCTCACTGACTGGTGACGGTGTCATCCACTACAGCCATCTCCACGTCTCACTGATGGTGAAGGTGCCATCCATACAGCCATCTCCACGTCTCATTAACTGGTGACGGTGTCATCCACTACAGCCATCTCCACGTCTCACTGACTGGTGAAGGTGTCATCCACTACAGCCATCTCCACGTCTCACTGACTGGTGAAGGTGTCATCCACTACAGCCATCTCCACGTCTCACTGATCGTGACGGTGTCATCCACTACAGCCATCTCCACGTCTCACTGACTGGTGAAGGTATCATCCACTACAGCCATCTCCACGTCTCATTAACTGGTGACGGTGTCATCCACTACAGCCATCTCCACGTCTCATTAACTGGTGACGGTGCCATCCACTACAGCCATCTCCACGTCTCATTAACTGGTGACGGTGTCATCCACTACAGCCATCTCCACGTCTCACTGACTGGTGAAGGTGCCATCCACTACAGCCATCTCCACGTCTCACTGACTGGTGACGGTGTCATCCACTACAGCCATCTCCACGTCTCACTGATGGTGAAGGTGCCATCCATACAGCAATCTCCACGTCTCATTAACTGGTGACGGTGTCATCCACTACAGCCATCTCCACGTCTCACTGACTGGTGAAGGTGCCATCCACTACAGCCATCTCCACGTCTCACTGACTGGTGACGGTGTCATCCACTACAGCCATCTCCACGTCTCACTGATGGTGAAGGTGCCATCCATACAGCAATCTCCACGTCTCATTAACTGGTGACGGTGTCATCCACTACAGCCATCTCCACGTCTCACTGACTGGTGAAGGTGTCATCCACTACAGCCATCTCCACGTCTCACTGACTGGTGAAGGTGTCATCCACTACAGCCATCTCCACGTCTCACTGATCGTGACGGTGTCATCCACTACAGCCATCTCCACGTCTCACTGACTGGTGAAGGTGTCATCCACTACAGCCATCTCCACGTCTCATTAACTGGTGACGGTGTCATCCACTACAGCCATCTCCACGTCTCATTAACTGGTGACGGTGCCATCCACTACAGCCATCTCCACGTCTCATTAACTGGTGACGGTGTCATCCACTACAGCCATCTCCACGTCTCACTGACTGGTGAAGGTGCCATCCACTACAGCCATCTCCACGTCTCACTGACTGGTGACGGTGTCATCCACTACAGCCATCTCCACGTCTCACTGATGGTGAAGGTGCCATCCATACAGCAATCTCCACGTCTCATTAACTGGTGACGGTGTCATCCACTACAGCCATCTCCACGTCTCACTGACTGGTGAAGGTGTCATCCACTACAGCCATCTCCACGTCTCACTGACTGGTGAAGGTGTCATCCACTACAGCCATCTCCACGTCTCACTGATCGTGACGGTGTCATCCACTACAGCCATCTCCACGTCTCACTGACTGGTGAAGGTGTCATCCACTACAGCCATCTCCACGTCTCATTAACTGGTGACGGTGTCATCCACTACAGCCATCTCCACGTCTCATTAACTGGTGACGGTGCCATCCACTACAGCCATCTCCACGTCTCATTAACTGGTGACGGTGTCATCCACTACAGCCATCTCCACGTCTCACTGACTGGTGAAGGTGCCATCCACTACAGCCATCTCCACGTCTCACTGACTGGTGACGGTGTCATCCACTACAGCCATCTCCACGTCTCACTGATGGTGAAGGTGCCATCCATACAGCCATCTCCACGTCTCATTAACTGGTGACGGTGTCATCCACTACAGCCATCTCCACGTCTCACTGACTGGTGAAGGTGTCATCCACTACAGCCATCTCCACGTCTCACTGACTGGTGAAGGTGTCATCCACTACAGCCATCTCCACGTCTCACTGATCGTGACGGTGTCATCCACTACAGCCATCTCCACGTCTCACTGATGGTGAAGGTGCCATCCACTACAGCCATCTCCACGTCTCATTAACTGGTGACGGTGTCATCCACTACAGCCATCTCCACGTCTCATTAACTGGTGAAGGTGTCATCCACTACAGCCATCTCCACGTCTCACTGACTGGTGAAGGTGTCATCCACTACAGCCATCTCCACGTCTCATTAACTGGTGACGGTGTCATCCACTACAGCCATCTCCACGTCTCATTAACTGGTGAAGGTGTCATCCACTACAGCCATCTCCACGTCTCATTAACTGGTGACGGTGTCATCCACTACAGCCATCTCCACGTCTCACTGACTGGTGACGGTGTCATCCACTACAGCCATCTCCACGTCTCATTAACTGGTGACGGTGTCATCCACTACAGCCATCTCCACGTCTCACTGATCGTGACGGTGTCATCCACTACAGCCATCTCCACGTCTCATTAACTGGTGAAGGTGTCATCCACTACAGCCATCTCCACGTCTCACTGACTGGTGAAGGTGTCATCCACTACAGCCATCTCCACGTCTCACTGATCGTGACGGTGTCATCCACTACAGCCATCTCCACGTCTCATTAACTGGTGACGGTGTCATCCACTACAGCCATCTCCACGTCTCATTAACTGGTGACGGTGTCATCCACTACAGCCATCTCCACGTCTCATTAACTGGTGAAGGTGTCATCCACTACAGCCATCTCCACGTCTCATTAACTGGTGACGGTGTCATCCACTACAGCCATCTCCACGTCTCATTAACTGGTGAAGGTGTCATCCACTACAGCCATCTCCACGTCTCACTGACTGGTGAAGGTGTCATCCACTACAGCCATCTCCACGTCTCACTGATCGTGACGGTGTCATCCACTACAGCCATCTCCACGTCTCATTAACTGGTGACGGTGTCATCCACTACAGCCATCTCCACGTCTCATTAACTGGTGACGGTGTCATCCACTACAGCCATCTCCACGTCTCATTAACTGGTGAAGGTGTCATCCACTACAGCCATCTCCACGTCTCATTAACTGGTGACGGTGTCATCCACTACAGCCATCTCCACGTCTCATTAACTGGTGAAGGTGTCATCCACTACAGCCATCTCCACGTCTCACTGACTGGTGAAGGTGTCATCCACTACAGCCATCTCCACGTCTCATTAACTGGTGACGGTGTCATCCACTACAGCCATCTCCACGTCTCATTAACTGGTGAAGGTGTCATCCACTACAGCCATCTCCACGTCTCACTGACTGGTGAAGGTGTCATCCACTACAGCCATCTCCACGTCTCATTACCTGGTGACGGTGTCATCCACTACAGCCATCTCCACGTCTCACTGACTGGTGAAGGTGTCATCCACTACAGCCATCTCCACGTCTCATTAACTGGTGACGGTGTCATCCACTACAGCCATCTCCACGTCTCATTAACTGGTGACGGTGTCATCCACTACAGCCATCTCCACGTCTCATTAACTGGTGACGGGGTCTGATGGCCGGCCCAGCGTGTGTCTTATGTCTAATTAGCCACCCGCAGTGTGTGTGTGTGTGTTCTTTGTGTTCTCTGTGTGTGTGTGTGTGTCTGTGTCTGTGTGTGTATGTGTGTGTCTGTGTGTGTCTGTGTGTGTGTTTTCCCTGTGTTTCTGTGTATGTTCATGTGTGTCTGTGTGTGTGTTTTCTTCAGTTTAACGTCTATTCACTGTAAGTGTTTTTAGACGGAAAGGTGTAAAGTAGTGGATAAAGGAAAGGGAGTGCATGTGAATATTAGTGTAACAAAGTGTTCATGTTATGTATCAGAGGAAAAGTGTATTATAAGAAATTAAAATTTGAAGAGATTGTGGTGTGTATTGAATGAGGTGTCATGGGAAGGAGAATATGTATATGCAGATTAACATGTATTAACTTACAACAATGTGTGTGTATCAACCTCTCTGTGTGTGTGTGTGTGTGTGTGTGTGTGTGTGTGTGTGTGTGTGTGTGTGTGTGTGTGTCTGTATGCGTGTCTGTGTATATGTGCCTGTCTGTCTGTCTATGTCTGTATGTGTGTCTGTCTGTCTGCGTGTGTGTGTGTGTGTGTGTGTGTGTGTGTGTGTGTGTGTGTCTATTTGTGTCTATGTCTGTGTCTCTCTGTGTATGTCTGTGTGCGTGTGTGTGTGTGTCAGAGTGTGTGTGTGTGTGTGTGTGTGTGTGTGTGTGTGTGTGTGTGTGTGTGTGTGTGTGTGTGTAAGCGGCAAGGTAGGTGAGTGCGGTACAGAGGCCTACAGACTGGCAGTGACTGACACATCCATGTCTGTGTCCTTATCTCATGGTGCTGGGTCGTCCTATCTCATGGTGCTGGGTCGTCCTATCTCATGGTGCTGGGTCGTCCTATCTCATAGTGCTGAGTCGTCCTATCTCATGGTGCTGGGTCGTCCTATCTCACAGCACTGACAACACAGCTTGTACAGGCATTTGAGGGGGGGGGGGGGGGGCACAGAGAGAGAGAATCGGGGAAAGAAAGGAGGGAGGAGAGAGAGAGACGGTGGGGACTGAACGAGACAGAGGGCAAACGGACGAACACAGAAACAAGACAGACAGACAGACAGACAGACAGGCAGAGAAGTGAAACCGTCTGTTGTTTCACGTGAACTCTGGCTTCAGGTCTCTACATGTCACACACACAATGGAGTGCTGGGGGTGAGGGGGGGGGACTGAACAACCACCACCATCACCCACCCTCTCCGCCACCCCACACCCCCCACAACTCGCTTCGCCATCCTTTCAAACAAGTCCTCTATTTTACTTTCCTTCACTGAAATCAAGTGAAATAAAAGCCGCTATTCAGCACCAAAATAACCCCACGTCCACAGCTCAGTGTGGCCACCAGAAGGCCGCGGAACAAAGTGAACCACAGGTACAGTACCTCTCTTTTCTCGGGTCAAAAGCAATGTGGTGTCAGGTCATCAACATGCACAGAACTGTCGCGCTAAAGAGTTCACACTGAAATAACTAACACTTCCTAAAGAATTAAACACACACACACACACACACACACACACACGTGGACCGCATCTACGCACGTTAAACATCCCTGTCATCAAGTCCCCGTTCGACGTATTGTGAAAACACGAACATGCCAAGCATGCGGCCATTGCCGAGAACGGAGTATGGCTGCCTACATATACAGACTGACTATAAACAGTGGTGGACAAGTAAAGCCCTGTTCCAGACAACAGTGTGAAATGACAGGTGCAGCACACACCGCTTAGTGACAGGTGCAGCGCACACCGCTTAATGACAGGTGCAGCACACACCGCTTAATGACAGGTGCAGCGCACACCGCTTAGTGACAGGTGCAGCGCACACCGCTTAGTGACAGGTGCAGCGCACACCGCTTAGTGACAGAAGCAGCGCACACCGCTTAGTGACAGGTGCAGCGCTTAATGACAGGTGCAGCACACACCGCTTAGTGACAGGTGCAGCGCACACCGCTTAATGACAGGTGCAGCGCACACCGCTTAATGACAGGTGCAGCGCACACCGCTTAATGACAGGTGCAGCGCACACCGCTTAATGACAGGTGCAGCACACACCGCTTAGTGACAGGTGCAGCGCACACCGCTTAATGACAGGTGCAGCACACACCGCTTAGTGACAGGTGCAGCGCACACCGCTTAATGACAGGTGCAGCACACACCGCTTAGTGACAGGTGCAGCGCACACCGCTTAGTGACAGGTGCACCGCTTAGTGACAGGTGCAGCACACACCGCTTAGTGACAGGTGCAGCGCACACCGCTTAGTGACAGGTGCAGCGCACACCGCTTAGTGACAGGTGCACCGCTTAGTGACAGGTGCAGCACACACCGCTTAGTGACAGGTGCAGCGCACACCGCTTAGTGACAGGTGCAGCGCACACCGCTTAGTGACAGGTGCAGCGCACACCGCTTAGTGACAGGTGCACCGCTTAGTGACAGGTGCAGCGCACACCGCTTAGTGACAGGTGCACCGCACACCGCTTAGTGACAGGTGCAGCGCACACCGCTTAGTAACAGGTGCAGCACACACCGCTTAGTGACAGGAGCAGCGCACACCGCTTAGTGACAGGTGCACCGCTTAGTGACAGGTGCAGCGCACACCGCTTAGTGACAGGTGCACCGCTTAGTGACAGGTGCAGCGCACACCGCTTAGTGACAGGTGCAGCGCACACCGCTTAGTGACAGGTGCACCGCTTAATGACAGGAACAGCACACACCGCTTAGTGACAGGTGCAGCGCACACCGCTTAGTGACAGGTGCAGCGCACACCGCTTAGTGACAGGTGCACCGCTTAGTGACAGGTGCAGCGCACACCGCTTAGTGACAGGTGCAGCGCACACCGCTTAGTGACAGGTGCAGCGCACA
>NC_134893.1:73663673-73753673 GCF_041734735.1 Babylonia areolata | reverse complement strand
TGTGCGTGTTTGTGTGTGTGTGTGCGTGCGTGCGTGCGTGCGCGCGCGTGTGCGTGAGCATATATGTTTTGGGAGTTTTTCACTACCGTAGAGGCAAAACAAAGTTATCTTGGAAAAACCCCAGCGCACTCTTTACAACACAACATTCACAGAATACTGTTAACCCCCCGACCCTCCCACCCCCATCTCACTCTCCTCCCCTGTACTTTTTCTGCTGGGGGGGGGGGCGGGGGGTGGGGGGGGGGGGCAACAGCAGAGCTCTTTCATCCCTTTATCTATTTATTTGTTTTCTTCAAGACGAGGTAGAAGGGGGAGGCACGCATGTTGTGTCACCTGTGCACGTTTCATTGTCAAGGCCCACTCCACAAGACTGGTACAACGACAAGGTGTCACGGTATGACGGTGATATGATGTCACATTTTACTCCACAAGACTGGTACAATAAGGCGTCACGGTATGACGGTGATATGATGTCACGTTTCACTCCACAAGACTGGTACAATAAGGCGTCACGGTATGACGGTGATATGATGTCACGTTTCACTCCACAAGACTGGTACAACAAGGTGTCACGGTATGACGGTGATATGATGTCACGTTTCACTCCACAAGACTGGTACAATAAGGTGTCACGGTATGACGGTGATATGATGTCACGTTTCACTCCACAAGACTGGTACAATAAGGCGTCACGGTATGACGGTGATATGATGTCACGTTTCACTCCACAAGACTGGCACAGCAAGGCGTCACGGTATGACGGTGATATGATGACACGTTTCACTCCACAAGACTGGCACAGCAAGGCGTCACGGTATGACGGTGATATGATGACACGTTTCACTCCACAAGACTGGTACAATAAGGCGTCACGGTATGACGGTGATATGATGACACGTTTCACTCCACAAGACTGGTACAATAAGGCGTCACGGTATGACGGTGATATGACACGTCTCCCCTGCCACCTGTGACGTTTCTGCAGTGATGACGTCTTCTGTAGTCCTCCCTCCCTCTCCCTTCACTCTTTGTTTCGCTGCCAGTGTGGAGGACAGTCTGTGTTCTACAGGGGAGAACGCGTGCGTTTGTGCGTGCCTGCGTGCGTGCGTCTGTCTCTCTGTCTGTCTGTCTGAGTGAGACAGACTGACAGATAAGAAAATATATTATGTTTAATTCTAACTGTTCGAACTTAAACTCCCAGACAAAGAAAAAGAAATATACACATTAAGCTGTTGACACAGTAATGTTCCCCTCACCTCCATCCCCCATCCCCGCCCCATTTCCCTGTTCCCCATTCCCCAGTGAAAAACGTTTCGCTCAACACAGTGACGCCCACCATGCATATGGATCGAAGCAGTTCTGTTTTCAGGTCAAGGACACGCCGAGTCGCCCATTACACACCTCTATCCCCCACCCCCCACCTCTTCCGTCTCCCTTTGGGGAAAACCGCCAAGCAGCCCAGTTTGCCCTTTTTCCCCTCGGCCTTTTTTCCCGAAAATCTTCCCAGTTCACTTTTTCCTATACGCAGCGTGCAAGCATGCCTGCCCATCCCTGACACACCACCCCACAGGCAGACTATATGCGATAAGCAATCACACACACACACACACACACACACACACACACACACACACACACACACACAGAGAGAACCACCTGTAACCCTGAGGAAAGGAAAAGGTAAACACTCCCCTGCCACCCAGTGACCAACAGCACTGACCTCTGACCCATCCACCCAGTGACCAACAGCACTGACCTCCACTGACCCATCCATGTCTACCGCTGGCCACACTGAGTTTGTTCCCTTCAGAGGTCATCGACCCCCCCGGGGTCACTCACTAACCTCTCACCTCAACCTCGCTGACCCCTGGGAGTCCGGAACTCCCTGACCTTTGTCCCTGACCCTCCACCATCTCCCCCTTCCCCCCCCCCCCCCCCCGCCTTGCCCGTGACCCAGTGACCCAGACAATGAGGGGGTTGCAGTCAGCAGTCAGTCAGCAGTCAGTCAACAGACCCAGTGACCCAGACAGTGAGGGGGTTGCTGTCAGCAGTCAGTCAACAGACCCAGTGACCCAGACAATGAGGGGGTTGCTGTCAGCAGTCAGTCAACAGACCCAGTGACCCGGACAGTGAGGGGGTTGCTGTCAGCAGTCAGTCAACAGACCCAGTGACCCGGACAGTGAGGGGGTTGCTGTCAGCAGTCAACAGACCCAGTGACCCAGACATTGAGGGGGTGCTGTCAGCAGTCAGTCAACAGACCCAGTGACCCAGACAGTATGGGGGTTGCTGTCAGCAGTCAGTCAACAGACCCAGTGACCCAGACAGTGAGGGGGTTGCTGTCAGCAGTCAGTCAACAGACCCAGTGACCCAGACAGTGAGGGGGTTGCTATCAGCAGTCAACAGACCCAGTGACCCAGACAGTGAGGGGGTTGCTATCAGCAGTCAGTCAACAGACCCAGTGACCCAGACAGTGAGGGGGTTGCAGTCAGCAGTCAGTCAACAGACCCAGTGACCCAGACAGTGAGGGGGTTGCTGTCAGCAGTCAGTCAACAGACCCAATGACCCAGACAGTGAGGGGGTTGCTGTCAGCAGTCAATGGAGAAGACGAGGGCGCCAAATGTCAACCCACTCACAGTGGCTGAAGGGGGCCAGGAAATGGGGGAAGTGGAGGAGGAGGAGGAGAAAGAAGTGGTGGAGGAGGAGGACGTGGAGGAGGAGGACGTGGTGGAAGAGAAAAAGTAGTAGGTGGAGGAGGAAGTGGTGGAAGAGAAAAAGTAGTAGGTGGAGGAGGAAGAGGAAAACGATGAGGAGAAGCAGGAGGAGAAGAATAACAACAAATACAAACAAGGACTTGGGGGGAGATAAACTCTAACAGCCTGACAGCCCCGTGTCCACTTTCCCACTGGGCCCCATGGACAGACAGACCCGGGCTGTGTGCGTCCTGCATTGTAAATCGTCGTCGTCACAACCCCTCCACTGTTAGATGTGAGAGCCATGCTATCTGCCTCTTCACACCCTGTCCTGCACTGTTATAGGACGCTATCTCCTTCACACCCTGTCCTGCACTGTTATAGGACGCTATCTCCTTCACACCCTGTCCTACACTGTTATAGGTGAGGACCATGCTATCTCCTTCACACCCTGTCCTACACTGTTATAGGTGAGGACCATGCTATCTCCTTCACACCCTGTCCTACACTGTTATAGGTGAGGACCATGCTATCTCCTTCACACCCTGTCCTACACTGTTATAGGTGAGGGCCATGCTATCTCCTTCACACCCTGTCCTACACTGTTATAGGTGAGGACCATGCTATCTCCTTCACACCCTGTCCTACACTGTTATAGGTGAGGACCATGCTATCTCCTTCACACCCTGTCCTACACTGTTATAGGTGTGGACCATGCTATCTCCTTCACACCCTGTCCTACACTGTTATAGGTGAGGGCCATGCTATCTCCTTCACACCCTGTCCTACACTGTTATAGGTGAGGGCCATGCTATCTCCTTCACACCCTGTCCTACACTGTTATAGGTGAGGACCATGCTATCTCCTTCACACCCTGTCCTACACTGTTATAGGTGAGGGCCATGCTATCTCCTTCACACCCTGTCCTACACTGTTATAGGTGAGGACCATGCTATCTCCTTCACACCCTGTCCTACACTGTTATAGGTGAGGACCATGCTATCTCCTTCACACCCTGTCCTACACTGTTATAGGTGAGGGCCATGCTATCTCCTTCACACCCTGTCCTACACATCTGCACTGTTATAAGCGGTGCCATCACTTCTTGGCCGACTACCGCCGCCCATCACAATTCCATTCACTGTGTGGGGGGTTATTTTAGGTGTCCTGACCTGGTCGTTTTACACTGCGCCAATAGCCTGCTGTCCACAACAAAATTAAGTCGTGGCATCTGATATTCTCTCCATGGATAAAAAAAGAAAGGAAGAAAAAGTTTTGAGTCCGGGGTTCTCTCTCTCTCTCTCTCTCTCTCTCCCCCCCCCCCCCCTCTCTCTCTCTCTCTTTCCCTTCAAAATATGTGTGTGCTATCGTAATAGATGTAGACTAGCAAGGACAGATTGGAAGAATAGGCCATGCCTGAAATCTTAATCCTTGAATAAAAAAATAAAAAAACTTTTTGTGCGAGGAAAGGGGCAGACAACCTCCTCCCCCCTCCCCCTCCAACCCCCCCCCCCCCCAACACCCCCTCTTCCATGGCCGGTGTCGTCTTGCCGGGGCCAGTCAAGGGGAGATTAATCATGTCTTGCGCCACGGCTCTAAGGGGACCGGGATTAAGTGACGATCCCCACTGTTGTGTGTGTGTGTGTGTGTGTGTGTGTGTGTGTGTGTGTGTGTGTGTGTGTGTGTGTGTGTGTATGTGTGTGTGTGTGTGTGTGTGTGTGTGTGTGTGTATGTGTGTGAGTGTGTGTGTGTGTGTGTGTGTGTGAGTGTGTGTGTGTGTGAGTGTGTGTGTGAGTGTGTGTGTGTGTGTGTGTGTGTGTGTGTGTGAGTGTGTGAGTGTGTGTGTGTGAGTGTGAGTGTGAGTGTGAGTGTGTGTGTGTGTGTGTGTGTGTGTGTGTGTGTGTGTGTGTGTGTGTGTGTGTGTGTGTGTGTGTGTGTGTGTGTGTGTGTGTGTGTGTGTGTGTGTGTGTGCTTTGTTGTTTTAGCCCCAGCTCACAGCCCGGTACTGACTGGCTATGTGAAGAGAGCAGTGAGACGTTCATCTATGCCGACACCCCCCCACCCCCATCACCACACCACCTCCTCACACCTCAAGCAGGGGGAGAGAAACACCACTCCCCATCCCTCCCTCCCCCCTTCATCCATCATGCAGGGAGCAGTCCACTGGGTGGCAGTGAGCGGGGCAGACCTGCATTTCACCCTACACTCACACACATACACACCTATATCCCCCCCCCCCCATCCCCCCATTCCCCTCACCCCCACCCCAGACTGACGGCACAGTGGCGGTCCATTCACCAGCCCGGGTGCCGTGCCATCCATCAACGGCTCACCTACCCGGGGTAGTCAGTCGGTCACACGTGGCTGGGCGCTGCTGTGAACCACTCCTCCTCCACACACACGTCAGCACGCACCTCCACCTTCACCCCGCTCCCCACCCTTCTTCCCTCCCTCCCTCCACACCGCTCCACAGTGAATGTTTGATCACACACACACACACACACACACACACACACACACACACACACACACACACACACACACACACCACACACACACACACACACACACGGTGGACATGGAAGGTGACAGGGCGGAAATAACGATGTTTCTGATCCTTCTCCCCTTACATAGCCACTGCTTATTCCCCCTGCCCCACTTCTCTCCCCCTCCACACACACACACACACACACACACACACACACAGGTGCAGGGAACACTTCACGCTGCCTGGTTCCTGTCCCCTCATTCATCACACCACAGACATCGGGTGGGAAAACCCTTCACACTCACTGCTCTCTTCCTCCACAACAACCCTCTCAATAAAAAAGGACGGACGGACTAGCGCACGTTACCGACCCTTGAACGCACCTCCCTCCCCACCCCCACCCCTCCCCTCCTTCCCGTCTTCATAATGACGCGTCCTGTGTGCAGCACTGACCACCTCCACCATTCTGCCACCAAAGGAAATACAGAAAGGGGAAGAGCAAAGGGAGCACACCCACAGATCAAAACTGAAGGAAACACACACACACACACACACACACACACACACACACACACACCACAAACAACATCCAACGGGAAAATCCGATGGAGACAGAGACTGACACATTAGATGCAGCAGAAATGGGGGGAAAAGTGCAAATATTGTTTGCAAAATTTGGCGAATATCTGCAAAATTCAATGTCCACAAAAAACATAAGAACAATCACCAATATTTTCAGCCTTCTTCCCGAAAAATCTCTTCAATGTCAATTATTCAAGACAGATAGTGTATGTACCAGATATCGATCATTTCCCACGATGTACCAGATATCGATCATTTCCCACGACATACAAACAAAAGGATCGTCTGAGGCAGACAGACAGACAGCCAGAGATGAGAGACAGACAGACAGACAGACCGTAGAGATGAGAGAGACACAGACAGAGAGAGATGAGAGAGAGACAGACAGCAGACACAGACAGACAGACACAGACAGAAAGAGAGAGATGGGAGAAAACGGCATGACCTACTTTCGGGAGAACTCTGTCAGTCCTAGCGGCGACAATCCCGCCTGACAGCAAGGGAGGTCAGCATGATGAGGACACTTAACTCCCTTCAACACTCACCAACATCCACTGCCCTCCCCCCTCCCCCAACCCCACCACCACCACCACACGGCAGTCAATGCTGGCATCACCCTCCCCTCCCCCCACCCCCATCCCCCCTCCTCAAACACCGGTAGTTGTTGGTCTGTTTCTCCAGTCTCGTCATGGATGTTGGTGTCAAGGCCAGGTAAGTGTGCTGGGTGGACGCCAAGAACCCTGCTCCTTTCTTTGTTCTTTTGCCGCTGATGCCGTGTAGCGTATCTGAACCTGTCCGCGCGATTTGACAACTCCTTGAAACGCAAACTTTGCTGGACGAAAGCCTTGTAAGTGGATGAGTGTAAACAGATAGCCACATACCTACACTCCCACACAACGTGGCTTCTGTACTGACTGACCCACCTGGCTCAAAGACACAACACACAACAAAGCGCGGCGAAATGGCAGGCGTGGAGCACACTGAGTTGACGTGATGGTGGGGAAAACACAGCACTGGTGGACATGTGTGTTGGTTGGTTCATAGGCACCAGAATTCACAGCACTGGTGGACATGTAGTGCTGGTTGGTTCATAGGCACCAGAATTCACAGCACTAGTACACATGTAGTGCTGGTTGGTTCATAGGCACCAGAATTCACAGCACTGGTGGACATGTAGTGCTGGTTGGTTCATAGGCATTAGAATTCACAGCACTAGTACACATGTAGTGCTGGTTGGTTCATAGGCATTAGAATTCACAGCACTAGTAAACATGTAGTGCTGGTTGGTTCATAGGCACCAGAATTCACAGCACTGGTGGACATGTAGTGCTGGTTGGTTCATAGCCATTAGAATTCACAGCACTAGTAAACATGTAGTGCTGGTTGGTTCATAGGCACCAG
Source organism: Babylonia areolata (assembly GCF_041734735.1). NCBI lineage: Eukaryota > Metazoa > Mollusca > Gastropoda > Neogastropoda > Buccinidae > Babylonia > Babylonia areolata. The sequence continues at coordinate 73,746,512 of NC_134893.1, read as the reverse complement.
AATTCACAGCACTAGTACACATGTAGTGCTGGCTGGTTCATAGCCATTAGAATTCACAGCACTAGTACACATGTAGTGTTGGTTGGTTCATAGGCACCAGAATTCACAGCACTGGTGGACATGTGTGTTGGTTGGTTCATAGGCACCAGAATTCACAGCACTAGTAAACATGTAGTGTTGGCTGGTTCATAGCCATTAGAATTCACAGCACTAGTACACATGTAGTGTTGGTTGGTTCATAGGCACCAGAATTCACAGCACTGGTGGACATGTAGTGTTGGTTGGTTCATAGCCATTAGAATTCACAGCACTAGTACACATGTAGTGTTGGCTGGTTCATAGCCATTAGAATTCACTGGACATATTAGTGTCTATGGTTCGTTCACCTCCAAAGGGTGGAGACCTACCTACATGTTGGACCTACACTACTACGTGGCGACCAAACAAACCAGCAGCAGCCCTGTGTTGGGGAGACAGCACGGGCACCCCGCAACAGGGCTCAGTCTTCACTGACTGACGGCCAGCAGGTCATTCCCAGGGTCACCACCCCCAACACACACACATACCGTTCCACACTGCTTCCTTTCCCCCAGTGGTTCACAGAGGACAGTGATACCACCCCCCATCACCCTCACCACCATCTTCACCACCACCTAGCATTCCCAGCGCTGTCCTTGCACAGCACGACTGGCCGCTAACTAGGTCAACCACCGACCTATTTACCCCCCTGGACGGTTCCATTCCACGGTCTGATGCAGGTCATGCCGGGAGATGGCTGAGTGACGTGTGGAGGTCACAGCGGGCACGTGATGGGCCATTGACAGGCCACACCCACCTCACCATTGACAGGCCACACCCACCTCACCCGTCAACCTTGACCTTGGGCGGGGGGTGGGGGGGGATGCCGGCTACAGGGGTTAGGCTTGGGGAACAGCTGTGATCACAAGAGGAAGGTACGTGGGCGGTCTCACAGACAGTCAATACTTAGAGGACGCCACATCCCTTGCTCTTACACACCTATCACCCCTCTCAGTCAATACCTGGAGGACACCACACCTATCACCCCTCTCACAGTCAGTCAATACCTGGAGGACACCACACCTATCACCCCTCTCACAGACAGTCAATACCTGGAGGACACCACACCTATCATCCCTCTCACAGACAGTCAATACCTGGAGGACACCACACCTATCATCCCTCTCACAGACAGTCAATACCTGGAGGACACCACACCTATCACCCCTCTCACAGTCAATACCTGGAGGACACCACACCTATCACCCCTCTCACAGACAGTCAATACCTGGAGGACGCCACACCTATCACCCCTCTCACAGACAGTCAATACCTGGAGGACACCACACCTATCACCCCTCTCACAGACAGTCAATACCTGGAGGACACCACACCTATCACCCCTCTCACAGTCAGTCAATACCTGGAGGACACCACACCTATCACCCCTCTCACAGTCAGTCAATACCTGGAGGACACCACACCTATCACCCCTCTCAGTCAATACCTGGAGGACACCACACCTATCACCCCTCTCACAGACAGTCAATACCTGGAGGACACCACACCTATCACCCCTCTCAGTCAATACCTGGAGGACACCACACCTATCACCCCTCTCACAGACAGTCAATACCTGGAGGACGCCACACCTATCACCCCTCTCACAGTCAGTCAATACCTGGAGGACACCACACCTATCACCCCTCTCACAGTCAATACCTGGAGGACACCACACCTATCACCCCTCTCACAGTCAGTCAATACCTGGAGGACGCCACACCTATCACCCCTCTCACAGTCAGTCATTACCTGGAGGACACCACACCTATCACCCCTCTCACAGACAGTCAATACCTGGAGGACACCACACCTATCACCCCTCTCACAGACAGTCAATACCTGGAGGACACCACACCTATCACCCCTCTCACAGACAGTCAATACCTGGAGGACACCACACCTATCACCCCTCTCACAGTCAGTCAATACCTGGAGGACACCACACCTATCACCCCTCTCACAGTCAGTCAATACCTGGAGGACACCACACCTATCATCCCTCTCACAGTCAGTCAATACCTGGAGGACGCCACACCTATCACCCCTCTCACAGACAATACCTGGAGGACACCACACCTATCACCCCTCTCACAGTCAATACCTGGAGGACACCACACCTATCATCCCTCTCACAGACAGTCAATACCTGGAGGACACCACACCTATCACCCCTCTCACAGTCAGTCAATACCTGGAGGACACCACACCTATCACCCCTCTCACAGTCAGTCAATACCTGGAGGACACCACACCTATCACCCCTCTCACAGTCAGTCAATACCTGGAGGACACCACACCTATCACCCCTCTCACAGTCAGTCAATACCTGGAGGACACCATACCTATCACCCCTCTCACAGTCAGTCAATACCTGGAGGACGCCACACCTATCACCCCTCTCACAGACAGTCAATACCTGGAGGACACCACACCTATCACCCCTCTCACAGACAGTCAATACCTGGAGGACGCCACACCTATCACCCCTCTCACAGTCAGTCAATACCTGGAGGACGCCACACCTATCACCCCTCTCACAGACAGTCAATACCTGGAGGACACCACACCTATCACCCCTCTCACAGACAGTCAATACCTGGAGGACGCCACACCTATCACCCCTCTCACAGACAGTCAATACCTGGAGGACACCACACCTATCACCCCTCTCACAGTCAATACCTGGAGGACACCACACCTATCATCCCTCTCACAGTCAGTCAATACCTGGAGGACGCCACACCTATCACCCCTCTCACAGTCAGTCAATACCTGGAGGACACCACACCTATCACCCCTCTCACAGTCAGTCAATACCTGGAGGACACCACACCTATCATCCCTCTCACAGTCAGTCAATACCTGGAGGACACCACACCTATCACCCCTCTCACAGTCAGTCAATACCTGGAGGACGCCACACCTATCACCCCTCTCACAGTCAGTCAATACCTGGAGGACACCACACCTATCATCCCTCTCACAGTCAGTCAATACCTGGAGGACACCACACCTATCATCCCTCTCACAGACAGTCAATACCTGGAGGACACCACACCTATCACCCCTCTCACAGTCAATACCTGGAGGACACCACACCTATCACCCCTCTCACAGACAGTCAATACCTGGAGGACACCACACCTATCACCCCTCTCACAGACAGTCAATACCTGGAGGACGCCACACCTATCACCCCTCTCACAGACAGTCAATACCTGGAGGACACCACACCTATCACCCCTCTCACAGACAGTCAATACCTGGAGGACGCCACACCTATCACCCCTCTCACAGACAGTCAATACCTGGAGGACGCCACACCTATCACCCCTCTCACAGTCAATACCTGGAGGACACCACACCTATCACCCCTCTCACAGTCAGTCAATACCTGGAGGACACCACACCTATCACCCCTCTCACAGTCAGTCAATACCTGGAGGACACCACACCTATCACCCCTCTCACAGTCAATACCTGGAGGACACCACACCTATCACCCCTCTCACAGACAGTCAATACCTGGAGGACACCACACCTATCATCCCTCTCACAGTCAATACCTGGAGGACACCACACCTATCACCCCTCTCACAGTCAATACCTGGAGGACGCCACACCTATCACCCCTCTCACAGTCAATACCTGGAGGACACCACACCTATCACCCCTCTCACAGTCAGTCAATACCTGGAGGACGCCACACCTATCATCCCTCTCACAGTCAATACCTGGAGGACACCACACCTATCACCCCTCTCACAGTCAGTCAATACCTGGAGGACACCACACCTATCACCCCTCTCACAGACAGTCAATACCTGGAGGACACCACACCTATCACCCCTCTCACAGACAGTCAATACCTGGAGGACACCACACCTATCACCCCTCTCACAGTCAATACCTGGAGGACGCCACACCTATCACCCCTCTCACAGTCAGTCAATACCTGGAGGACGCCACACCTATCACCCCTCTCACAGTCAGTCAATACCTGGAGGACACCACACCTATCACCCCTCTCACAGTCAGTCAATACCTGGAGGACACCACACCTATCACCCCTCTCACAGTCAATACTTGGAGGACACCACACCTATCACCCCTCTCACAGACAGTCAATACCTGGAGGACGCCACACCTATCACCCCTCTCACAGTCAGTCAATACCTGGAGGACACCACACCTATCACCCCTCTCACAGACAGTCAATACCTGGAGGACACCACACCTATCACCCCTCTCACAGACAGTCAATACCTGGAGGACGCCACACCTATCACCCCTCTCACAGACAGTCAATACCTGGAGGACGCCACACCTATCACCCCTCTCACAGACAGTCAATACCTGGAGGACACCACACCTATCACCCCTCTCACAGTCAGTCAATACCTGGAGGACACCACACCTATCACCCCTCTCACAGACAGTCAATACCTGGAGGACACCACACCTATCACCCCTCTCACAGTCAGTCAATACCTGGAGGACACCACACCTATCACCCCTCTCACAGTCAATACCTGGAGGACACCACACCTATCACCCCTCTCACAGTCAATACCTGGAGGACACCACACCTATCACCCCTCTCACAGTCAGTCAATACCTGGAGGACACCACACCTATCACCCCTCTCACAGACAGTCAATACCTGGAGGACACCACACCTATCACCCCTCTCACAGTCAGTCAATACCTGGAGGACACCACACCTATCACCCCTCTCACAGTCAATACCTGGAGGACGCCACACCTATCACCCCTCTCACAGTCAGTCAATACCTGGAGGACACCACACCTATCACCCCTCTCACAGACAGTCAATACCTGGAGGACACCACACCTATCACCCCTCTCACAGACAGTCAATACCTGGAGGACACCACACCTATCACCCCTCTCACAGACAGTCAATACCTGGAGGACACCACACCTATCACCCCTCTCACAGTCAGTCAATACCTGGAGGACACCACACCTATCACCCCTCTCACAGACAGTCAATACCTGGAGGACACCACACCTATCACCCCTCTCACAGACAGTCAATACCTGGAGGACACCACACCTATCATCCCTCTCACAGTCAGTCAATACCTGGAGGACACCACACCTATCACCCCTCTCACAGACAGTCAATACCTGGAGGACACCACACCTATCACCCCTCTCACAGTCAATACCTGGAGGACACCACACCTATCACCCCTCTCACAGTCAATACCTGGAGGACACCACACCTATCACCCCTCTCACAGTCAGTCAATACCTGGAGGACACCACACCTATCACCCCTCTCACAGACAGTCAATACCTGGAGGACGCCACACCTATCACCCCTCTCAACTCGTGGAGATGTGGACTGGTCCATGTTGTCCTCTTTCCTGGCAGCAACCTCATTTCTCTTTTTCCTCCTCCTCCTCCTCCCAGTACAACGAGCACACACTGATGGTTTGTGGTGCTGTGTGTGTGTGTGTGTGTGTGTGTGTGTCTGTGCGTGTGTGTCTGTGTGTGTGTCTGTGTCTGTCAGTGTTAGTGTGTATCCGTGTGTCTGTGTCTGTCAGTGTATGTGTGTGTGTGTGTGTGTGCATGCGTGTGTGTGTGTGTGTGCCGTGGCGGATAATGGGCCTGCCTTCAGCGGAGGGAGGGTAGGGGTGTGGCCTTGAGGTGTGTGACCTGGTTCCCCCAGGAACACAGAGAGACAGACAGACAGACAGTCAGAGAGAAGGAGAGACAGACAGAGAAAGAGAGGGCTTCGTGATGTCCAGTTTCACTTTCCCACACGCTCACTCAGCACGCAGCCCCTAATTGTCAGGCAATCGGCTCAAACCAGCTGCCATGGATGTTGACAGGTGTCAACAGGGCGATTCAGTGCAGTACAATTCAGTACAATGCAATGCAATACCACTATGATGACAAGGAACCACAGTCCACAGGGAACCACAGTCCACAGGGACCACAGGGAACCACATCCACAGGGAACCACAGTCCACAGGGAACCACAGTCCACAGGGACCACAGGGAACCACATCCACAGGGAACCACAGTCTACAGGGAACACATGGAACCACAGTCCACAGGGAACACAGGGAACCACAGTCTACAGGGAACCACATCCACAGGGAACCACAGTCTACAGGGAACACAGGGAACCACAGTCTACAGGGAACACATGGAACCACAGTCCACAGGGAACACAGGGAACCACAGTCTACAGGGAACCACATCCACAGGGAACCACAGTCTACAGGGAACACAGGGAACCACAGTCCACAGGGAACCACAGTCCACAGGGAACACAGGGAACCACAGTCCACAGGGAACCACAGTCCACAGGGAAACAGTCTACAGGGAACACAGGGAACCACAGTCTACAGGGAACACAGGGAAACACAGTCTACAGGGAACACAGGGAACACAGGGAACCACAGTCCACAGGGAACCACAGTCCACAGGGAACCACAGTCCACAGGGAACACAGGGAACCACAGTCCACAGGGAACACAGGGAACCACAGTCCACAGGGAACACAGGGAACCACAGTCCACAGGGAACACAGGGAACCACAGTCCACAGGGAACACAGGGAACCACAGTCCACAGGGAACACAGGGAACCACAGTCCACATGGAACCACAGTCCACAGGGAACACAGGGAACCACAGTCCACAGGGAACCACAGTCCACAGGGAACACAGGGAACACAGGGAACCACAGTCCACAGGGAACACAGGGAACCACAGTCCACAGGGAACCACAGTCCACAGGGAACCACAGTCCACAGGGAACACAGGGAACCACAGCCCACAGGGAACACAGGGAACCACAGTCTACAGGGAACACAGGGAACCACAGTCTACAGGGAACACAGGGAACCACAGTCCACAGGGAACCACAGTCTACAGGGAACACAGGGAACCACAGTCTACAGGGAACACAGGGAACCACAGTCCACAGGGAACACAGTCCACAGGGAACACAAGGAACCACAGCCCACAGGGAACACAGGGAACCACAGTCCACAGGGAACACAGTCTACAGGGAACCACAGCCCACAGGGAACACAGGGAACCACAGTCCACAGGGAACCACAGCCCACAGGGAACACAGGGAACCACAGTCCACAGGGAACCACAGCCCACAGGGAACACAGGGAACCACAGTCCACAGGGAACACAGGGAACCACAGCCCACCGGGAACACAGGGAACCACAGTCTACAGGGAAAAAAGGGAACTACAGTCTACACAGAACCACAGTCCACAGGGAACCACCGTTGTCAGGTCGCCAGGAGGCCACACACCACAGAAGACCCTGTACTGCTGCTGAGTCACTCAAGCGGTGTTCAATAAAGCCTGCAAACGCAGGAAATTTCCACCTTGACAGGACCAGGGGTACATGACAGGACCAGGGATATCAGGGATATACCTCCATGACAGGACCAGGGATACCAGTGATATACCTCATGACAGGACCAGGGATATACCTCCATGACAGGATCAGGAAACCCGGGATATAGCTCCATGACAGGACCAGGGATATAGCTCCATGACAGGACCAGGGATATAGCTCCATGACAGGACCAGGGATATCAGGGATATACCTCCATGACAGGACCATGGATATCAGGGATATAGCTCCATGACAGGACCATGGATATCAGGGATATAGCTCCATGACAGGACCATGGATATCAGGGATATAGCTCCATGACAGGACCAGGGATATACCTCCATGACAGGACCATGGATATCAGGGATATACCTCCATGACAGGACCAGGGATATCAGGGATATACCTCCATGACAGGACCAGGGATATAGCTCCATGACAGGACCAGGGATATACCTCCATGACAGGACCAGGGCTGTACCTCCATGACAGGACCAGGGCTATACCTCCATGACAGGACCAGGGCTGTACCTCCATGACAGGACCAGGGATATACCTCCATGACAGGACCAGGGCTGTACCTCCATGACAGGACCAGGGCTATACCTCCATGACAGGACCATGGATATCAGGGATATACCTCCATGACAGGACCAGGGATATCAGGGATATACCTCCATGACAGGACCAGGGATATAGCTCCATGACAGGACCAGGGCTATACCTCCATGACAGGACCAGGGATATCAGGGATATAGCTCCATGACAGGACCAGGGATATCAGGGATATAGCTCCATGACAGGACCAGCCTCCACAGGCCAGTGAAGACAATGTGTAAACCATGGTGGCCATGACAGCAGGCACGAAAGGTTGTTGACGACAGAACTTTCTTTCCGTCTTTGATGAAGAGAATGACCATGCTGCTAAGGAAGTCCATGTGTGTTCAAGACAAGGCTGTGGTGTGCTGTATTGTATCCAGGCGTACACAGGACGGAGAGATACATCCACCTGCAGTGTTGGCCAGGGAGACAGAGTCATGCACAGAAACAGAGTGATCACACAAACACAGAGATCACACAAACACACAGAGATGACACAAACACACAGAGATGACACAAACACAGAGATCACACAAACACACAGAGATGACACAAACACACAGAGTGATGTGGACAGAGAGAGGCAATCACTACATGCAGACAACATATCGCTTTTCACATCAACCGCAGCGTCCTTTGTGTCCGCCCCCCCCCCCCCCCCGCACCCCATACCCCCCACCCACCCACCCACCCCCGCCCCCGCCTTTCTGTTCCAGATAACCCGCCATAAAACAACGCTTTTCCTTTATTTAGTATCGTTGTTCGGTTTTCTCCCGATGTCGCCCTACACCCGATCCCCGCCCATGCAGCCATTACATCAGCAGTGTCCTGGCCTTGACATTTAGCATCCCTGCTGCTGCTGCAGTGAAACGTCGCTGTGGGTCAGCCTTGACATTTAGCATCCCTGCTGCTGCTGCAGTGAAACGTCGCTGTGGGTCAGCCTTGACACCGCCGTGGTGACAGACAGGAAGAGACAGGGAAGGGTGGGACAAAGCAGCAAGGAAAAAGGGAGAGAGAGAGAGAAACAGACACACAGAGAGAGGAAGAGGAGCAGTGGGACAGACACACAGACAGGCAGACAGAGAGGGGAAGAGGAGCAGTGGGACACACACACAGACAGGCAGACAGAGAGGGGAAGAGGAGCAGTGGGACACACACACAGACAGGCAGACAGAGAGGGGAAGAGGAGCAGTGGGACACACACACAGACAGGCAGACAGAGAGGGGAAGAGGAGCAGTGGGACACACACACAGACAGGCAGACAGAGAGGGGAAGAGGAGCAGTGGGACACACACACAGACAGGCAGACAGAGAGGGGAAGAGGAGCAGTGGGACACACACACAGACAGGCAGACAGAGAGGGGAAGAGGAGCAGTGGGACACACACACAGACAGGCAGACAGAGAGGGGAAGAGGAGCAGTGGGACACACACACAGACAGGCAGACAGAGAGGGGAAGAGGAGCAGTGGGACACACACACAGACAGGCAGACAGAGAGGGGAAGAGGAGCAGTGGGACACACACACAGACAGGCAGACAGAGAGGGGAAGAGGAGCAGTGGGACACACACACAGACAGGCAGACAGAGAGAGGAAGAGGAGCAGTGGGACAGACACACAGACAGGCAGACAGAAAATAATCATCACCATGCCGCCAATCACATAAACACAGGATTTGTGACAGCCATATATGATTAAAGAAGTGTCATTTCTACTAGCCATGTCTCAAACGGTGAAGAAGAGAAAAAAACCAGTGTCGGAGATATATATGTCACTTCCTGTAGCGTCCAGCCTTCAGTGTGTCACCGTGACTCTGATCCTTCACAACAGGAAGGCAATGATTGACAATGATTGACGAAAGAAGGACCACAACAGAAAGGCAATGATTGACAATGATTGACGAAAGAAGGAACACAACAGGAAGGCAATGATTGACGAAAGAAGGAACACAACAGGAAGACAATGATTGACGAAAGAAGGAACACAACAGGAAGACAATGATTGACGAAAGAAGGAACACAACAGAAAGGCAATGATTGACGAAAGAAGGAACACAACAGGAAGGCAATGACTGACAATGATTGACGAAAGAAGGACCACAACAGGAAGGCAATGACTGACAATGATTGACGAAAGAAGGAACACAACAGGAAGGCAATGATTGACAATGATTGACGAAAGAAGGAACACAACAGGAAGGCAATGATTGACGAAAGAAGGAACACAACAGGAAGACAATGATTGACAATGATTGATGAAAGAAGGACCACAACAGAAAGGCAATGATTGACGAAAGAAGGACCACAACAGAAAGGCAATGATTGACAATGATTGACGAAAGAAGGACCACAACAGAAAGGCAATGATTGACAATGATTGATGAAAGAAGGACCACAACAGAAAGGCAATGATTGACAATGATTGACGAAAGAAGGACCACAACAGGAAGGCAATGATTGATGAAAGAAGGACCACAACAGAAAGGCAATGATTGACAATGATTGACGAAAGAAGGGACACAACAGGAAGGCAATGATTGACGAAAGAAGGAACACAACAGAAAGACAATGACTGACAATGATTGATGAAAGAAGGACCACAACAGGAAGGCAATGATTGACGAAAGAAGGACCACAACAGAAAGGCAATGATTGACAATGATTGATGAAAGAAGGACCACAACAGAAAGGCAATGATTGACAATGATTGATGAAAGAAGGACCACAACAGAAAGGCAATGATTGACAATGATTGATGAAAGAAGGACCACAACAGAAAGGCAATGATTGACAATGATTGAAGAAAGAAGGAACACAACAGGAAGGCAATGATTGACAATGATTGACGAAAGAAGGAACACAACAGGAAGGCAATGATTGACGAAAGAAGGGACACAACAGGAAGACAATGATTGACGGAAGAAGGAACACAACAGGAAGGCAATGATTGACGGAAGAAGGGACAAGAGAATGAAGGCGGAAGGCAGAATGAAAAGTTGGAAAGAATAATAAAGAAAAATTTGATTCTAAACTTTTGGATTCACGAAAAGACTGAAATCTTTTAATACTGCGCCCTACCAGACAAAATATTACAAACAATTATTCAACAACAATCTTTAAAACGGGGGCGGGGGGGGGGGGGCTTTTCTCTGTTTGTTATGTTAATAATCATTCTTTATCGTCATTTTTATTGTTTATAGTTTCGAGGACTATACTTCTAATGGTATGAGATGATTCTTTGTTTCTTTCACATAAGGTACACACACACACACACACACACACACACACACACACACACACACACACACACACACACACGAGCCATACAACGATACACACAGAACGTATCAAAATATTCACACAAATCGTCACAGGATAAAAAAGGATGCAGAAAAAAGCACATTCTACTTAATCGAAGTTAACTCATAAAACTTGGAAAGGGTGTGTAACTTTTGTTACATCTAAAACATACTTCTCAGTATATTTACATTTGATTTGTTTTGTTGCAAATCATTATCATTAGCGCGCGTGTGTGTGTGTGTGCGCGCGTGCGTTGGTGTGCGTTTTTGCTTGTTTCGGAGACATCTATGACTGAAGTTGTGATTCAATGAGTATGTATTGTTATCGTATCCTCCACACCCCAAAAGGGGCAAAGGATGTATTTCTTTCAATCTTTGAAAAACTTATGAAAAAGGCGTGTGAAGCACTTACTTGACAAGGAAAAAAGGAAACGTAGGCATGCTTGAGCGTGTGACACACATAATGCATACTCTCTCTGTCTCTGTCTGTCTGTCTGTCTGTCTCTGTCTCTCTCTCTAATCGGTATGTCAGATTTGAATTGTCGCTTTCTACAGTATAATCCTGTCCCTGGTGATAAGAGAATGTGTAGTTCTTGTCACACAGCCCTTGAAACAGAATATCACTTTCTTTTGGTTTGTCCAGTTTATCAGACTCTAAGAGAAGAACATTTACCTGCCAGATATCACAGAAATCCAACCTTGTTCAAATTTGCCGCTTTGATGTCCTGTGTGTCGGAATCCTTAGTTGCGAAGTTGTTTTTTGTATGCAAGGCTTTTGGCGTGAGAGCGGAGCTTTTGTACTTGGACACGAGTGGACGAATATAGGTATGCATTTTGTTACCCTGTGGCGTATACATCAACCCCAGCCCCACCCCCCCACTCCGCCCCCCTTTTTTCCGATTCTTGCAATTTGTAATTAATTTTTGTAAGTTTTGTTAGCTTGTCAGCATTTTACTTAATCCAGATCGCTGGATCTGTGTGTTTAGCGCGCGAGCGTGTATGTGGGTGTGTATATGCGCGCGTGCATGTGTTTGAGGGAGGGGAGAGGAGAGAGAGATAATGAGCGAGAGAGAGAGAGCGAGCTTGCAAGTCACGTGCACAATGATATATTATTCACACTATTTGATTCATTGTGTAATATTTTTGTTAGTGGCCCATTCCTTTGCTATGGGCCGGAGGCCTAACAAATAAACCATTGTCTTCTCTCTCTCTCTCTCTCTCTCTCTCTCTCTCTCTCTCTCTCTGCTTTCCCTTCCCAACACCTAGCTCTACAAAGATCACAGACTGAGATATGGGACAGCTATTTGGAAAATAATTTAAAGCGTTCTCTGTAAGAAACTCTGTGTGTGTGTGTGTGTGTGTGTGTGTGTGTGTGTGTGTGTGTGTGTGTCACATGGAGATAAAAGACAGACAGACGGACAGAGAGAGAGACACAGAGAGAGACAGAGAGAGACAGAGACAGAGAGAAACGAAGTCGAAGAGAAGACAGCGGGACTTCAAAAGGTTTCACACAAATGCAGAACAATTCACGTCGAAACAAGAAACCTGCATCACATCGTCCGAAACCTCTGTAGAGAGAACAATGATAGCAGCGACAACAACAAAACAACAACAACGCAAAAAAAAAAAAGAAAAAAAAACACATGCTGACAAAACTTCCACCAGCAAGGAGCGACAAGCCGATCTTCCCCCATCTTGTCTGCCTGGACACAAACTATCGGACGGGAGTTGTTTCCCTTCCACCATTGCCGCCCAGGAATTTCTCTCTCCTCATTGTGATTGGTCTGCTCGGTGAGAGCCGAGCGGGATCTGAACAACTGTTCTGGTCACGGCTCACAACAACTGTGAAATAAACTGTGATGATGATGAAGAGAAGGAGAAGGAGGTCACACAGAGAGAGACAAGAGAAGAGAGAGAGATAGGGGGAGAGAGGGGGTTAGCACTAACGACGGAGTTCACAGCAGTCCACTGACACAATGTAGATGAGCACCTCCACAGACCCTTGTGCCCTAACTTCCACACAACGTGTCTCGTGTCACCCTTGTGCCCTAACTTCCACACAACGTGTCTCGTGTCACCCTTGTGCCCTAACTTCCAAACGTGTCTCGTGTCACCCTTGTGCCCTAACTTCCACACAACGTGTCTCGTGTCACCCTTGTGCCCTAACTTCCACACAATGTGTCTCATGTCACCCTTGTGCCCTAACTTCCACACAATGTGTCTCATGTCACCCTTGTGCCCTAACGTCCACACAACGTGTCTCGTGTCACCCTTGTGCCCTAACTTCCACACAACGTGTCTCATGTCACCCTTGTGCCCTAACTTCCAAACGTGTCTCGTGTCACCCTTGTGCCCTAACTTCCACACAACGTGTCTCGTGTCACCCTTGTGCCCTAACTTCCACACAATGTGTCTCATGTCACCCTTGTGCCCTAACTTCCACACAATGTGTCTCATGTCACCCTTGTGCCCTAACTTCCACACAACGTGTCTCGTGTCACCCTTGTGCCCTAACTTCCACACAACGTGTCTCATGTCACCCTTGTGCCCTAACTTCCAAACGTGTCTCGTGTCACCCTTGTGCCCTAACTTCCACACAACGTGTCTCGTGTCACCCTTGTGCCCTAACTTCCACACAATGTGTCTCATGTCACCCTTGTGCCCTAACTTCCACACAATGTGTCTCGTGTCACCCTTGTGCCCTAACTTCCACACAATGTGTCTCGTGTCACCCTTGTGCCCTAACTTCCACACAACGTGTCTCATGTCACCCTTGTGCCCTAACTTCCACACAACGTGTCTCGTGTCACCCTTGTGCCCTAACTTCCACACAACGTGTCTCGTGTCACCCTTGTGCCCTAACTTCCACACAATGTGTCTCGTGTCACCCTTGTGCCCTAACTTCCACACAACGTGTCTCGTGTCACCCTTGTGCCCTAACTTCCACACAACGTGTCTCATGTCACCCTTGTGCCCTAACTTCCACACAACGTGTCTCATGTCACCCTTGTGCCCTAACTTCCACACAATGTGTCTCGTGTCACCCTTGTGCCCTAACTTCCACACAACGTGTCTCGTGTCTCGTGTCAAACTGCACTTCATACCATGCATTGCCCGCTCCACAATTAACACGCCTCGACTGACGTAAAGGACCAAAGAAAGAAAGAAGGAAAGGAAGGAAGGAAGGAAGGAAGGAAAGAAAGAAATGAAACAAACCGAAAGAAAGAAAAGATTTTTTTTTAAAGACAATGGAAAAGGAAAGAAGAGAAATGAAAGAAAGAAAAAAGAACAGAGGACTGAAGAAAAAAAAAAGAGAAACAGACAGTGAAAGAAAAAAAAGGGGGCGGGAGGGTGGCAAGAAACAGAAAGCGACAGGTCAATTCTCTGTCCACCTCTTTCCCATGTATCGATCGATCCATGACAACAAAACAGGAAAGTTCAACGTGCAGTTTCCCCCCTTGCCACAGATGGCGCCCCACCTCCTCCCCCCCCTCCACCTCCCTCCCCCCACCACACACACACACAAAGACCACGCCTCTCACGGGTCGACGAAAAGCGCGTCGCTCTTTTTGTGCTCTGAATCAGCCAGCATGCACTTATTATCCAACTCCTTTGCCGTAATCACTCAGGTAAAAAGGGCGTCACTCCAGCCTTGACCTTGACCCCTGTGACCTTGCCTTTTCGTCATCCCGAGCACCAATCAGTGCAGGTGGTCACGTGCCAGGATGGAGAAAAGAGCGGTGAATAGGGATTGGACAGACTTGGTCTTCCGCTTTTGACCTGGGCCAATCGTCTCCTCCAGGCTCATGCATTATTCATCACGTGGTCCGTCTCCTTTTTCTTTTCTTTTTTCAATCTAAATTTAAATACAAATACTCCGTAAAGAACAGAAAAGGCCACTTAAAAGGCAGTGTCGACAATCCGTTCTCCAGTGAATTGTGTAAAGGCCCTGTCTGAGCTTCCTGCTTTAACAAGGCCCACTTGAAAACGGCTGGTGGCCCCAGCATGTTTCCAAAAGGTTTGTGGGGATCGGGGATGGGGGATGGGGAGAGAGAGAGCAACGCGTGCTGCGTGCTTTGGGGATTTGCCAATCAGGAGTTGAGCCTTTTGTGTGTGTTTTTGTTGTCGTCGTTGTTGTTGTTGTTGTTGGTTGGTTGGTTTTGGTTTTTGTTGTTGTTGTTTTTGGGGTGGGGGGTGGGGGGGGTAATTTAATCATTATTTAATTAATCATTATTTAAGCGAGACAAGGAGCAGGTTGTCAGGGCCCACACAGACGGAAAGGAGTTTATGGGACAGCACAGCACAGGCCTCCCCCCCCCGCCCCCCCCCCCCCCCCCCCCCCCCCCCCGCCCCCAGGGTCAGGAGCTGCAGACAGACACAGACTCTCCCGCCAGACAGACACATCCAGGATTCCTATCACGATCTTTCAAGTCAATCTTTTCAAATTCTCAGCTGTCGTCCAGCTCTAACAAAAGACCATCAATCATTGCTTAAAGACGTCATCATGCAATCTCTCTCCCTCTCTCTCTCTCCCTCTCCCTCTCCGTCACCCCCGCGCCAATTTGGCGGGGCAGGGGAGACCAGGAGCGCCACAAATCCCTCACCCCGTCACGCTGTAACAATGGCCTCTTTCACCATTGAAAACCAATCTTGTGGCGCAGTGGAGGTGGACTGAGGCACTGGGGAGGGACGGGGAGGGGGGATGGCTGTTTCTCAGGCTGTCCCTTCCCCCTCCCTCCCCTCCCGCGCTATTCCATCCCCCCTGGAGTTGCTGCCAGACCACAGACCACTGACCACACCACTGGCCAGACCTGTGTGACCGTGTCCCATCACTGTGCTGCTCTCCGGGTCCGGGTTGCACGAGGCGACCTGAGCAGCACTAAGTTTGCTTAGAGCTATGGATGTTCCTAAGGACTGCAATTCACCGTGGAGTTAGGAACGTTCTTAACTCCGAACTCCGAACGTTGATCTGATTCAGTAAGTTTAAGGATGAAGGTAAAGGCATCAACCTGTAGCTATTTATATGTCCCTGACGCTGATCTGCTTCAATGAGTTCAAGGATGAAGGTAAAGGCATTAACCTGTAACTATTTATATGTCCCTGACGTTGATCTGCTTCAGTAAGTTTAAGGATGAAGGTAAAGGCATTAACCTGCAACTATTTATATGTCCCTGACGTTGATCTGCTTCAGTAAGTTTAAGGATGAAGGTAAAGGCATTAACCTGTAACTATTTATATGTCCCTGACGTTGATCTGCTTCAGTAAGTTTAAGGATGAAGGTAAAGGCATCAACCTGTAACTATTTATATGTCCCTGACGCTGATCTGCTTCAGTAAGTTCAAGGATGAAGGTAAAGGCATCAACCTGTAACTATTTATATGTCCGCGGGTTAAAGGTCCGTGTAGCGGTTCACGGCAATCGGGGCAGTGACGTCATGTCCGGTGTGCCCAGTGCTTGCCGCGACCGGAAGGCGGGGGGTGGAGGGGCAGTCCTCTTCCCGTCAGTTTGAACTCCCCAGCCCAAGGTTTCAACTCCCCAGCCCAAGGTTTCAACTTCCCAGCCCAAAGTTTCAACTTCCCCCAGCCCAAAGTTTCAACTTCCCCCAGCCCAAGGTTTCAACTCCCCCCAGCCCAAGGTTTCAACTCCTCCCAGCCCAAGGTTTCAACTCCCCCCAGCCCAAGGTTTCAACTTCCCCCAGCCCAAGGTTTCAACTCCCCCCAGCCCAAGGTTTCAACTTCCCCCAGCCCAAGGTTTCAACTTCCCCCAGCCCAAGGTTTCAACTTCCCAGCCCAAGGTTTCAACTCCCCCCAGCCCAAGGTTTCAACTCCCCAAGTCCAGTGCTGACTCACAGCTGGGTGCAGTGAGGAAAACAGAGTGAATTACCTCACCAAGGAAACAGCGCCATGCCGGAACGGGGATTCGAAACCCGATCACTGGTAAAGTATATAGCTACAAAACCCATGTCGTCATCATCACCATCATCATCATCATCAACAGTCCAGTCAATACATGTATGCCGCTGATGGGCTCTGGGCCGCCTCACAAATCAGCACTGGCCGCCCAGTGTGGGCCGGGCCTAAGCCCTTTAGCAGAGAGGGGAGTGACGACCTGACGGCTCGACGTGGGAGGTCGTGACTGTCGGACCTGGCATTAGTGTCACCGAGAGTCACCATGTGTCACCGTGTGTCACGGCCCTCACGGCGTCAGCCATCAACTGTCACGCTCTCAATTCACAGGATCAACGGTTCAAATCTGTCTGTGTGTGTGTGTGTGTGTGTGTGTGTGTGTGTGTGTCTGTCTGTCTGTCTGTACAAATGCTTTTCACCGTATGAACTGATGAACTTGTGTTAATGTCTTCTTTTTCTCTTTTCTGTTTACGGCTGGTACAAAATCCAGTCAAACAATTTGAGGTGCAGTTGCCAGTTGATATTTCTTGGCAAAGAAGGATACTTCTTGTGGGATTTTTGTCTCCAGATAATCGTTCAGCAGAAAACCCACTGGTTCCCACAGCCACTGATATGCTGCCAACACAACACAACACAACACAACAGACAGTTCCACCATCTCGCCGAACTGTGACACCCTGTGACAATCTGAACACCAGTATATCGGTTCCTGTCGTTGATTCTTCCTTCCTTCCTTCCTTTCTACATCCCTCTCCTTCCTTCCTTCCTTCCTTCCTTCCCTTCCTTCCCTTCTACATCCCTCTCCTTCCTTCCTTCCTTCCTTCCTCTCCCCCTCCCCCCCTGAACAGACCCTGAAGGCCAGTCCCAGCATGGCCAATGGGTCTTGTCACATCGCCACCACACCAGCGTACCTTTCTTTTCCCTCCACTGACGTCAGCAGATCTTCACGTGCTTCAATGTGCTTCTTGGTGGTCTGGCGCGCTTCTCCACTGGTGATGTCACCTTCAGTATATATCAGGAAACATCTCATTTCTGTGACTTCAAATTTGTTTTCCAAATACGCCGTCAAAAGTCCACGTCTCGCGTGTACATAGGAAGTGGTATATACCACACACACACACACACACACACACACACACACACACACACACACACACACACACACACACACACACACACACACACACACACACACACACAGAGACTTTTAGACAAAGACAGACAAAGACGGAGACACAGAGAAAGAGACAGACAACAGAAGAGCCTCTTCAAAGATGGAAATGTTTCTGAAGACAGACACACTGCTGGTTGGTGGAATGGAGGGGGGGTGCTCTGCTGTCTGTCTTTCCAACACTTCCATCGATTCTTTCCCGGCACCCAGCACCTTGCCCTTCGTTAGAGGATCGGCCTTGTCACCACCACCACCCCCTGCCTCCTCACTGCAGTTTATGTTCTACCTCCTCACCTGTCCGTTAACCCTTCACTGTCTGTCCCCTGTCCGTTAACCCCTCACTGTCTGTCTCCTGTCCGTTAACCCTTCACTGTCTGTCCCCGTTAACCCCTCACTGTCTGTCCCCTGTCCGTTAACCCCTCACGGTCTGTCCCCTGTCCGTTAACCCCTCACTGTCTGTCCCCTGTCCGTTAACCCTTCACTGTTAACCCTTCACTGTCTGTCCCCTGTCCGTTAACCCTTCACTGTTAACCCTTCACTGTCTGTCCCCTGTCCGCTGTCAATTAACCCTTCACTGTCTGTGCCCTGTCCGTTAACCCTTCACTGTCTGTGCCCTGTCCGTTAACCCTTCACTGTCTGTCCCCTGTCCGTTAACCCTTCACTGTCTGTGCCCTGTCCGTTAACCCTTCACTGTCTGTCCTCTGTCCGCTGTCAATTAACCCTTCACTGTCTGTCCCCTGTCCGTTAACCCTTCACTGTCTGTGCCCTGTCCGTTAACCCTTCACTGTCTGTCCTCTGTCCGCTGCCAATTAACCCTTCACTCTCTGTGCCCTGTCCGTTAACCCTTCACTGTCTGTCCCCTGTCCGTTAACCCTTCACTGTCTGTCCCCTGTCCGCTGTCAATTAACCCCTCACTGTCTGGACTTCAGTCGCCAAGTTTCCAACTCGAGCTTGCGTTACAAAGATGACAGCGATCTTCCTTCTTACGCTTACACACAGACAGACACACACACACACACACACACACACACACACACACACACACACACACACACACACACACACAATTCTTACCTGTCCTCCATTCCGGCAGTGATCTCTGAATTCCACTTTCACTTTGATCTGTAACACACAGACATGGTGCACTGTAGTCACAGGGACGTCCAGGCTGACATCATGCTCCACAGACACACACACAGACATCACAGGCTGACATCATGCTCCACAGACACACACACAGACATCACAGGCTGACATCATGCTCCACAGACACACACACAGACATCACAGGCTGACATCATGCACCACAGACACACACACAGACATCACAGATCACAGGCTGACATCATGCACCACAGACACACACACAGACATCACAGATCACAGGCTGACATCATGCTCCACAGACACACACACAGACATCACAGATCACAGGCTGACATCATGCACCACAGACACACACACAGACATCACAGGCTGACATCATGCTCCACAGACACACACACAGACATCACAGGCTGACATCATGCACCACAGACACACACACAGACATCACAGATCACAGGCTGACATCATGCACCACAGACACACACACAGACATCACAGGCTGACATCATGCACCACAGACACACACACAGACATCACAGGCTGACATCATGCACCACAGACACACACACAGACATCACAGGCTGACATCATGCACCACAGACACACACACAGACATCACAGATCACAGGCTGACATCATGCACCACAGACACACACACAGACATCACAGATCACAGGCTGACATCATGCTCCACAGACACACACACAGACATCACAGGCTGACATCATGCTCCACAGACACACACAGACATCACAGGCTGACATCATGCACCACAGACACACACACAGACATCACAGATCACAGGCTGACATCATGCTCCACAGACACACACAGACATCACAGGCTGACATCATGCTCCACAGACACACACACAGACATCACAGATCACAGGCTGACATCATGCTCCACAGACACACACACAGACATCACAGGCTGACATCATGCTCCACAGACACACACACAGACATCACAGGCTGACATCATGCTCCACAGACACACACACAGACATCACAGGCTGACATCATGCTCCACAGACACACACACAGACATCACAGGCTGACATCATGCTCCACAGACACACACACAGAGGGAACTGGGTGAAGGGGAGGGAGGGGGTGGGGGCGTCACCATTGACACTCACACTTGGAGAGCTAAAGAGGAGAGAGCAAGAGAGAGAGAGAGAACGAGAGAGGGTGAGTAAGTGAGTGAACAAGTGACAGACATTGTTAGATGCACACAAACAAGTGGGAGGACAGATAGAGGGAAAAACAAAAAGACAGACTGACAGAAAAAATAAAGTGGCAGAAAGAACAGAGAGACAGACAGACAGAGACAAGACACTAAGAAAGAAAGAACTCGAAAGGGGGGGCGGGGGGGGGGGGGGGGGGGGGGGGGGGGGGCTAATGACAATGATGTTGATGACAATGATGATGATGATGAGCGACGCCTTCACTGAAAGATGAATCAACTGATGATACCTCTCTGTTCCTCCTCAAAATCCCTGGTAACCACGTCACCATTAACACGCCCAGCCCCTATCTCCACACACACACACACACACACACACACCACACACACACACACACACACACACACACCACACACACACACACAGCCTCCTGTCCAGACCTTGACCTGCACAGACAGACAGACAGACACGGTGGAAAAGAAAGAAGAAAGAAGATGACAACAGTGACGTGATGATCAATAACTGTCCACAGCTGGCGTGACGCCAACACCGTTTTGCTGAAAGACAACACTGGCCATGTGATGGCACCTATAGACTGTCCTTTTCCACGTGCAGGGAGTTGGCTGAAAAGTGGGTGGAGTCCCTCCTTCATCTTCACCACCACCACCACCACCCTCTCTCTCTCTCTCTCTCTCTCGCTCACACACACACACACACACACACACACACACACAGTTTCAGTTTCGGTAGCTCAAGGAGGCGTCCCTGCGTTCGGACAAACCCATATACGCTACACCACATCTGCCAAGCAGATGCCTGACCAGCAGCGTAACCCAACGCGTTTCGTCAGGCTTTGAGACACACACACACACACTCTCTCTCTCTCTCTCTCTCTCTCTCTCTCTCTCTCACACACACACACACACACACACACACTCTCTCTCTCCCTCTCTTTCTCTCTCTCTCACACTCTCCCTCTCTCTCTCTCTCTCTCTCTCACACACACACACACACACACACACACACACACACACACACACAACCAATTAAACATCCCACCATCCACCCCCCTTTTTATTGTCGAACTAACACAACCCAAGGGAAACGGACGTTGTTGAAGTGAAGCCGATGAAGTACACAGTGTTTGTGTGGACGTGGTTCAGACCAAACGAAGGACGATGTACTCTTCCAACTTATATAATCCTCCAGCCCTCTGCCACACGGACCCGGCCTTCAATCGTAAACACCCTAAGTCGGTCAGACCTCTGTAGGCATGCGCCGCAAGTCGCCGCTTTTCAGATGGTTGCTGTGGTGGTGGTAATGGTGGTGGTGCGTGAGGGGGTATGTGTGTGTGTGGGGCGACGGTACGTACGTTCGTGTACGTGTGGGTGGATGGGTGTATGTGGGTGGGTGTATTGTGTATGTGTGTGTGTGTGTGTGCGTGTGTGTGTGTGCGTGTGTGTGTGTGTGTGTGTGTGTGCGTGTGTGTGTGTGTGCGTGTGTGTGTGTGTGCGTGTGTGTGTGTGTGTGTGTCTGTATGAGTGTGTGAGTGAGTGTGAGTGAGTGAGTGAGTGAGTGAGTGAGTGAGTGTGAGTGAGTGAGTGTGTGTGTGTGTGTGTGTGTGTGTGTGTGTGTGTGTGTGTGTGAGTGTGTGTGTGTGAGAGAGAGAGAGAGAG
Organism: Babylonia areolata; assembly: GCF_041734735.1. Classification (NCBI taxonomy): domain Eukaryota; kingdom Metazoa; phylum Mollusca; class Gastropoda; order Neogastropoda; family Buccinidae; genus Babylonia; species Babylonia areolata. The sequence continues at coordinate 73,724,081 of NC_134893.1, read as the reverse complement.
AGAGACCGAGAGAAAGTGCGTGTGTGAGAGAGAGAGTGGTGTGTGTGTGTGTGTGTGTGTGTGTGTGTGTGTGTGTGAGACAGAGAGAGAGAGAGTGGTGTGTGTGTGTGTGTGTGTGTGTGTGAGAGAGAGAGAGAGAGAGTGGGTGTGTGTGTGTGTGTGGAGGGGGGTGTCTTTTAATGACGTGATCCAGATCAGTCCCAGTTTGTGCTAGCATTTTGACATACACACGCACACGTAGGCATGCACGCGCGCGCGCACACCCACCCACCTTTTCTCCCTCTCTTTTTCTCTTTCCACTCTCTATTTCTCCCCCTCTCTCTCTCTCTCCCCCTCTCTCTCTCCCCCTCTCTCTTTCTCCCCCTCTCTCTTTCTCCCCCTCTCTCTCTCTCCCCCCCCTCTCTTTCTCCCCCCCTCTCTTTCTCCCCCTCTCTCTCTCCCCCCTCTCTTTCTCCCCTTCTCTCTCTCCCCCCTCTCTTTCTCCCCTTCTCTCTCTCTTTCTCCCCTTCTCTCTTTCTCCCCTTCTCTCTTTCTCCCCTTCTCTCTCTCTCCCCTTCTCTCTTTCTCCCCCTCTCTCTTTCTCCCCTTCTCTCTCTCCCCCTCTCTTTCTCCCCTTCTCTCTCTCCCCCCTCTCTTTCTCCCCTTCTCTCTCTCCCCTCTCTCTTTCTCCCCTTCTCTCTCTCCCCCTCTCTCTTTCTCCCCTTCTCTCTCTCCCCTCTCTTTCTCCCCTTCTCTCTCTCCCCCCTCTCTTTCTCCCTCTATTTCCCCCTCTCTCTATCTCCCCCCTCTCTCTCCCACCTCTCTATTTCTCCCCCCTCTCTCTCTCCCTATTTCTCCCCCTCTCTCTCCCCCCTCTCTCTTTATCCCTATTTCTCCCCCTCTCTCTCTCCCCTCTCTCTTTATCCCTAGCTCTCCCCCCTCTCTCTCCCTATTTCTCCCCCTCTCTCTCTCCCCTCTCTCTCTCCCTATTTCTCCCCCCTCTCTCTCTCGCTCCCCCTCCCTTCCTCCCTCCTTCCCTCCAACGTGCGAAGGATATTTTTGGTCAAGTTCCAGACAACAACTTCATGAATTATCCACAGCCTCCCCAAAGCGTCATAGTTCAAACTTCTCTGGCTCCATTCAGACCCCACCCCCACCCCGCAATCATATCTCCCTCCCCCCTCCTCCCTCCATCTTCATCCACCCTGCCCTCCTGTCAATCGTCCTCAAACGATACGAGGCACGGACATTGACATGCTGGGTGAGCACAAAGAACACACAAAGAGGGGTGGAGACAGACAAAGAGACCGAGAGACAGACACAGACAGACAGCCGAGTGAGACAAAGAGCGAGACAGACAGACACAGACGCAGACACACAGGCAGAGGCAGACAGACAGAAAATACAATACAGTATAAAGTCCAGGTTCAGTTTGTTTCCAAAAAAGACGTCAAGGTTAGCGGACTGCTGCATATAATGACACAGGGCCGCTCCAGCCCATCTGCTGGTACTGACATCCACCTGGCTGGTCACACTGTGGGCCTACCAACTGCTGCAGGGAAGAGAGACAGGGGGGTGGGGGGAGCCGTTTCTATGGAAATGGGGTGGGGGATTGTAAAACAGACAATTTATTGAGGTACCTGAATACAAACGCCCCTCTACAGTACAGTACAACAACGTACATCACAGGTCTGTACAGTACAACAACGTACATCACAGGTCTGTACAGTACAGTACAACAACGTACACCACAGGTCTGTACAGTAAAACAACGTACATCACAGGTCTGTACAGTACAGTACAACAACGTACACCACAGGTCTGTACAGTACAACAACGTACATCACAGGTCTGTACAGTACAGTACAACAACGTACATCACAGATCTGTACAGTACAGTACAACAACGTACATCACAGGTCTGTACAGTACAGTACAACAACGTACACCACAGGTCTGTACAGTACAACAACGTACATCACAGGTCTGTACAGTACAGTACAACAACGTACACCACAGGTCTGTACAGTACAGTACAACAACGTACACCACAGGTCTGTACAGTACAACAACGTACATCACAGGTCTGTACAGTACAGTACAACAACGTACACCACAGGTCTGTACAGTACAACAACGTACATCACAGGTCTGTACAGTACAGTACAACAACGTACATCACAGATCTGTACAGTACAGTACAACAACGTACATCACAGGTCTGTACAGTACAGTACAACAACGTACACCACAGGTCTGTACAGTACAGTACAACAACGTACACCACAGGTCTGTACAGTACAACAACGTACACCACAGGTCTGTACAGTACAGTACAACAACGTACATCACAAGTCTGTACAGTACAGTACAACAACGTACATCACAGGTCTGTACAGTACAACAACGTACACCACAGGTCTGTACAGTACAATAACGTACATCACAGGTCTGTACAGTACAACAACGTACATCACAGGTCTGTACAGTACAGTACAACAACGTACATCACAGGTCTGTACAGTACAACAACGTACACCACAGGTCTGTACAGTACAACAACGTACACCACAGGTCTGTACAGTACAGTACAACAACGTACATCACAGGTCTGTACAGTACAGTACAACAACGTACACCACAGGTCTGTACAGTACAACAACGTACATCACAGGTCTGTACAGTACAGTACAACAACGTACACCACAGGTCTGTACAGTACAATAACGTACATCACAGGTCTGTACAGTACAACAACGTACATCACAGGTCTGTACAGTACAGTAAAACAACGTACACCACAGGTCTGTACAGTACAGTACAACAACGTACACCACAGGTCTGTACAGTACAGTACAACAACGTACACCACAGGTCTGTACAGTACAACAACGTACATCACAGGTCTGTACAGTACAGTACAACAACGTACACCACAGGTCTGTATAGTACAGTACAACAACGTACATCACAGGTCTGTACAGTACAGTACAACAACGTACATCACAGGTCTGTACAGTACAACAACGTACACCACAGGTCTGTACAGTACAACAACGTACATCACAGGTCTGTACAGTACAACAACGTACATCACAGGTCTGTACAGTACAGTACAACAACGTACACCACAGGTCTGTACAGTACAACAACGTACACCACAGGTCTGTACAGTACAACAACGTACACCACAGGTCTGTACAGTACAACAACGTACATCACAGGTCTGTACAGTACAGTACAACAACGTACATCACATGTCTGTATAGTACAGTACAACAACGTACACCACAGGTCTGTACAGTACAACAACGTACATCACAGGTCTGTACAGTACAGTACAACAACGTACACCACAGGTCTGTACAGTACAGTACAACAACGTACACCACAGGTCTGTACAGTACAACAACGTACATCACAGGTCTGTACAGTACAGTACAACAACGTACATCACAGGTCTGTATAGTACAGTACAACAACGTACATCACAGGTCTGTACAGTACAGTACAACAACGTACACCACAGGTCTGTACAGTACAGTACAACAACGTACATCACAGGTCTGTACAGTACAGTACAACAACGTACACCACAGGTCTGTACAGTACAACAACGTACATCACAGGTCTGTACAGTACAGTACAACAACGTACATCACAGGTCTGTACAGTACAGTACAACAACGTACATCACAGGTGTGTACAGTACAACAACGTACACCACAGGTCTGTACAGTACAGTACAACAACGTACATCACAGGTCTGTATAGTACAGTACAACAACGTACACCACAGGTCTGTACAGTACAGTACAACAACGTACACCACAGGTCTGTACAGTACAACAACGTACATCACAGGTCTGTACAGTACAGTACAACAACGTACACCACAGGTCTGTACAGTACAGTACAACAACGTACACCACAGGTCTGTACAGTACAGTACAACAACGTACACCACAGGTCTGTACAGTACAGTACAACAACGTACATCACAGGTCTGTACAGTACAGTACAACAACGTACACCACAGGTCTGTACAGTACAGTACAACAACGTACATCACAGGTCTGTACAGTACAACAACGTACATCACAGGTCTGTATAGTACAGTACAACAACGTACACCACAGGTCTGTACAGTACAGTACAGTACAACAACGTACACCACAGGTCTGTACAGTACAGTACAACAACGTACATCACAGGTCTGTACAGTACAGTACAACAACGTACACCACAGGTCTGTACAGTACAACAACGTACACCACAGGTCTGTACAGTACAACAACGTACATCACAGGTCTGTACAGTACAGTACAACAACGTACATCACAGGTCTGTACAGTACAACAACGTACACCACAGGTCTGTACAGTACAACAACGTACATCACAGGTCTGTACAGTACAGTACAACAACGTACACCACAGGTCTGTACAGTACAACAACGTACATCACAGGTCTGTACAGTACAGTACAACAACGTACACCACAGGTCTGTACAGTACAGTACAACAACGTACATCACAGGTCTGTACAGTACAGTACAACAACGTACACCACAGGTCTGTACAGTACAACAACGTACATCACAGGTCTGTACAGTACAGTACAACAACGTACATCACAGGTCTGTACAGTACAACAACGTACACCACAGGTCTGTACAGTACAACAACGTACACCACAGGTCTGTACAGTACAGTACAACAACGTACATCACAGGTCTGTATAGTACAGTACAACAACGTACACCACAGGTCTGTACAGTACAGTACAACAACGTACATCACAGGTCTGTACAGTACAGTACAACAACGTACACCACAGGTCTGTACAGTACAGTACAACAACGTACATCACAGGTCTGTACAGTACAGTACAACAACGTACACCACAGGTCTGTACAGTACAACAACGTACACCACAGGTCTGTACAGTACAGTACAACAACGTACATCACAAGTCTGTACAGTACAGTACAACAACGTACACCACAGGTCTGTACAGTACAACAACGTACATCACAGGTCTGTACAGTACAGTACAACAACGTACATCACAGGTCTGTACAGTACAACAACGTACATCACAGGTCTGTACAGTACAGTACAACAACGTACATCACAGGTCTGTACAGTACAGTACAACAACGTACACCACAGGTCTGTACAGTACAACAACGTACATCACAGGTCTGTACAGTACAGTACAACAACGTACACCACAGGTCTGTACAGTACAGTACAACAACGTACACCACAGGTCTGTACAGTACAGTACAACAACGTACACCACAGGTCTGTACAGTACAACAACGTACATCACAGGTCTGTACAGTACAGTACAACAACGTACATCACAGGTCTGTACAGTACAACAACGTACATCACAGGTCTGTACAGTACAGTACAGTACAACAACGTACATCACAGGTCTGTACAGTACAGTACAACAACGTACACCACAGGTCTGTACAGTACAACAACGTACATCACAGGTCTGTACAGTACAGTACAACAACGTACACCACAGGTCTGTACAGTACAGTACAACAACGTACACCACAGGTCTGTACAGTACAGTACAACAACGTACATCACAGGTCTGTACAGTACAGTACAACAACGTACACCACAGGTCTGTACAGTACAGTACAACAACGTACACCACAGGTCTGTACAGTACAGTACAACAACGTACATCACATGTCTGTACAGTACAGTACAACAACGTACACCACAGGTCTGTACAGTACAAACCAGTTCAATACAGTTTACTACACTGCGCAACACACTATACTACGATAATACTATCATGGACGATGCAATATGATGTTATGCAATCAAGACTGTCGCAACACAATATTCTTTGATAATACTATCATGGACTATACAATATGATGTTATGCAGTTGAGACTGACGTAACACAATATAGCACAATCACAACATGACAAAATAAAGCACACCACACCACACCACACCACACCATAAAACACACCACACCACACCACACCACACCATAAAACACACCACACCTCACCACACTACACCACAGAGCACAACACAGCACACCACAGCACACCACAGCACACCACAGCACACCACAGCACACCACAGCACACCACAGCACACCACAGCACACCACACGAAATACACCACAGCACAGCACACCACACCTCACCACACCACAGCACACCACAGCACACCACACGAAATACACCACAGCACAGCACACCACACGAAATACACCACAGCACAGCACACCACACCACACCACAGCACACCACAGCACACCACACCACACCACACCACACCACAGCACACCACACCACACCACAGCACACCACACCACAGAGCACAGCACAGCACACCACACGAAATACACCACAGCACACCACACCACACCACACGAAATACACCACAGCACACCACAGCACACCAGAACACCACAGCACACCACAGCACACCAGAACACCACAGCACAGCACACCACACCAGAACACCACAGCACAGCACACCACACCACACGAAATACACCACAGCACACCACAGCACACCAGAACACCACAGCACACCACAGCACACCAGAACACCACAGCACACCACACGAAATACACCACAGCACACCACAGCACACCAGAACACCACAGCACACCACAGCACACCACACGAAATACACCACAGCACAGCACACCACACCACACGAAATACACCACAGCACACCACAGCACACCAGAACACCACAGCACACCACAGCACACCAGAACACCACAGCACACCACACGAAATACACCACAGCACACCACAGCACACCAGAACACCACAGCACACCACAGCACACTACACCACAGCACAGCACACCACACCACACGAAATACACCACAGCACACCACAGCACACCAGAACACCACAGCACACCACAGCACACCACACGAAATACACCACAGCACACCACAGCACACCACACGAAATACACCACAGCACACCACACGAAATACAGCACAGCACACCACACGAAATACAGCACAGCACACCACAGCCAGATGTCTGCTCTCTGGGTCATTCAGACCTGGCGGGTTAGGGGGCTATCTCCCAATCTCTTTGTGGGGACCACTTCTGATAAGTGCTGTCAGGGTGTGTGTGTGTGTGTGTGTGTGTATCTCTGTGTGTCGGTGTGTGCGTCGGTGTGTGTGTGTGTGTGTGTGTGTGTGTGTGTGTGTCTGTGTGTCTGTGTCTGTGTATATCTGTGTGTGTCGGTGTGTGCGTCGGTGTGTGTGTGTGTGTGTGTGTGTGTGTGTGTGTGTGTGTGTGTGTGTGTGTGTGTGTGGCTGTGAGTGTGTGTATGTGTGTGTGTGTGACGGTGTGTGCGTCGGTTTGTGTGTGTGTGTGTTTGTGTGTACGTGTGTACGTACGTGTGTGTGTGTGTGTGTGTGTATGTGTGTGTGTGTGTGTGTGTGTGTGTGTGTGTGTGTGTGTGTGTGTGTGTGTGTGGCTGTGAGTGTGTCTGTGTATGTGTGTGTCGGTGTGTGTGTGTGTGTCTGTGTATGTGTGTGTCGGTGTGTGTGTGTGTGTCGGTGTGTGTGTCGGTGTGTGCGTCGGTGTGTGCGTGTGTGTGTGTGTGTGTGTGTGTGTGTGTGCGTGTAATTGTGTGTGTGTGTGTAATTGTGTGTGTGTGTGTGGTGTGTCGGACAGTAAAACTTTATAAGCTTACAGCAAGTTGATCAGCAACAGCATGGTATCACAACCACCACCAATGTCCCCAAACCCACTGTTCTAAACCCTCCTGGCCGAGAGAGTTGGGAAGTAATTTGGGCAAGACACTCTCCACTATAATCAAATTCTAGCCCAGGTAAGTCTGCACAGCAGTTACCTCCTCTGCTGTTCTGATGGTCATAGTCGGACACGACTATCATATTATTATATACTTTATATAATAAGACATAAATGCAGAATGATAACTCATAATGACACAGATCAATGTCAGTGCATGGAAGGAGGAAGAAGTACACAATTGCCTGTCATAGAACCATTATGACAATAATAATAAAAATTAAAATCAAAAAGGTAGATGCTGCTTGGCTGCTTGCTTTACAGAGTACAGAGTATGTCAACCAAGCAGCACACACACACACACACACACACACACACACACACACACACACACACAGAGAGAGAGAGAGAGAGAGAGAGAGAGAGAGATTCAGATTCAGATTATTTATTCATTAATAGGCCTAGGCCCCTTATGAAGGGGTAAGTGACAATATAAGTAATAACAAACAAAATCAAAATATATAACCAACCATAATACGTACACACATTACATAAACGCTGCAAAAGAAAGAGAGAGAGAGAGAGAGAGAGAGAGAGAGAGAGAGAGAGAGAGAGAGAGAGAGAAATCTATTTATTTGTTTGTCTATTTGTTTTCTATATGAGGCAGAAGAGCTGAGTGGGAGCTGAATGATATGCTATAATATACAGAATAACAAACGCAAGCCATTAAGTCTGCGTCACTTTTTTGTCACATATTTGTCACCTATTTACATTAAGGAGAAGCGTGAGCGAAGGAAGCAGGGCTCAACTTCTGGAGACGTTTTCCCTTGCAACACCTGTGGGAAGTGCTGCGCATCCAGAATCGGCCTCTTCTCCCATATGAGGACACACACCGACAGATAAGCCTGCCTGCCTACTCATCCGTCGGACCGACGGGAGACTCCATCCATCACTATTTACAAATAAGAAAACAGCTAAATGAATGAACCAGACGGACCATTCACACCCTGCCATATCACGAAGCCAAGAGCGCGAACAGAGACCGGAAGAAGTGAACACAGCCACCACCACCCCCATCACCCCCCCCCCCCCCCCCCCGCAGCAGCACGCAACACCCTGACCCCTGACCCCACTGACCACCCCACCCCCACCCTCACTGACCAGAGCTGGGAGTGAGGGGAAGGGGGAGGTGGAGGTGGAGGGGGAGGAAGCGGGTGGCAGTGACAGAGACCAGCCGACTGGTATGTGAAGGGTTGGGAGGGATTCTTCTTTTTTTTACCTCAGTGTGTGTGTGAGGGGGGGAAGGAAGGATAGGGGAGGGCTGAGAAGAGAGGGCAACACATGGGTGGTGAGGGAGGGAACAGTGGGGGGGGGGAGAGAACTTCCTCTCTCCTGTGTGTGGGCCAGGGGGTGGGGTGTGAAGGGGGGCAGCCTGGTGGCGGTGAGGGACAGAAGGTCTGCAGCAGACAAACGTCCCAACCCAGATCCTGTACACAGCAAAGCACCGTGACTGCAGGCACAACAGGGGGAAGGGGGGGGGGTCAGGCCAGGAGGGGTGGGGGTAAAGGGGAATGAACGGTCACCTCTCTCTCTCACACACACACACACACACACACACACACGGCTGTCAAGGTCTCCCTACCCTGACCTGACCAGTACACCCTGACCCCTGATGGCGGTACTGACCTCAACCCTGTCCCCCTCCCACACACACACACTGCCCTCACACACACACACACACTCACACCCGGCCACCCACCCACACAAGAGACAAGACACACCTTCAATTGTCCATAGAAAACGAAAGACGGTCTGCACGAATAACCTGAAATATCTGAACACATTCAAAGACAAATATGCAGGATAAGAATACCAAACTGAAGTTACCCTTTCTTATCCTACAACCTCCACCCCGCCCTCCCCCCCCCGTGCCCCGGCCCTCCCCCGCCCCCCTCCCCCCCCCCCCCCCCCCCCCCCCCCCCCACACACACACTTCTTTTCCGTTCCTTTTTTTTTTTTTTTTTTTTTTTTTTTTGCTGTTTTGTTTTTTCTTTTTTTTCTTTTTCCGGGTGGAGGGGTCTATTCTTCGTCAAAGGACTTCTTCACTTCCTCCTCCCCACCCCCACCCCACCCCCAGTTTGAGCCACCCCCATCTTCCCTTTTCAAGGAGCAGATGAAGGCAGTTGTGCCATTTGGGCACACTGAAAAAGGGAAGGGAAATAGTTCAACTTGTCTCTTCTGTCACTGCTGGCTGGGCAATACAAGGATTCCTTCGTCTTCATCCAGCAGGGCAGGTCCATCACACAGGGAGGGCAGGTCCATCACACAGGGAGGGCAGGTCCATCACACAGGGAGGGCAGGTCCATCACACAGGGAGGGCAGGTCCATCACACAGGGAGGGCAGGTCCATCACACAGGGAGGGGTGGTCCATCACACAGGGAGGGCAGGTCCATCACACAGGGAGGGCAGGTCCATCACACAGGGAGGGGTGGTCCATCACACAGGGAGGGCAGGTCCATCACACAGGGAGGGGTGGACAGACGGAAATGTTGGGGCTGGAGGAGTTGGCGGGCGGGGGAGGAAGCTTTTGTCCAGTAGAGAAAGGAGGGAGATTGAGGGGGGAGAAGCTGTTGTCCAGTAGAGAGAGGAGGGAGATTGAGGGGGGAGAAGCTGTTGTCCAGTAGAGAGAGGAGGGGGATTGAGGGGGGGGGGGGGGAGAAGCTTTTGTCCAGTAGAGATAGGAGGGAGACTGAGGGGGGAGAGCTTTTGTCCAGTAGAGAGAGGAGGGGATTGAGGGGGGGGGGAGAAGCTTTTGTCCAGTAGAGATAGGAGGGAGACTGAGGGGGGAGAGCTTTTGTCCAGTAGAGAGAGGAGGGAGATTGAGGGGGGAGAAGCTGTTGTCCAGTAGAGAGAGGAGGGAGACTGAGGGGGGGGAAGCTTTTGTCCAGTAGAGATAGGGAGATTGAGGGGGGAGACGCTTTTGTCCAGTAGAGAGAGGAGGGAGAGAGAGGGGGAGAAGCTGTTGTCCAGTAGAGAGAGGAGGGAGAGAGAGGGGGAGAAGCTGTTGTCCAGTAGAGAGAGGAGGGAGAGAGAGGGGGAGAAGCTGTTGTCCAGTAGAGAGAGGAGGGAGATTGAGGGGGGGGGGAGAAGCTTTTGTCCAGTAGAGAGAGGAGGGAGATTGAGGGGGGAGAAGCTGTTGTCCAGTAGAGAGAGGAGGGAGATTGAGGGGGGAGAAGCTGTTGTCCAGTAGAGAGAGGAGGGAGATTGAGGGGGGAGAAGCTGTTGTCCAGTAGAGATAGGGAGATTGAGGGGGGGGAAGCTGTTGTCCAGTAGAGATAGGGAGATTGAGGGGGGAGAAGCTTTTGTCCAGTAGAGATAGGGAGATTGAGGGGGGGGGGGAAGCTGTTGTCCAGTAGAGAGAGGAGGGAGATGAGGGGGGTAGGGGGTGGTAAGAAGGGGGACTGTTACCTTTTTTGTAACAAGAAAGTGGCCTTTAGGTTTCCGTGGGATGATTTAAACATGTGACTTTCTTTTCAGGCAATGGCCAGTGATGACAGATGCGGGGGGCGGGGGGGGGAATTGGGGGGGAGGGGAGGATGGTAAGGGAGGACAGGGCATGTGATACAACCTGTTTTAAAAACAACACGGTCCTCTTCCTTCAGTCTTCCCCTCTCTCTCCCCTCTCTCCCCTCTCTCCCCTCTCCCCTCTCTCCTCTCCCCTCTCTCTCCTCTCTCTCCCTCTCCTCTCTCCTCTCCTCTCTCCCCTCTCTTCCCCTCTCTCCTCTCTCCTCTCCCCTCTCTCCCCTCTCTCCTCTCCCCTCTCTCCCCTCTCTCCCTCTCCTCTCTCCCCTCTCTCCCTCTCTCCCCTCCCCTCTCTCCCCTCCTCTCTCTCCCCTCTCTCCTCTCTCTCCTCCCTCTCCTCTCTCTCCCCTCTCTCTCCTCTCCTCTCTCTCCCCTCTCTCCCCTCTCTCCCCTCTCCTCTCTCTCCTCTCTCCTCTCTCCCCTCTCTCCCCTCTCCTCTCTCTCCCTCTCTCCCCTCTCTCCTCTCTCTCCCCTCTCTCCCCTCTCTCCCTCTCCTCTCTCTCCCCTCTCTCCCCTCTCTCCTCTCTCTCCTCTCTCTCCTCTCTCTCCCCTCTCTCCTCTCTCCCCCTCGTCTGTTTCTTCTTCCGTTTTTCTTTCCTTCATGTTCTCTCCCGTCATCATGTGACTCTCTGTGACTCTGTGTGTGTGTGTGTGTGTGTGTGTGTGTGCGTGTGTGTGTGTGTGTTTGTGTGTGTGTGTGTGTTTGCACGCGCGCACGTGTCTATGTGTGTGTTCAAGTCTAGCATTAATAATGTTTGCTTTTTTTTTCTTTTTCTTTTTTTAACCAGACAGGATCTGATGTCGACACCTAACTCAGTTCTGTTCGTCTGTTGCATCAGCATGACCTGATGTGGATTGTCATTTCACAAACAGATGAACAAGCACGTGCTTTACTTCAACTTGTGTCATCAGTCAGTCACTTCCACACTTGTTGACTTCCATTGGAAATGACATAAGAATAACTTTTTATCTCATCAAGAGAAATTACATGAGGTGCGGCAAAACAAACTAATTACCCAACACAAAAACATAAGCATGACTTATCGAAAAAGAATCAATAACATAAATTATAAGACGTTGGTATAAAAACTATTCCATATATTTACTTAATTAAAATGTTGTAATTTATCATTATTGTAAACATAGTGAAATACACCAAGGCTAACACTGCATGTATTATATTGCACATTAATCAAGATAAGAATAATTTCATCAGTACATAGTAATTATCAGTACATCGAAAGACACGAACATTGCACAATTTCACAGTACACACAATTCCTATTGCACATTCATCCTGCACTCTGTCAACGATTAGACCGGGTTAAATCAGATCCTGAACCGTATGAAACCTTATGTATACTGAGTATTTGGTGAACATGTAGCAATACATGTATAATGAACTGAATTGTAGCTTGATTCTTCAATCCCTGCCTCCAGAATTCTCAGCCGCACACCTCACACCCCAAAGCCACGAACCGGAACACAGTCACGGTCAACTCTGATTGGCTGGTTGGGACTTGGGGAGAGGGGGGAGGGAGTATGGGAGGGGGGGGTATTTTATTGAATGAATTGAACACATTATTAATACATGATTTCAGCAACACCAAAACCAACCATTCAGAAGAGGGTGGGGGAGAGACAGTGACAGAAAGACAGAGACAGACAGACAGACACAAACAGACAGAATGAGAGAAGAGAAAGAGACTTTAAAAAGTAGTAGTATTGGTAGCAGTAGCAGCAGTTGTAGTAGTAGTAGATAAAGGAGATGAGACACAGAGAGAGACAGAGACAGAGAGATAGGTCAGCGTGTTATTCTTCCACACCAGAACACGCGAGACCGTGTATATGTGCGCGCGGGCGCAAACACACACACGACACACACACACACACACGACACACACACACACACGACACACACACACACACGACACACACACACACGACACACACACACACACACACACACACACACACACACCATTATCTGCCAACAGCACCAACACAGCTGACGCGCCCTAATCTCCTAATGACCACCGACACCACCGACATCACCGCCTGCCCACAGTGTGTTAGTGGTCACCACAGTCATCCTGCCTCCTCCCCACTCCCCACCCCGCTCCACACTCCCCTCACCCACCCCGCTCCACACTCCCCTCACCCACCTTTCACACGCCCAACACAGAGTACAGAGAGCCACCATTATTTAACTGGGGTACGTTCAACTTCACTACAATGTTCACAACGTCATTAACGAGGAATTATATCTGGGCTACGTTCAACTTCACTGCAATGTTCACAACGTCATTAACGAGGAATTACATCTGGGCTACGTTCAACTTCACTGCAGTGTCCACAACGTCATTAACGAGGAATTATATCTGGGCTACGTTCAACTTCACTGCAATGTTCACAACGTCATTAACGAGGAATTATATCTGGGCTACGTTCAACTTCACTACAATGGTCTGTCTGTCTGTATCTGTCTCTGTCTCTGTGGGTACATGCGTGTGTGCGCGTGCATGTGTGTGCGGGTGTGTCATGATAGAAATTTACAAGCTGAGGCATAAGACGTAAATCTTAATAGAGTGCATTCGTTCCACACACCCTGAATGCTGCTTCCACAGCTCCGCGTCCCCCAGACTGCAGAGACATGTGAACCAGAACATCCCCCAGACTGCAGAGAAATGTGAACCAGAACGTCCCCCAGACTGCAGAGAAATGTGAACCAGAACGTCCCCCAGACTGCAGAGAAATGTGAACCAGAACATCCCCCAGACTGCAGAGAAATGTGAACCAGAACGTCCCTCAGACTGCAGAGACATGTGAACCAGAACGTCCCTCAGACTGCAGAGAAATGTGAACCAGAACGTCCCTCAGACTGCAGAGAAATGTGAACCAGAACGTCCCCCAGACTGCAGAGAAATGTGAACCAGAACGTCCCTCAGACTGCAGAGACATGTGAACCAGAACGTCCCTCAGACTGCAGAGAAATGTGAACCAGAACGTCCCCCAGACTGCAGAGAAATGTGAACCAGAACGTCCCCCAGACTGCAGAGACATGTGAACCAGAACGTCCCTCAGACTGCAGAGAAATGTGAACCAGAACGTCCCCCAGACTGCAGAGAAATGTGAACCAGAACGTCCCCCAGACTGCAGAGACATGTGAACCAGAACGTCCCCCAGACTGCAGAGAAATGTGAACCAGAACAGGGCAGTTTGTCACGAGTACAGACCAAGACACAGACAGGTCGTGGAGCATTCACTCAAAGAGCAAAGACGTTAGATTAAAGAAAGAAGATGCAGTATTCACAAGCTGGAGGTGGTGGGTGGGGGTGGAGGTGGGAGGTGGTGGTGGTGGTGGTGGTGGAGGGAGGGGGGAAGGGAAGGGGGAGGGGAGCTGATCAAACTGCCCTTCAGCACATCTGATTTCAACTTTTTTTTTTTTTTTTTTTTAATTGAAAAGGCTGGGAAGGTGCTGGTCAGGCCTTCAGCCTCAAGCCGACATGACGTCACACAGTGGACAGTGGTCACAGGCAGGAACCGGACCCCAACACTGATTCCATAATGTATCTGTCCTGTTTAGAAACATATAGATAAATCTCTGGACCTCAACACTGATTCCATAATGTATCTGTCCTCTTTAGAAACATATAGATAAATCTCTGGACCCCAACACTGATTCCATAATGTATCTGTCCTGTTTAGATACACAGATAAATCCCTGGACCTCAACACTGATTCCATAATGTATTTGTCCTGTTTAGATACACATAGATAAATCCCTGGACCCCAACACTGATTCCATAATGTATCTGTCCTCTTTAGATACACAGAGATAAATCCCTGGACCTCAACACTGATTCCATAATGTATTTGTCCTGTTTAGATACACATAGATAAATCCCTGGACCTCAACACTGATTCCATAATGTATTTGTCCTGTTTAGATACATATAGATAAATCCCTGGACCTCAACACTGATTCCATAATGTATTTGTCCTGTTTAGATACACAGAGATAAATCCCTGGACCTCAACACTGATTCCATAATGTATCTGTCCTCTTTAGATACACAGAGATAAATCCCTGGACCTCAACACTGATTCCATAATGTATTTGTCCTGTTTAGATACACATAGATAAATCCCTGGACCTCAACACTGATTCCATAATGTATCTGTCCTCTTTAGATACACAGAGATAAATCCCTGGACCCCAACACTGATTCCATAATATATCTGTCCTGTTTAGATACACATAGATAAATCCCTGGACCTCAACACTGATTCCATAATGTATTTGTCCTGTTTAGATACACAGAGATAAATCCCTGGACCTCAACACTGATTCCATAATGTATCTGTCCTGTTTATATACATATAGATAAATCCCTGGACCTCAACACTGATTCCATAATGTATCTGTCCTCTTTAGATACACAGAGATAAATCCCTGGACCTCAACACTGATTCCATAATGTATCTGTCCTCTTTAGATACACAGAGATAAATCCCTGGACCTCAACACTGATTCCATAATGTATCTGTCCTCTTTAGATACACAGAGATAAATCCCTGGACCTCAACACTGATTCCATAATGTATCTGTCCTGTTTAGATACACAGAGATAAATCCCTATCCAGCCCCCAACGTGGGCAACATGCCTCTCTCCCCGCACAACTCCTGTGTTGAAGTGTCCACCGTGACACAGTTTTTGTGGTACTGACCCACTGCCCATTGTAGTAACTGGACACCACCACACAAACACGTGACAAGGGAGAGATGTCTCATGACCAATAACTAAGTTAAATTATCTATTTATTTATTCATTTTATATCAAGTTGATACTACAGACAGATGAATACACACAGACTACATTATCATTTTCTTCCTCCTGTAAAAATGAAGACAGATTACACGTGTCAATGGTTGGAATTTGTTTGAGCAGTTCGTATCTGGGGGTGTTGTGGACAAAATCAGTTATCTGGAAGAGAGACAGAGGGAGGGACAGAGAGAGGAAAAGGGAGGGAGAGAGAGAGAGAGAGGAGAGAGAGGGGGGGAGGGAGAGAGAAAGGGAGAGAGAAAGGGGGAGAGAGGCGGAGAGAGAGAGAGGTGAGTTTCCCCCACCCCCACCAGGAAAGAGGAACGGCAGAAGGAAAAGGAAGAACACAGGAAACCAGCTGACGAGGCAGAAACAGAGCAAGAAACGCATCTCTCACAGTGACACACAACAAAGACACACACCCTGACACAGTGACACACAACAAAGACACACACCCTGACACAGTGACACACAACAAAGACACACACCATGACACAGTGACACACAACAAAGACACACACAATAACACAGTGACACACGACAAAGACACACACCATGACACAGTGACACACGACAAAGACACACACAATGACACAGTGACACACAACAAAGACACACACCATGACACACAACAAAGACACACACCATGACACCATGACACACGACAAAGACACACACCCTGACACAGTGACACACAACAAAGACACACACCCTGACACAGTGACACACAACAAAGACACACACCCTGACACAGTGACACACAACAAAGACACACACCCTGACACAGTGACACACAACAAAGACACACACAATAACACAGTGACACACGACAAAGACACACACCATGACACAGTGACACACAACAAAGACACACACCATGACACAGTGACACACAACAAAGACACACACCATGACACAATGACACACGACAAAGACACACACCATGACACACAACAAAGACACACACCATGACACCATGACACACGACAAAGACACACACCATGACACAGTGACACACAACAAAGACACACACCATGACACAGACACACACAAAGACACACCAGACACATGACACACAACAAAGACACACACCATGACACAGTGACACACAACAAAGACACACACCATGACACAGTGACACACAACAAAGACACACCATGACACAGTGACACACAACAAAGACACACACCATGACACAGTGACACACAACAAAGACACACACCATGACACAGTGACACACAACAAAGACACACACCATGACACAGTGACACACAACAAAGACACACACCATGACACAGTGACACACAACAAAGACACACACCCTGACACAGTGATACACAACAAAGACACACACCCTGACACAGTGACACACAACAAAGACACACACCCTGACACAAAGAGACACACCATGCCACAGTGACACACAACAAAGACACACACCATGACACAGTTATACACAACAAAGACACACACAATGACACAGTGACACACAACAAAGACACACACAATGACACAGTGACACACAACAAAGACACACACCATGACACAGTGACACACAACAAAGACACACCATGACACAGTGACACACAACAAAGACACACGCCATGACACTGACACACAACAAAGACACACACCATGACACAGTGACACACAACAAAGACACACCATGACACAGTGACACACGACAAAGACACACACCATGACACAGTGACACACAACAAAGACACACACCATGACACCATGACACACGACAAAGACACACACCATGACACAGTGACACACAACAAAGACACACACCATGACACACAACAAAGACACACACCATGACACACAACAAAGACACACACCATGACACAGTGACACACAACAAAGACACACACCATGACACAGTGACACACAACAAAGACACACACCATGACACAGTGACACACAACAAAGACACAGTGACACACAACAAAGACACACACCATGACACAGTGACACACAACAAAGACACACACCAAGACACAGTGACACACAACAAAGACACAGTGACACACAACAAAGACACACACCATGACACAGTGACACACAACAAAGACACACACCATGACACAGTGACACACAACAAAGACACACCATGACACAGTGACACACAACAAAGACACACACCATGACACAGTGACACACAACAAAGACACACACCATAACACAGTGACACACGACAAAGACACACAGCAAGACAGAGTGACACACAACAAAGACACACAGCAAGACAAAGGAAATACCTGACAACGTGACAAGGACCGGACATCATATGGTGAAACAGGAGTAACACAAAGACACGGGGTGGACAGGAAACGGGTGTGAGAATCAAACAGGGTGGACAGGAAACGGGTGTGAGTATCAAACAGGGTGGGCAGGAAACGGGTGTGAGAATCAAACAGGGTGGACAGGAAACGGGTGTGAGTATCAAACAGGGTGGACAGGAAACGGGTGTGAGTATCAAACAACAGGGTGGACAGGAAACGGGTGTGAGTATCAAACAACAGGGTGGACAGGAAACGGGTGTGAGTATCAAACAACAGGGTGGACAGGAAACGGGTGTGAGTATCAAACAGGGTGGGCAGGAAACGGGTGTGAGTATCAAACAGGGTGGACAGGAAACGGGTGTGAGTATCAAACAACAGGGTGGACAGGAAACGGGTGTGAGTATCAAACAACAGGGTGGACAGGAAACGGGTGTGAGAATCAAACAGGGTGGACAGGAAACGGGTGTGAGAATCAAACAGGGTGGACAGGAAACGGGTGTGAGTATCAAACAGGGTGGGCAGGAAACGGGTGTGAGAATCAAACAGGGTGGACAGGAAACGGGTGTGAGTATCAAACAGGGTGGGCAGGAAACGGGTGTGAGTATCAAACAGGGTGGACAGGAAACGGGTGTGAGTATCAAACAACAGGGTGGACAGGAAACGGGTGTGAGTATCAAACAACAGGGTGGACAGGAAACGGGTGTGAGTATCAAACAACAGGGTGGACAGGAAACGGGTGTGAGTATCAAACAGGGTGGGCAGGAAACGGGTGTGAGAATCAAACAGGGTGGACAGGAAACGGGTGTGAGTATCAAACAGGGTGGACAGGAAACGGGTGTGAAAGAAAGGAAAGAGAGAATGAAGGAAGGAATGGCGATAACAACGTGAAAGAAAGGAAAGACAGAAGGCGAAAACGGGAGGAAAGAAAGGAAACATAGACAGAATGATGATAACAATGTGAAAGAAAGGAAAGATAGACAGAAGGACGATAACAATGTGAAAGAAAGGAAGGAAAGACAGAAGGCGAAAACGGGAGGAAAGAAAGGAAAGCCAGAAAAGACCGGAAACTAGAAGAACAAAAACAAAAACAAAACAAAAAAAAAACACGGGCGGCACCTTTGAAAACACGCTGTGACACAGCTCAGCGTGAATCCTGTAGTGAGCACAACACCACACCACTCCACACCACACCATTCCACACCACACAACTCCACACCACACCATTCCACACCATTCCACACCACACCATTCCACTCCACACCACTCCACACAACTCCACACCACTCACATCACAATCCTCACACTCCTGAGCCTGTCTCCCCCGCCACGCCACCACCGATGTCCCACAACTACCTCAACACAGCACCAAGTCCAGGAACCATGGATGAAGAAGAAGGCACCATCAGAAATCTAGACAGAGGAACAGAGCAATACACTTGGTACCCTTTGGGTTCGTCCTTCACTTGCCACAAACAAGGCTGTTCTCCCACTACTAACACACACACACACACAAATACACACAGAGTACCACAACTCACCTTGCTGGCCTAATTTTGCCACCACACACACACACACACACTCTCTCTCTCTCTCTCTCTCTCTCTCAGCAGAGCACTGTGGAGCAGAGAGAGCCAGAGCACAGCGACCGACCCACCCCCCAGCCCACAGACCGCCCCCCCCCCCCCCCCAGCCCACAGACGGACCAACCACGATGGCTAACTCAACCCTGGCTGTGGTGGTGGTAGTGGTGGCTTGCCCACTTGTTGGGTTGGACACTGGCCACTGCCACCCCCCCTCCCCTCCCCACACCCACTCCCACCTCACTCCTTCCTCATCCCCCTTCTGTCCTTGACCTTCCCCCCCCCCCACCTCACCTCCATAACGCTCATCACCCCCTCCCACTACACTCCCCAAACCTGTGGGTCTGTCAAGTAAAGACCAGGCTATATTTACCCCTTCCTTGCTCTCCTCTCTCTCTCTCTCTCTCTCTCTCGCTCTCTGTATATGTGTGTGCGTGCGTGTGAGAGAGAGAGAGAGAGAGAGTGTGTGTGTGTGTGTGTGTGTGTGTGTGTGTGTGTGTGTGTGTTTCGGTGGGACCAGAAGCTACTGTGTAGTAGCTGGTGGTATTATTAGAGTTCGTGGCAACCCCTTATCGGTCTTTCTTCTTTTTTTTCTCTCTCTCCCTATTACACACCATGGTTTTGGTGTGGACACTGTATAGGTAGCGCCCTGTGTGGGGGTGTGGGTGGGGGAGGAGGGGAGGGGGAGGGGTCCACATTCCTTCCTGGCTGTAAAACTGGAGCTGGACTGGGGGTAGGTCATTATGTCATGATGGTAGAATCAACACACCACTACCACTACCCTACTCTCTCTCTCTCTCTCTCTCTCTCCTATCCCTCCCTTACACACCATGGCTGGTGTGGTCAATGTTTAGGCAGCACCCTGTGTGGGGGTGAGGGTGTGGGTGAAAGGGAACAAAGATGTGAGGGTGGTGAGGGGGGTCCCCCCTTCCTTCCTAGCTGAAATACTGAGCTGGACTGGGGGTAGGTCATTATGTCATGATGGTAGAATCAACACACCACTACCACCTCTCTCTCTCTCTCTCTCTCTCTCTTCCATATTACAGGCTTAAATGATTGTTATATGTTTTATATGTACTTTGCTATGTGTTCGTATTCATATGTGTGTAGATGTCACATGCTTAATTAAATAATTATTATGTGGACTACATGTACATTGTTTCCTGTGTACTGTTCAAACCTTGTAGACGAACGACTGGGAAAAAGGCACAGTGCCCCCCTGCCACATGGGCTTTTTAAGCTAATGAAAAAGAACCGAAGTGACGCTTATCACTTAGTAGTTTATTCTGCTTCAATTATGGTTTTCCTTTCTGTTCCATTTCCTCTGTTTAGCATCATGTTTGTTCTGATTTGTACCTACTATGCCAAAAGAGCTTCAGTTACAGCTAATGACATCCAAAAAGTCAGTGCTCTGTGTTTCTCTCTCTCTCTCTCTGATGTAGATTAGCATGGGCAGATTGGAACAATATGGAAGAAAAGGCCATGTCCGAAATCTGAGTCCTTGAGAAAAAAACATTTTAAGTTCTGAGTTTGTGTGTGTGTGTGTGTGTGTGTGTGTGTGTGTGTGTGTCTCTCTCTCTCTCTCTCTCTCTCTCTCTCTCTCTCCCTCCTGAATGCAGTATTATTTCTATTAAAAAAAAAATGTATATGTGTACTCTTTTACTTTTTTACCGTCAAATGTCATTTGCAATTGACTTCACACACACACACACACACACACACACACACACACACACAAGACTTGAAGCGTCCTGGTCTAAAACCAACACTGACGCACGCACCAACAGGAGAGAGACACGTGACACACACTGTCAATGACAGAACACTGACCACGGGGCACACTGACCCAACAAACCTCCACGTCAAGGATGGGACTGGACCCCAAACCACCCACCCTCACAGCAACAAACAAACGAACGCAACGGACCCCCTATCTCAAAGCTCCGCCGTTTGACCTGTATACTTCCCAACGGGCCCCCAACCTCAAAGCTCCGCCGTTTGACCTCCATACTTCCCAACGGGCCCCCAACCTCAAAGCTCCGGCGTTTGACCTGCATACTTCCCAACGGGCCCCCAACCTCAAAGCTCCGCCGTTTGACCTGCATACTTCCCAACGGGCCCCCAACCTCAAAGCTCCGGCGTTTGACCTGCATACTTCCCAACGGACCCCCAACCTCAAAGCTCCGCCGTTTGACCTGCATACTTCCCAACGGGATGCACACTGACCACCCCCACCCCCAACGCCCTCACCTCACCCCCTGTACTTACCTTGACTCCCAAGCCCAGGACATCAGTGGCTACACATCCAACGACCCGCCTGTGTATTGTACACACACGCTGAACTGGCCTGGAGAGAAGGCGCGCGCGCACACACACAGAGTTCACGGTCACACAGACGGCGCAGCAACGTGGCGGAGTGAATGAGTGGACAGCGGCTGACCTCACGTGGGACAGTCCGCAAGGCCGAGGGGGTTAGAGGGGGTTACCGTGAATTCCCTCCATTGACTGGGGCAAGAGACGGGCGCCATAGCCGAATGGTTAAAGCGTTAGACTTTCGATCTGAGGGTCCCGGGTTCGAATCACGGTGACGGCGCCTGGTGGGTAAAGGGTGGAGATTTTTACGATCTCCCAAGTCAACATATGTGCAGACCTAACAGTGCCTGAACCCTCTTCGTGTGTATACGCAAGCATAAGATCAAATACGCACGTTAAAGATCCTGTAATCCATGTCGGCGTTCGGTGGGTTATGGAAACAAGAACATACCCAGCGTGCACACCCCCGAAAGCGGAGTATGGCTGCCTACATGGCGGGGTAAAAACGGTCATACACGTAAAAAGCCCACTCACGTATACAAGTGAACGTGTGAGTTGAAGCCCACGAACGCAGAAGAAGAAGAAGAAGACTGGGGCAGGAAGGAGAGGGTACCCATGTACCAAGAGCAGTAACTCTGAGTGCGTCTCAATTAATTTTTTGAGAACAAGTAAAAATGAGTTCAGCAGACACCGAAGAATATGTTAAGACTTGTCTACTTCATCCCTGGGGCCGGGGGGTAGGGGGGGGTGCACAGTAACCACCTCGGCCTTGTGGACTAGAAGGGGCACTGCTCACTGACCCAGCCACTTTCCTGGTCAGCAAGAGGGGGGGTGGGAAGGGAGGGGGCCATGGCACCATCACACACACACACACACACACACACACACACACACACACGTACCTAGTGTACGTGCACACTAAAGTGCAATCTGCCCTCACTATTTTAAGAAACAGACAGACATCCAAACAAATGCACAATATAAGGTTTCCCCGTGTCCACACCTGCTTCAGTACCAACACAGCAGTGTGACTGGGGCACCCAGATGTCTGTGGATCACAGATGGTACATTGTGACCGCAGATGTTACAACGGGACCACAGATGTTACAATGTGACCACAGATGTTACAGTGTGACCAGCTATGTTACATTGTGACCAGTGCACTGAAATGTCTGTGACTAAAGATGTTACAATGTGACCAGAGAACTGAGATGTCTGAGACCAGCGATGTTACAATGTGACCAGAGAACTGAGATGTCTGAGACCAGTGATGTTACAATGTCGGTGTTTTACGCCTAGTAACGAAGAGCAGAGAGCCCTCAGCCTTTGAAGAAAGATATCATTCTGAACTGTCCCCACTCACCGTTTTCTGTAAGTCAGATCCAGCGTTGTTCTTCATTCTGTTTGTTTGGGGGTGTGTGTGTGTGTGTGTGTGTTTTGGTGGGACCAGTAGTGACATGTAGTGAATAGTGGTATTATTTGAGTTCCTGGCAAACCCTTATCTACCTATCTCTCTCTTACACACCATGGTTGGTGTGGCCACTGTTTAGGTAGCTGGCCTGTGTGGGTGTGGGGGTGGGGGTGGAGGTGGAGGGGAGCAAATCCATGGGGGGGGGGGTCCACATTCCTCCCTGGCTGTAAAACTGGAGCTGGACTGGGGGTAGGTCATTATGCCATGATGGTAGAATCAACACACTCACCACCACTCTCTCTCTCTCTCTCTCTCTCTCTCTCTGACTGATGTTGATAAGCAAGGACAAACTGGCAGAACAGGCCATGGCTAAAGTCTTAATCCTTGGTGTAAACATGATTTCATTGTCTGAAGCAAGTAAACACATTCTGAACACACAGAGCAGCCACAAGCTGGAGATTATGGTGTGCTCGGAAAAAATGCTGATGAACACAGCGTATACCTACACATACACTCAGGCATACACTTGTATATCAACAAACGAATGTGTACGCATACATCAGTACATCCATTTACAAAGAAAAACATCTGCACACACGCACATATAACATGCATATGTATTGATGCATACATACACATGCCCATATACATACACACACTTAATTTATTATGCAAGTATGTGCAGACATAATATTATCATATTTATTTTGACTTAATCCTTGAATAAAAAAAAACGTTCTGAGTTCTGAGTTCTGATCTCGCTCTCTCTCTCTCTCTCTCTTGAAGGCAGGATTATCATTTTTTTAAATGTACTTGTGTACTCTTTTACCTTTAAACATCTTTTTATAATAATACTGTACATTTATACAGCGCCCTTTCTCACTAAGAGCTCAGGGCGCTTTACATGAAATAAAATTACAAGTAACATAAAACATTCATGGCCACTCTTTCTCAAAAAACCCTCCCCCCACACACACTCTCCCTTTCCCACTCTACATACATCCAAAGTGAGCTGACATGGGTGGCGTTGGAGAAAAGAAAGCTGAGAGTACTTATAGATAGGTTTTAAAAAGATGAGTCTTTAGTGATGAGCGAAAAGCAGAAATAGAATCAGATGCACGGATATGATAAGGTAGGTTGTTCCAGATGTGAGGAGCAGCAAAGAAGAAAGAACGTTCACCATAGGTTCTTGTATTGACACGAGGAAGTTTCAAAAGGTAACGGTCATAGGAAGAGCGGCGATTTCCTTTGGGAGAGTAAACGCTGATAAGGTCAGAAAGATAAGTAGGTCCTGCAGAGTGGAAAGCAGAATAGCAGATATGCAACTTTGTATTTAATTCTCGCTGCAATGGGGAGCCAATGTAGAGTGCAGAGGTGAGGAGAAATGTGATCAGTACATGGGACTCTGAAAATTAGACGGGCAGCATTGTTTTGAAGTTTTTGAATTCGCTGAAGAACAGCCTATGAGAAGAGAATTACGGTAGTCAATTCGTGACAACACAAAAGCAGAAATAAGAGTTTTAGTAGTTTCAACAGAAAGGTACTCCGGATAAGAGTTGATGTGACGAAGTTCACAATTGACTATGCGTATCAGATTTACTACCTGAGCATGCCTGCTGAGGTTTGAGTCAAGAATGACTCCAAGTTTCCTTGCCGATTTAGAAAACTGAACTGTGGCATCACCAACCACAATAGCGGCAGGAAAAGAAGTAGATGTGGACATTCTTGCAGAGGAAATAATCATAGCTTCAGTTTTGTCATCATTCAACTTTAGTTTGTTAAATGTCATCCAGGATTTAACATCGAGAATACAATCCTGCATTGGCAGAATCAGACTGTACACTTGGTTTTGTTCTGCAGACTTTTGTAGCTGAGTATCATCAGCAAAAGAGTGGTGAAGAACAGAATGGCCAGAAATGGCATCAGAAAGAGGAGCAGTGTGCAGAACGAACAGAACGAGGCCCAGGACAGAGCCTTGTGGCACACCATAGGAGATCAGGGCTAGATCAGACTTAGTTACTAACAGAGACAATCTGGAAGCGGTTTTTCACTTACACACACACGCACACACACACACAGAGACAGACTTGAAACGTCCTGGTCTAAAACCAACACTGACGCACGCACCAACAGGAGAGAGACACGTGACACACACTGTCAATGACAGAACACTGACCACGGGGCACACTGACCCGACAAACCTCCACGTGAAGGACGGGACTGGACCCCAAACCACCCACCCTTACAGCAACAAACAAACGAACGCAACGGACCCCCTATCTCAAAGCTCCGCCGTTTGACCTGCATACTTCCCAACGGACCCCCAACCTCAAAGCTCCGCCGTTTGACCTGCATACTTCCCAACAGGCTGCACACTGACCAACCCCACCCCCAACGCCCTCACCTCACCCCCTGTACTTACCTTGACTCCCAAGCCCAGGACATCAGTGGCTACACAATCCAACGACCTGCCTGTGTACTGTACACACACGCTGAACTGGCCTGGAGAGAAAAGGGCGCGCGCGCACACACACAGAGTTCACGGTCACACAGACGGCGCAGCAACGTGGCGGAGTGAATGAGTGGACAGCGGCTGACCTCACGTGGAACAGTCCGCAAGGCCGAGGGGGTTAGAGGGGGTTACCATGAATTTCCTCCACTGACTGGGGCAGGAGACGGGCGCCATAGCCGAATGGTTAATGCATTGGACTTTCGATCTGAGGGTCCCGGGTTCAAATCACGGTGACGGCGCCTGGTGGGTAAAGGGTGGAGATTTTTACGATCTCCCAGGTCAACATATGTGCAGACCTGCCAGTGCCTGAACCCCCTTCGTGTGTATACGCAACATAAGATCAAATACGCACGTTAAAGATCCTGTAATCCATGTCAGCGTTCGGTGGGTTATGGAAACAAGAACATACCCAGCATGCACACCCCCGAAAGCGGAGTATGGCTGCCTACATGGCGGGGTAAAAACGGTCATACACGTAAAAAGCCCACTCACGTATACGAGTTAACGTGTGAGTTGAAGCCCACGAACGCAGAAGAAGAAGAAGACTGGGGCAGGAAGGAGAGGGTACCCATGTACCAAGAGCAGTAACTCTGAGTGCGTCTCAATTTATTTTTTGAGAACAAGTAAAAATGAGTTCAGCAGACACCGAAGAATATGTTAAGACTTGTCTACTTCATCCCTGGGGCCGGGGGGTAGTGGGGGTGCACAGTAACCACCTCGGCCTTGTGGACTAGAAGGGGCACTGCTCACTGACCCAGCCACTTTCCTGGTCAGCAAGAGGGGGGGTGGGAAGGGAGGGGGCCATGGCACCATCACACACACACACACACACACACACACACACACACACACACACACACGTACCTAGTGTACGTGCACACTAAAGTGCAATCTGCCCTCACTATTTTAAGAAACAGACAGACATCCAAACAAATGCACAATATAAGGTTTCCCCGTGTCCACACCTGCTTCAGTACCAACACAGCAGTGTGACTGGCGCACCCAGATGTCTGTGGATCACAGATGGTACATTGTGACCACAGATGTTACAACGGGACCACAGATGTTACAATGGGACCAGTGATGTTACAATGTGACCAGTGATGTTACAATTCACCACAGATGTTACAATGTCACCGCAGATGTTATAGTGTGGTACAGATGTTACAATGCAACCAGTGCATTGAAATGTCTGTGACTAGAGATGTTACAATGTGACCAGAGAACTGAGATGTCTGAGACCAGCGATGTTACAATGTGACCAGAGAACTGAGATGTCTGAGACCAGTGATGTTACAATGTGACCAGAGAACTGAGATGTCTGAGACCAGTGATGTTACAATGTCGGTGTTTTACGCCTAGTAACGAAGAGCAGAGAGCCCTCAGCCTTTGAAGAAAGATATCATTCTGAACTGTCCCCACTCACCGTTTTCTGTAAGTCAGATCCAGCGTTGTTCTTCATTCTGTTTGTTTGGGTGTGTGTGTGTGTGTGTGTGTGTGTGTGTGTGTGTGTGTGTGTGTTTTGGTGGGACCAGTAGTGACATGTAGTGAATAGTGGTATTATTTGAGTTCCTGGCAAACCCTTATCTACCTATCTCTCTCTCTCTCTCTTACACGCCATGGTTGGTGTGGCCACTGTTTAGGTAGCTGGCCTGTGTGGGGGTGGGGGTGGAGGTGGAGGTGGAGGGGAGCAAATCCATCCAGGGGGGGGGGTCCACATTCCTCCCTGGCTGTAAAACTGGAGCTGGACTGGGGGTAGGTCATTATGCCATGATGGTAGAATCAACACACTCACCACCACTCTCTCTCTCTCTCTAACTGATGTTGATAATCAAGGACAAACTGGCAGAACAGGCCATGGCTAAAGTCTTAATCCTTGGTGTAAACATGATTTCATTGTCTGAAGCAAGTAAACACATTCTAAACACACAGAGCAGCCACAAGCTGGAGATTATGGTGTGCTCGGAAAAAATGCTGATGAACACAGCGTATACCTACACATACACTCACGCATACACTTGTATATCAACAAACGAATATGTGTACGCATACATCAGTACATCCATTTACAAAGAAAAACATAGGCACATACACACATATATCATGCATATGTATTGATGCATACATACACATGCCCATATACATACACACACTTAATTTATTATGCAAATATGTGCACACATAATATCATCATATTTATTTTGACTTAATCCTTGAATAAAAAAAAAAACCGTTCTGAGCTCGCTCTCTCTCTCTCTCTCTCTCTCTCTCTCTCTTGAAAGCAGGATTATCATTTTTAAAAATGCACTTGTGTACTCTTTTACCTTTAAACATCTTTTTATAATAATACTGTACATTCATACAGCGCCCTTTCTCACTAAGAGCTCGGGGCGCTTTACATGAAATAAAAATATTACAAGTAACATAAAACATTCGTGGCCACTCTTTCTCAAAAAACCCTCCCCCCACTCACACTCTCCCTTTCCCACTCTTCATACATCCAAAGTGAGCTGACATGGGTGGCGTTGGAGAAAAGGAAGCTGAGAGTACTTATAGATATGTTTTAAAAAGATGAGTCTTTAGTGATGAGCGAAAAGCAGAAATAGAATCAGATGCACGGATATGATAAGGAAGGTTGTTCCAGATGTGAGGAGCAGCAAAGAAGAAAGAACGTTCACCATAGGTTCTTGTATTGACACGAGGAAGTTTCAAAAGGTAACGGTCATAGGAAGAGCGGAGATTTCTTGTGGGAGAGTAAACGCTGATAAGGTCAGAAAGATAAGTAGGTCCTGCAGAGTGGAAAGCAGAATAGCAGACATGCAACTTTGTATTTAATTCTCGCTGCAATGGGGAGCCAATGTAGAGTGCAGAGGTGAGGAGAAATGTGATCAGTACATGGGACTCTGAAAGTTAGATGGGCAGCATTGTTTTGAAGTTTTTGAATTCGCTGAAGAATAATATGTGGACAGCCTATGAGAAGAGAATTACAGTAGTCAATTCGTGACAACACAAAAGCAGAAATAAGAGTTTTAGTAGTTTCAACAGAAAGGTACTCCGGATAAGAGTTGATGTGACACACACACACACACAGAGACTTGAAACGTCCTGGTCTAAAACCAACACTGACGCACGCACCAACAGGAGAGAGACACGTGACACACACTGTCAATGACAGAACACTGACCACGGGGCACACTGACCCGACAAACCTCCACGTGAAGGACGGGACTGGACCCCAAACCACCCACCCTCACAGCAACAAACAAACGAACGCAACAGACCCCCAACCTCAAAGCTCCGCTGTTTGACCTGCATACTTCCCAACGGGCCCTCAACCTCAAAGCTCCGCCGTTTGCCTGCATACTTCCCAACGGGCCCCCAACCTCAAAGCTCCGCCGTTTGACCTGCATACTTCCCAGCGGGTTGCACACTGACCAACCCCACCCCCAACGCCCTCACCTCACCCCCTGTACTTACCTTGACTCCCAAGCCCAGGACATCAGTGGCTACACAATCCAACGACCCGCCTGTGTACTGTACACACACGCTGAACTGGCCTGGAGAGAAAAGGGCGCGCGCGCACACACACAGAGTTCACGGTCACACAGATGGCGCAGCAACGTGGCGGAGTGAATGAGTGGACAGCGGCTGACCTCACGTGGGACAGTCCGCAAGGCCGAGGGGGTTAGAGGGGGTTACCGTGAATTTCCTCCACTGACTGGGGCAAGAGACGGGCGCCATAGCCGAATGGTTAAAGCGTTAGACTTTCGATCTGAGGGTCCCGGGTTCGAATCACGGTGACGGCGCCTGGTGGGTAAAGGGTGGAGATTTTTACGATCTCCCAAGTCAACATATGTGCAGACCTACCAGTGCCTGAACCCTCTTCATGTGTATACGCAAGCATAAGATCAAATACGCACGTTAAAGATCCTGTAATCCATGTCGGCGTTCGGTGGGTTATGGAAACAAGAACATACCCAGCATGCACACCCCCAAAAGCGGAGTATGGCTGCCTACATGGCGGGGTAAAAACGGTCATACACGTAAAAAGCCCACTCACGTATACAAGTGAACGTGTGAGTTGAAGCCCACGAACGCAGAAGAAGAAGAAGACGACTGGGGCAGGAAGGAGAGGGTACCCATGTACCAAGAGCAGTAACTGAGTGCGTCTCAATTTATTTTTTGAGAACAAGTAAAAAAAAATTTTTCTGCCTCATCATGTGGGCCGTTTCATTGGCATTACTCCCATGCCGCTCATTTAGATTCCCCCATACACGACCACACAGGGGTTCATCCGTCGCAGTTCCGGCGTTGGCAGTCTGCAGGGAACCATCGATGTTAGGTCGCCTGGAGGCCACACACCAGAGGAGACCCTGCACTGCTGCTGAGTCACTTCGGTGGTGTTCAGTGGTGCCTGTTCTGTTTTAACGTACTTAGGACACCACCTACTAAGCTCCCTACTAACGACAATAACAATGGCTTAGTCGCAGAGTCAGACTGAGTGAGCGTCCCTCCCAGAGTGGAGACCGCCACCACGTCCCTCAAACAACAGGCCCCCATGAATCTGCCGACACTGAAGACATTGACAGGCTCACCCCAAGCATGGAAGTGGAGGGGTATCGAAACTGAGGTCACCATGAGAGCAGGGCATGAAAGGCCACAGACTATGAGACTATTTTGTTTATATTGATGACGATGAAGGAGGAGGAGGAGGATGACAATGATGATGACGATGTTGCTATGGAGGTCCATTTTGGTTTGGGACTGCGTGACAAGGCTGTACTCTACGCTTCCTGTCATAATAATATCCCGGCGTTAACCAGGCCCGAGAGATACAGACATTTGCAGTGTTGGTCCGGTAATTAGAGCAACACACCCAAAGACGCATCCTTGAAGCGGATGACACTCGACTGTGTGGTCCCAGTCTCCCCATTTAAGCCCACAGCACACTTAACTCTGGGTGGGAGCCGGCCGCGGGCCGAAAAACCCACCTCCGCTGGGATTCGAACCCGCGTCCTCCCAGCCGTCAGTCGGTGACGCTAACCACTTCGAAACGGCGGCTGGTAGAATAAGTAAAAATTAGTTCAGCAGACACGGAAGAACATGTTAAGACTTGTCTACTTCATCCCTGTGGGGTAGGGGGGGGGTGCACAGTAACCACCTCGGCCTTGTGGACTAGAAGGGGCACTGCTCACTGACCCAGCCACTTTCCTGGTCAGCAAGAGGGAGGGGGGAGGGAGGGGGCCATGGCACCATCACACACACACACACACACACACACACGCACGCGCTCGAACCTAGTGTACGTGCGCACTAAAGTGCAATCTGCCCTCAATATTTTAATAAACAAACAGACATCCAAACAAATGCACAATATAAGGTTTCCCCGTGTCCACACCTGCTTCAGTACCAACACAGCAGTGTGACTGGGGCACTCAGATGTCTGTGGATCACAGATGGTACATTGTGACCACAGATGTTACAACGGGACCACAGATGTTACAATGAGACCATAGATGTTACAGTGTGACCAAGGATGTTACAATGGGACCAGAGCACTGAGATGTATGTGGATCAGAGATGTTAGAAAGTGACAACAGATGTTACAATGTGACCACAGATGTTACAATGTTACAATGTGACCACAGATGTTACAATGTGACCACAGATGTTACAATGTTACAATGTGACCACAGATGTTACAATGTGACCAGGGATGGTACAGTGTGGGTTTGTGGGTTTTTTACGCCTTGTAACGAAGAACAGAGAGTTCCTAGCTTTTGATGACAGACATAATTCTTAACTGTCCCCACTCACCATTTCCTTTACAGTTACATCGACCATTGTACATTCTGTTCATTTTGGTGTGATTGAGTGTTTGAGAGAAAGAGTGTGTGTGTATGTGTGTGTGCGTGCACGTGCGCGTGTGTGTGTGTGTGTAACACATGCAACAAAAGGTATACAGGTCAGTGACCACACATTTGATTAAAGTGGGTAGATAAGTCTTCTGAATACAGTATACTGCTTTCGCACGTGATCAAAGAGACAGACAAAAACACAAAGAAAAAGAGAGAGCGAAGAGGGAGACAGGGACAGAGTTAGAGACAGAGAGGGAGACAGAGACAGAGTGAGAGACAGAGAGACAGAGAGGGAGACAGAGACAGAGTGAGAGACAGAGAGGGAGACAGAGAGACAGAGTGAGAGACAGAGAGGGAGACAGAGAGACAGGGAGGGAGACAGAGAGACAGAAAGAGATGGTGCAGTGACCAGGCTATTGCCCCTCATGAAGTCATCCACAACAACATTGTCTTGGTTTATGGATCACATAGCAAGGGCACTGGGGTCATAGAGAGACAGACAGACAGAGACAGACAGAGACAGACAGAGACAGACAGACAGAGACAGACAGAGACAGACAGACAGAGACAGACAGACAGAGACAGACAGACAGAGAAGAGGCTGACAATATCAAATTCTTCAGTTTTCATAGATACGTACAAGAAAGACAAGCACTAGCTGATGATGTATATTTCTATCCAGTTCTTTAATACAAAGGCCAGCACCTAACTTTAAACCCTGTTCTTCATTCTTGCTCTCTTATAGACAAACACTTGTTCCAATGTTGTTGTTTTTCAATATCCAATTCTTCATTTCTAATAGGCAACAGACAAGGAATGGTTGACATGCTGTCTAGTTTTCATTCAGTCGTCACCCTTTTAAAATCGATGCCATCTCTCTCACTCTCTATTCTCATGCAAAAACGCGCGCGAGCGTTTACACACACACACACACACACAGCAAACAGACATTTGGCAGAGCTTCCCATAGCAATTTAGCGTGCACATACACACACACACACACGCACGCACGCACGCACGCACACACACACACACACGCACACGCACACACACACGCGCGCACACACACACACACACACACACACAACGAACAGACATTTGGCAGAGCTTCCCACAGCAATTTAGCGTGCACATACACACACGCACGCACACACACGCACGCACGCACGCACACGCACACACACGCACACACGCACGCGCGCGCGCGCACACACACACAAACACACACACACACTCACCTGTACCAGCCCACACAGTCAGAAAGTTGCATAAGGAAGTAGAGGTGACCTGTCCCACAGTCCACCAGTGGGCAGTCAACTCTCTCTCTCCCCCACCCTCTCTCTCCCTCTCCCCCTCTCCCTCTCTCTCTCATTATATTTAGCAACCAAAGGGAAGAAGGCAGTCGTTCAACTGAACAGGGTTTTCCAAAAATACAAGGAAGGAAGGAATGAACGAAGGAAGCTTTTTAATTGAGGGGGGAAAGGAATAGGCACAAATGGCTTGTTTTCATCCTGCCCTCATGAAAAGGGAAAATATTATACTCAATACAAAAGCAAAACATTACATTCAAATTATGTCACAAAAAAAGATTAACACAGTAAGTACATGCATAAATATTACTTTGATCAGAAAGAGAAAGATAGAAGAGACAGAAAGACAGAGGAGGAGAGAGAGAGAGAAACAGAAATGGCTCATAGCACTTTCTTCAGAAATTTGGGGGCTGAACAAGCTGGATCACAGAGGAAAAGTTCATAATTATGTTAGCATTGAATAGAATTGTGCAATCAACAACCATATACCTGAAGATCTAGTCATTAGCCCTATCCACATAATATACGGCTTTTGTTCAAACGTGTGTGTGTGTGTGTGTGTGTGTGTGTGTGTGTGTGTGTGTGTGTGTGTGTGTGTGTAAGTTTTTGTATTGATATGCACATGTATGTATCCTAATTTATACTGTATCTGTGTCTGTGTATGATTTTCGATTTATGTTCGAACCTTTTTATGTACTGTCCCCCACAATATTCCTTGTGACCCCGGTACACTTGGAAATAAAGACATTCTATATTCTATATCTATTCTAGCATGCAAAAGATTTTTGGTGTACCAATATGAACTCGAAACAAAATGGTTTAAGGTGATTTAGGAAGATACCCTCTTCATGTGAATTCTTGGCTTTCTGCATTGATATATTGGTTCAAACTATTACATCTGGATAGTGACAGACTACCGTTCAAAACTTACCATGTTACTTGATTTTGACAGAGGTGCAAAAACGTGCTGGGTATCAACAGAGAAACATTATGTTTAACAGGTTTTACTTTCTTTTAGATGCAACATTGTGTCGGAGACATTAAAGGAAAGATTAGTGGATTTCTTTATCCAAGAATGGTCTGGTACACTCATAGACCGCGACAGGTAAAGGTCATTGAAAACGATTTTTTAAAGAGAAAATCTCTCAATAACATGGATACCTACTGCTTTAGAGCTGCGGTGTCACAGAAACGATTTGCTGTACTCCCACTTAATGGGAATTTACACAGGTATAGTGACTATGTACACGATAGAAATTATCTTTTTTGAGTGTCAGCAAGTTAAGATGAAAGACATTTACTTTTAGATTGCCCCATGTACTCAGACATAGGAACATTTCTAAATAACGTTGTCAGAGATCCTTTACATCTGCTGCTACAGGAAGCCAAAACCCACCTAATGCACAGTGTTTCCAGTATTGTTTTCCATTCAATGAACAGAAGAATGAAAATTTTCTCTCTGCCAAGACTAGTAATCGTCCGAATGTCTTACCATTCAAGAATAACAGTCATTTGATTTTCCTGTTTCTATACATCCATGCATAAACATATTCATACAGTCTTTCTGCATTGCAAAAATGGTAAAATCGTTGGTGTGTGGTGTGCGACCATTCATGATCGAAGCGACCAAAGCGACCATGAAAACAATGCACCTTGTGAAACAGACACACCTGCAGACAGAGGATGGCGCTGAACTGTACTGTGGCGCTGTACTGTGGCGCCGCGCTCTGACAGCGGAGAAAAGCCTGAATTTCACAGATAGTTGTGACAAGAAGTAATAAATGACGTCGTTGTGGTGAGGAAAGAAGGGTGTAACAGTGCAGCTGAAGGCAGACTGGGCTGACGGGTTTGGACACAGCCATCACACCTCTCGCTGTCAGTCATAGTGCATGCACTTTGATCACAACTGGAGATGCGGTTGGCTGGTTGGTTGGCTGGTAAACCAATCTTGTTTTTCCCCCGCGCGGGCACGTGTGTGTGTGTGTGTGTGTGTGTTTACTGTTTCCCTCATACTTCCTATTCCTTCTCCCTCTCCACCCCCACTGCCCTTCCTTCTGGGTGAAACTTCCTGGGTCACCCTGCCCCGTTCCCACTCCCACCCTCCCCCCCTGACTCTTCCCCTGCCCATTGCACTAATATCTACTGTCTGTGCCCCGCCTCCCTCCCCAAGGTGCAGTGTTCACAGGGCAGCACTCCTGATATAACATCCCCCCCCTCGCCCCCCCCCTGTCCAGCCCTGTACCTTCCCACGGACCGGGTCCACAGTCACACAGGCAGCACACAACTGTTGGCCTGGGCTGGGCACATGATAAGATAACGATGCTTCACGATTAAAACTGACGAAATCCCGGCTGGTGGTGGTGGCGGTGGTGGGAAGGGGGGGCGGGAAGGTGGTGGCTGGCGGACCACAATGACACTCGTTATGCAGACTCTTCCATTTCGTCCGACAGGTGGCGATAACAGCCCGTGACGTCACGGAGTACAAGGAGGTGGGGCCTGGACTAATTCTGACCATTCACGGGGAGAGCATACAGGGAGCTCGTGATAGAACACCAGTTATTGTCCACACACCAGTGAGCAGTTCATTACACACACGGTATATACAGTCTGTTCCATACAGTTCATCACACACACGGTATATATAGTCTGTTCCACCCAGTTCTTGACACACACGGTATATATAGTCTGTTCCACCCAGTTCTTTACACACACGGTATATATACAGTCTGTTCCACCCAGTTCTTTACACACACGGTATATACAGTCTGTTCCATACAGTTCATTACACACACGGTATATATATAGTCTGTTCCATACAGTTCATTACACACACGGTATATATACAGTCTGTTCCATCCAGTTCATTACACACACGGTATATATACAGTCTGTTCCATACAGTTCATTACACACACGGTATATATACAGTCTGTTCCATACAGTTCATTACACACACGGTATATATAGTCTGTTCCATACAGTTCATTACACACACGGTATATATACAGTCTGTTCCATACAGTTCATTACACACACGGTATATATACAGTCTGTTCCACCCAGTTCTTTACACACACGGTATATATACAGTCTGTTCCACCCAGTTCTTTACACACACGGTATATATACAGTCTGTTCCATACAGTTCATTACACACACGGTATATATACAGTCTGTTCCATACAGTTCATTACACACACGGTATATATACTGTGTTCCATACAGTTCATTACACACACGGTATATATAGTCTGTTCCACCCAGTTCCACACACACACACACACACACACACACACACACACACACACACAGAGACCAGCCATACCAAGCAGAAAAGCGATAAAGAATAGAAAAAGAGGCAGAGGAGTGAGCGCAATTAGGGGTGTGTGGCCAAAGCGTGCTCCAGACAGCGAGGCCATAAAGCAGTCAGTGCCCAACACGGGAAAGTGATACCAACACACAGCTCCAGGTCCCTCCTTGCAAACTGCTCTGGATAATTGCCCGTCCTGAGAGAGAGAGAGAGAGAGAGAGAGAGAGAATCAGCTGTTTCACGAGTGTGTGTGTGTGTGTGTGTGTGTCTGTAAGAAAGAGTGCGTGTGTGTAGGTTGTGTGTGTGTGTGTGTGTGTGTTTGTTGCTACATTGTTCTGCCTATATTATTTAGATGCTTTCGGGATTTGATGAGGATAAGATATCTGTTCTCGCTCTCTTAGATTTGTCAGCAGCTTTTGACACTATCGACCACTCTATCCTCTTGAACAGACTTAAAACTTCCTTTGGTATTCGTGACACTGCACTAGCATGGATCACGTCTTACCTGTCAGATCGTACACAGAAAGTGTGTGTAAATGGTACATACTCTAGAATATCTGCCTTGAAATATGGTGTCCCACAAGGGTCCGTCCTAGGTCCTGTTCTTTTCGTGCTGTATGCGGCTCCTGTGTCGGATGTCATCAGTCATCATGCGATGTCGCATGAGAGCTTTGCTGATGACACACAACTTTATCAGTCGGCTTCCATAGCTGAATTTGATGCACTGGTGACTCAAACACAGGAGTGCATTGCTGGCCTAAAGGACTGGATGACTCTCAACAAGCTGCAATTAAATGATGATAAGACTGAATTGATGATAACCTGTCCAAAGAAGTTTCGTCAACATCCTTCCTTTCCTGACTCTGTTCTGATCAATAGCACACCTGTTTCACTTTCTCCCTCTGTTCGCAGTCTTGGTGTAATCCTGGACCAGTCTCTTTCCTTCCAACAGCACATTTCGAATATCTGTAAAGTTGCCTATTTGGAACTGCGTAGAATCAGCTCTATCCGCCACTATCTCTCAACCGATGCAACCAAGACACTTGTATGCTCTCTGGTTCTCTCAAGATTGGATTACTGCAACTCTCTTTTGGCCGGCCTTCCCAAATACCTGTTAGACAGACTCCAACGAATTCAGAATAACGCTGCCAGACTCATTTGCAGAGCTTCTAAATTTGACTATGTTTCTCCTCTCCTTCAGTCTCTCCACTGGTTGCCTGTTTCTGATCGAATAGACTATAAGCTATCCACTCTGACCTTTTCTGCAGTCAACGGATCTGGCCCCAAGTATCTTTCTGAACTCATCCATATCTATACCCCGTCTCGCCAGCTCCGTTCTTCCTCTGATACTCGACTTCTCAGGATACCTCACGTCAGAAGTAAGACCTATGGACACAGATCGTTTTCTTTTCAATCGCCAAAGACGTGGAACAAGCTCCCTGATAACCTCCGTCACTCTGATTCCCTCGCATCTTTTAAATCTCGTCTCAAAACTCACCTTTTCCCTCAGCAATAAGTTCAATTGTGGCAGGTCCACAACTACATGCATGTATATGAATGTGTATTGTGTGTGCGTGTGTTTATGTAAGTTTGTGCCTGCCTATGTGTGCGTATTTGTTAGGGTAGCTGTTAGATACACATGTATGTTAAAATGTATGTATGCAGTGTGTGTGTGTGTGTGTGTGCGTGCGTGCGTGTGTGTGTGCGCGTACGTGCGTGCGTGCGCGTGTGTGTGTGTGTGTGGTCACATTTTGGTGTGTGTATGTAACATAGATATAATGTTTTATGTTATCAAAAGCGTTTTTGTAAAGCACCTAGAGCAGATTTCTGGATAGTGTGCTATATAAGTATCCATTATTATTATTATTATTATTATAATTCTTGATGTGGAAAAACAGATATTCACGACAGTATAATGCAGCAACTTCCCAGTGTCTGATAACACACTTTACCTGGCAACCTTTGTCCCAGCAAAAAATATCTTGGAAAACGGACAGAAAACCACACACACACACACACACACACACACCTCAGTGTTGTACCCTGGCCCCTGCTTCCAAGCAGCAAGACTGGGGGGTAGGGGATAGAGATAGAGGGTTGGGAATGGAGGGGAGAGGGATGGAGGGAGAGGGAGGGACGGGCCAGAGGCACCAAGGGACCCCTATAAACCAGCGGACACTGACCCCTGAAGCATCATGACCATCTGCTGACAGCACGTGGTCTCACAGTCACAAGCTTTTCTTTTTGGAGCTGGAGTTGCTTGGTAACCGGGTCCAGTCCTGGGTCACTGGGTGCGTCACTGGTGCTGTGTGCTGGTATTCCTTTGGTGCTGTGCAACTTCTTTATGTACTCATGTAATGCATCTTCAACACACACACACACACACACACACACACACATATATATATATATATATATATATATATATATATATATATATATACATACATATATATATATATATATATATATATATATATATAATATATATATATATATATGTGTGTGTGTGTGTGTGTGTGTGATATATATATATATATATATATATATATATATATATATATGTGTGTGTGTGTGTGTGTGTGTGTGTGTGTTACTGGAAATCTTAGTTACAACAGACTTTTTGTGCGCGTTTTACTTGCACTTGCAAGTCCCAACAAATCAAATTGGATGTTTATATACTTGTTGAAATGTGTTTCAAGTATTAAACCTGCAATATAAGAATTCATAATTATGAATTCAGAAAAGGGCTTCTTATTCTAGAATGTTTCTAATAGAGGAAAGAATCTATTTTAAAGCATGCTATAATGTTTTGTTTTGTTTTTAAAAAAACTGAACCTGTCCTTTAAGATATATGTTATGATAAATTTATAGCGGTTTTCCTTAATCTGAAAAAGTATTTCTTGATATACATATATGTAGATACTTCAGATCTTACCCTTTTATTGCTTCACAAATTAAACATCTGTATCTTATTACTTTCTTTTTTTGTGTGTATTCAGGTAAATGTTACTTGTTGACCTTTTTGTCCAAACTTGTTTCAGGTTTCTGTGAGCGAACGACTCAACTGAGGGCTGCGACTGTGATGTGAGTGACGAACCCTGGGCTGTACACAGGACTTCCGATCGGATGAATGGAGATTATTGCACTGGAACGCAAAGTATAAATAAACAATTATTACCATCATTTATCATGATCATTATCATTACCATCATCATCGTTATTATTATGATTATTATTATTGTTATTATCATCATTAAACGGCAGTTTCGTTGTTTGTTCTTTGTAGTTCTTTTTCAATATGTCCAGGTGTGCAAAAAAATTGAGCGCGACGTAGTTAGATTTTCACGTGTGCCAAAGAAGTACACTTAAAAGCAGCCCTCTCTCTCTCTCTCTCTCCCTCCCTCTCCCTCCCCCTCCCTCTCTCTCTCTCTCTCTCTCTCTTTCCCTCTCCTCTCCCTCCCTCTATCTCCCTCTCTCTCTCTCTCTCACATCGCTTGTCCAACACAGCCCATCAAAGTGTCGGGAAGCCCCATAAAGGCCGGGGTGGCGGCAGCTCGTCACCAGCTGATTGGTGTCCAGGGGCTGGACAATGGTCAAGTCTTCACAGCCCTCACCCCCACCCCCACACCCCCCACACCCCTCCTCACAGCCCAGCATTAATCACAGGGGACAGGTTGGATCCCGGATCCCCGGGCTTCAGACACACACACAACTGGGTTCAATTTGTGCTGCTCCCCCCCCCCCCCCCCTTTTTCTTTCAAATCCCTCTCCAGTCCTCAAAGCAACGGAGGCAGTGAAAGTCCTTGGTTCTCCAACTGGTCTGTCTGATGTAAGGGGGAGGGAGGGGAGGGTGTGGGGGGGAGGGCAGACACTGGAGATGGTCCAGGTCTTCAGAGCCAGCCTTTGGTCAGACCACACTCCGCGTCTCTTGAGCCAGTTTTGTCAGACTGGGGGTGGGGGTGGGGGTGGTGGGGGGTTATTGAGGAGAGGGGGGGAGCCATGGCTGTGACAGTCCACCCGGAGTGTACAGTAGTGGTGGCCGGGGGGAGGAGGAGGGGGTAGTGTTGGGAGCTTTGGAACCCCTTCCCTGGCTCACTGTCCAGCTCCAGCACAGCCTCCTCACGTCCCCAGCACGCCTTCTCCTCAAAGGGAAGGAGAGAGGGGAGGAAGGAACAGAGCGGGGAAGGGGGAAGGGGGAAGGAAGGGAACAGAGCGGGGAAGGGGAGGGGGGAGGAAGGGAACAGAGCGGGGAAGGGGGAAGGAAGGGAACAGAGCGGGGAAGGGGGAAGGAAGGGAACAGAGCGGGGAAGGGGGAAAGGAAGGGGGAAGGAAGGGGGGAGGAAGGGAACAGAGCGGGGAAGGGGGAAAGGAAGGGGGAAGGAAGGGAACAGAGCGGGGAAGGGGGAAGGGGGAAAGGAAGGGGGAAGGAAGGGGGAAGGAAGGGAACAGAGCGGGGAAGGAAGGGAACAGAGCGGGGAAGGGGGAAGGAAGGGAACAGAGCGGGGAAGAGGGAAGGAAGGGGGAAGGAAGGGGGAAGGAAGGGGGAAGGAAGGGAAGGGGGAAGGAAGGGGGAAGGAAGGGGAAAAGAAGGGAACAGAGCGGGGAAGGGGGAAGGAAGGGAGCAGAGCGGGGAAGGGGGAAGGAAGGGAACAGAGCGGGGAAGGGGAAGGAAGGGGGAAGGAAGGGAACAGAGCGGGGAAGGGGGAAGGAAGGGATCAGAGCGGGGAAGGGGGAAGGAAGGGGGAAGGAAGGGGGAAGGAAGGGAACAGAGCGGGGAAGGGGGAAGGAAGGGGGAAGGAAGGGAACAGAGCGGGGAAGGGGGAAGGAAGGGGGAAGGAAGGGGGAAGGAAGGGAACAGAGCGGGGAAGGGGGAAGGAAGGGGGAAGGAAGGGGGAAGGAAGGGGGAAGGAAGGGAACAGAGCGGGGAAGGGGGAAGGAAGGGGGAAGGAAGGGGGAAGGGAGGGAACAGAGCGGGGAAGGGGGAAGGAAGGGGGAAGGAAGGGAACAGAGCGGGGAAGGGGGAAGGAAGGGGGAAGGAAGGGAACAGAGCGGGGAAGGGGGAAGGAAGGGGGAAGGAAGGGAACAGAGCCGGGAAGGGGGCGTCACCACAACGCTGTAATGAACAACCACACCTCGCCAGCTGGACCACAGATGTGTGAACCATTTCTCTGGATTTCCGAGACGTTAAAGTAGAGACACAGACAGAAACAGAGAGACAGACAGAAACAGAGAGACAGAGTTTATCGACAATCAACGATTTCTTTCTTTCTTTCTTTCTTTTTCCCTTTCCAGAAACACACATCAAGCCGACTTCTCGTCCTCAACCCCAAAAAGGATCACTTTTCTTGACACCGTGTAGAAGAACGCTGAAGACACCAGTTAACGTCTTCGAAATGTTTTTGTTTTATCTTGTTTGTTTGGTGGTGGGTTTCGTTGGGTTTGTTTTTGTTTTTTGTTTTTTTTGTTGTTGTTGTTTTGTTTTGTTTTGTTTTTGTTTTTTTGGTTGTTGTGGGGTTTTTTTTTTGTTATTTTTGTTTTTTTGTTTGTTTTTGGGGTTGTTGTTTGTTTGTTTTTTTAACCTCACTGAAACATAGACACTAATATCTGACAGGGAATTTCAGTGTCCATGACTGCAAGCAGACAACTGGAGGGAAAATCAAGATCTGACCTAGAACCTGCCCCAGGGGAGCGCACTTGGCGTGGGGCCATTGGTAGCGTGTTGCACAGTCCCCCGTGCATTGACCACTTCCCGTGAGCAGACACACATTTCCTGACCACAACGGCTGCCCACTGGTCAGCTGCTGACCAATGGAAATTAAAACGCCGGCAGTAAAACCTGGCGGGAGAGGATCAATAACACGCTGTCTCCGGTTCCCTGGCTGGGATGGCGGGGCTTTCGGGAAGGGGTGTGTGTGTGTGTGTTTGTGTGTGTGTGTGTGTCTGTGTGTGCGTGTGTGTCTGTGTGTGTCTGTGTGTGTGTGTGTTTGTGTGTGTGTGTGTGTGCGTGTGTGTGTCTGTGTCTGTGTGTGCGCGCATGTGTGCGTGTGTGTGTGTGTGTGTGTGTGTGTGTGTGTGTGTGTGTGTGTGTGTATCTGTGTCTGTGTGTCTGTGTGTCTGTGTGTGTGCATGTGCGTGTGTGTGTGTGTGTGTGTGTCTGTCTGTGTGTGTGTGTGTGTGCGCGCATGTGTGTGTGCGTGTGGCTGTGTGTGTCTGTGTGTCTCTGTGTGTGTTTCTCTGGGTGCGTGTTTCTGTGTGTGTGTGTGTTTTTTTGTTTTTCTGTGTGTGTGTGTTTCTCTGTGTGTGTGTGTGTGTGTGTGTGTGTGTGTGTGTGTGTGTGTGTGTGTGTCTGTGTGTGTCTGTGTGTGTGTATCTGTATGTCTGTGTGTCTGTGTCTGTTTCTCTATGTGTGTGTATGGCTGTGTGTCTCTCTGTATGTGTGTGTCTGTCTCTCTGTATGTGCGTGTGTCTGTGTCTGTCTGTATGTGCGTGTGTCTGTGTCTGTGTGTGT
Organism: Babylonia areolata; assembly: GCF_041734735.1. Lineage (NCBI taxonomy): Eukaryota > Metazoa > Mollusca > Gastropoda > Neogastropoda > Buccinidae > Babylonia > Babylonia areolata. The sequence continues at coordinate 73,680,815 of NC_134893.1, read as the reverse complement.
GTGTGTCTGTGTGTGTGTCTGTGTCTATATGTGCGTGTGTCTGTGTCTGTGTGTGCGTGTGTCTGTGTGTGTGTCTGTGTCTGTCTGTGTCTGTCTGACTGTGTCTGTCTGGCTCTGTGTGTATGTGTGTGTCTGTGTCTGTGTCTGCCTGTGCGTGTGTGTGAACAATGCCGTCAAGGTTTGATGCTACAATCAGCACAACGGCATTCCAGTTGTTTTTTTCTCTATTTCTGAACTCAGTTTAGGTTGCTGCATGGTGGAGGGAGGGAGGGGGAGAGACAGACATGGTCACAGAGGCAGAGAGGGAGGAGAGGGAGGGGAGGGAGGGAGGGACACACAGCCAAACAATACAGACAATGATGGGAAGAAAGCTCCCCTCCTTTGAACCTTCCAGCAAAAAGGGAACAGACAGTGGTGCCCCCTCCTAGTGTGTCCACCCACAGCAATAAATCTGACCACTCGCCATCCCTCTTCCCACACACACACACACACACACACACACACACACACACACACACACCACACCCACACACACACACACACACACACACACACACACACACCCCTCCCCCTCCCGCTGTGCTGAGAGAGGTCCGTGCAGTCCGTCCTGCTAATCGTGGCCTCTGTCAGGCCACAAGGCCGCCCAGTTATCAATGACTGTCCCCACCAGTCACACGGGCCATCACCATTCCCCTCCCTACCTGTCTCTTTCCGCGGTCCTTTTGTCAAGGTGGAAACGCAAACCGAACGGTGAAGTATTCGTGACGAATTGCACAGCTCTGGTCAGGCATCCCCCCCCCCCCCACCCCTCATATGAGGAGAACATCTCAGTCCTGGGATCTTTAACACACAGAGACAGGACCGCTTCCCCCTCCTCCTCTCTCCACCCTCCCCCATTCTTTCCACCTCTCCACCCCTACCCTACCTCCCCGCCCCCCCTCCCCTCACACCACCCTTCCGTACCAACGCCCAAATGTTTGGCATATCTCTCACCACTGTCTCTTTTCTTTTTCAACTTGTCAGGCGATCTCTGCACAGAGCCCGAGAACAAGGCCTGAGTGGGGGCAGAAAGATGAGGCTAACAACAGGCCCACCACCTCACCCCCACCCACTCACATACAGCCCCCACCCCACACCCCACCCCCCACACCCTACCTTTTCCCAACATCCTTTCCAACCCTCCACCCAACCTTGTGTATCACACCCCTCCAAACCTGGCATCTCCCCCCCCCTCCCTTCCTCCCTTACATCCCCTCCCCTCATCCACCTCCCTCCCTCCCAGCTGTCAAGGCCAGAGTGACCCAAGGCCAGGCAGGGTCCATGGCGCAATACAGCCTCATGTCATGGGGAGTGGGGGGGGGAGGAGGAGGGAGTCAGAACCAGATAGATGGGGAGGGGTGAAATCACGCTCACTGACCACTGGACAGATGGGGAGGTGGAGGGGTGAAATCACACTCACTGACCACTGGACAGATGGGGAGGGAGGGGAGGGGGTGAAGTCACGCTCACTGACCACTGGACAGATGGGGAGGTGGAGGGGTGAAATCACACTCACTGACCACTGGACAGAGAGGAGGGGGAGGGGGTGAAATCACACTCACTGACCACTGGACAGAGAGGAGGGGGAGGGGTGAAGTTACGCTCACTGACCACTGGACAGATGGGGAGGTGGAGGGGTGAAGTTACGCTCACTGACCACTGGACAGATGGGGAGGTGGAGGGGTGAAGTTACGCTCACTGACCACTGGACAGATGGGGAGGTGGAGGGGTGAAGTTACGCTCACTGACCACTGGACAGATGGGGAGGTGGAGGGGTGAAGTTACGCTCACTGACCACTGGACAGATGGGGAGGTGGAGGGGTGAAGTTACGCTCACTGACCACTGGACAGATGGGGAGGTGGAGGGGTGAAGTTACGCTCACTGACCACTGGACAGATGGGGAGGTGGAGGGGTGAAGTCACGCTCCATGACCACTGGACAGATTGGGAGTGAGAGGTGAAATGACGCTCCCTAGCCAGTGGACAGATGGGGATGGGGAGGGGAGGGGTGAAGTCACGCTCCATGACCACTGGACAGATTGGGAGTGAGAGGTGAAATGACGCTCCCTAGCCAGTGGACAGATGGGGAGGGGTGAAATGACGCTCCCTAGCCAGTGGACAGATGGGGATGGGGAGGGGAGGGGTGAAGTCACGCTCCATGACCACTGGACAGATTGGGAGTGAGAGGTGAAATGACGCTCCCTAGCCAGTGGACAGATGGGGAGGGGTGAAATGACGCTCCCTAGCCAGTAGACAGATGGGGATGGGGAGGGGAGGGGTGAAGTCACGCTCCCTAGCCAGTGGAGAAGGTCCACCAAGCACTGCCCCCTGCTGGGCAGGTGAAGGGTCCTGGCGCTCCCTTTGTTGTGTGCAAGTGTGAGTGGGAGCAAGACTGGAACTCACCCTCCTCGTCTTCCCCCTCTCCCTCTCCCCACCACCCTCTCTCCCTCTCCCCACACCCCCTCTCCTCTGTGGAGTTGTGTACCTGGCCAGGAAGGGAGGTAACTGGGGGCCAAACGCAGAGCACTGACCGCAGCCCGAGAGGTCATCGTATTGCGCCGTTCATTGCAGGGGGGGGGGAGGAGGTACACATGGCTGGGGCGTGGGGTGTGTGGGGACGTGGGTGGGTGTGTGGGGGGATTTCCGGTGTCTTCTTCTGCTGCAACACGGGTCGGGTTACTGTCCGTTCCTGGGTACAGGTGCGTGCAGAGAGAGGAGGAGAGAGAGAAGGAGAGAGAGGGTGAAGGAGAGAGAGGAAGGCGTGGGAAGGGAGAGGGGGCAGAGAGACAGTCATTCAGATTCGGATGATTTATTCATTTTAGGCCATAGCTCCATATCAACAGAGTATAACAACAACAAAAAATTAGCATGTGTTACTACAACTATGTAAACACAACAAGCATAACCAGATACCACAACAATTAGGATACAAGTGTTTCTCTCAGTTCAAGTGCACAAACAGAGCAAACAGAGACGAACAGACAGACAGAGACAGAGAGAAAAGACACAGACAGACAGACAGAGAGGGTGCCCCCGTGGCAGACGTCTCTCCACCCAGAAGACCCGAGACTATCTTAAAAGGACTTTGATTCTCAAACTAGGAGGTAGGATTGCACTGCACTGGCTCTGAGTGCTGCAGCCTTGGGGGCTAGTTGGCCTTTGGAAACCATCCCAACGCCGACTGTCCTAAAACCCTCTTGGCCGAGAGAGTGGGGGTGTAACTTGGGCAAGACACTCTCCGCTATAATCAAGCCTGGATAGTCGGGACAGCTGTTACCTCCTCTGCTGTTCTGATGGTCAAGTCAAACACGACTGACTGTAATAACAAAAATTTTTTTTTTTAAACACAGGGGTGGGGCATTCATTTCCGTTTCAAGATCCAGCATGATTGGCTAATTACATACAGCGGGTGCTGTGCTAATTGCATACAGCGGGTGCTGTGCTAATTGCATACAGCGGGTGCTGTGCTAATTGCATACAGCGGGTGCTGTGCTAATTACATACAGCGGGTGCTGTGCTAACTGCATACAGCGGGTGCTGTGCTAATTACATACAGCGGGTGCTGTGCTAAGTGCATACAGCGGGTGCTGTGCTAACTGCATGCAGCGGGTGCTGTGCTAATTGCATACAGCGGGTGCTGTGCTAATTACATACAGCGGGTGCTGTGCTAACTGCATACAGCGGGTGCCGTGTTGTCCATAACAAGGTCTGGAGAACAACAGGAACAAGCTATAACAAAACAAACGTGAACGATCAATAATAAAATGTGGAAATGTATTTCATCATAAACAAAGTTCAGATTTCTTTCCATTACATCACATGCATTTCCTTTGTCCAGTTCTGTTGTCCACATCTGTGTCACATGATGTGGTTTTGTGTCTTCTCTACATGTGTCACATGATGTGGTTTTGTGTCTTCTCTACATGTGTCACATGATGTGGTTTTGTGTCTTCTCTACATGTCACATGATGTGGTTTTGTGTCTTCTCTACATGTCACATGATGTGGTTTTGTGTCTTCTCTACATCTGTGTCACATGATGTGGTTTTCTGTCTTCTCTACATCTGTGTCACATGATGTGGTTTTGTGTCTTCTCTACATCTGTGTCACATGATGTGGTTTTGTGTCTTCTCTACATGTGTCACATGATGTGGTTTTGTGTCTTCTCTACATGTGTCACATGATGTGGTTTTGTGTCTTCTCTACATGTGTCACATGATGTGGTTTTGTGTCTTCTCTACATGTGTCACATGATGTGGTTTTGTGTCTTCTCTACATGTGTCACATGATGTGGTTTTGTGTCTTCTCTACATGTGTCACATGATGTGGTTTTGTGTCTTCTCTACATGTGTCACATGATGTGGTTTTCGGTCTTCTCTCAACACCCACACCTTTCGTTTCGTGTTTATTCCTGGGATTTTTTTTTTTTTTTTTTAATAATTCGTTCTCTCGTTTCTTATTTATTTGCACATCCATTCCTCAGGTATCTGCTCAGTATTTTTCTCTCCATCTGTTCCCTTTATCACGCGCTTGAGAAATATCGACAGTTTGATGGAACCAACGTTTGGGGACAAAAATAATGGAAAAAAGAATTGCGAATCAAGGTGTTAATCCATTTACAAATCAACTTTTTGTTTCAACGTTTGGATGTTTCGGATTTTGATTTGGTTTGGTTCATTTCTTTACTGTGCCATTTTTTACTGTAACAACAACGATGTTTCTAAGTTCATTTCTTTACTGTACCATTTTTTACTGTATCAACGACGTTTCTAAGTTCATTTCTTTACTGTACCATTTTTACTGTAACAACCACGATGTTTCTAAGTTCATTTCTTTACTGTGCCATTTTTTACTGTAACAACAACGATGTTTCTAAGTTCATTTCTTTACTGTGCCATTTTTTACTGTAACAACAACGATGTTTCTAAGTTTCTGATCGGACAACCTCCAGCACGGTAAAAAAGGTATCTGACAAAAGAACGCGTCTTTTTTTTCTTTCTTATTTTACCTTCTCCCACCCCAGTAATCCTCCTCGGTCATTTATCATCTTTTCTTTCCTCTCTCTCTCTCTCTCTCTCTCTCTCTCTCTCTCTCTCTCTCTCTCTCTCTCTCTCTCTCTCTCCTTTCCTTTCTGAATGCAACATGTCAATTTGAGGGACGCTCCTTCCATGGATCTTCTTTGTTGGCGTCTTTTACAATTCACCACCCCCTCCCTCACTCCATTCCCCCCACCCCAACCCCCTCCCTCACCCTCCCCTCTAACTGCTGATGCCCATCCCGTGCAGACCTCCAACGCCTGGTGATTCAACTGACCCCGGGTCACAGTCACACCCCGTCACGGCCAGAGCCGGAGAGAGGAAGGGGGGGGAGGGAAGAAAGGGATAGAAAACGATATCCTCTGACCATTCTGACCGCTCAAACACAACTGGGTGGGGGAGGGAGGGAGGAGGGGGAGGCGTAGTTTCCTGCATTTCAGCCATTACCTCCCTTCGCTTTCTCCCCCTCCCTCACCACCCTCCCTCCAGCCACCTCCTGGGCTGCCCCCCCCCCCTCCCCTCTCTCTCTGTCTCTCTCCAACTTCCTTTTGACAACAACACAACGGTAATCTTAGGAACCTCGGAGTTGTCTTCTCGCCTTCACCATACTGAAAGACAGAGACAGAGAGAAGGGACAGGCATGCAGGCAGATAGAGAGAGAGGAGATAGAGACAAACAGAGAGAAAGAGAGTGACAGACAGACAGACAGAGAGGGCGGACAGACAAACAGGCACACAGATAGAGTGTGAGAGATAGAGACACAGAGACAGAGAGAGAAAGAGACAGACAGAAACATAGAAAGCCATAGAGAGAAAACAGTCCCAACAGCATCAGTACAGACAGTAGTACCAGACATGTCTGTGTGCACGTTAACACCATCTTCCATCTGCTCCGTCCCTGTCCGGCAAAAAGACGACTTTTGGGGGGGGGGGGGTGTCTCGCCAGCGCCATCTGGGGCAGATAACCTCGCAGCAGTCAGTGGTGGACAGGGAATGGGGATGGGGGAGGGGGTGGGGACGATTTAACAACAATCATGATGGGGGAGGGGGTGGGGACGATTTAACAACAATGATGACGACGGCGATAATGATCCGGGGAGCGGAGGAAACAGGCAGGCCATAATTAATGTTCAACAATAGGGCGCTGGAGGGGAGGGGGAGGGGGGGTCCGGAGTTCAAACCTCCTCCTGCAGTGAATCGCTGAGTGTCGTGGGCCCAGCAGACCGCCACACAATGCCCGGACCTCTCTTGGACAGCCACACATCTGTTGGCTCAGCCCCCGGTGCCGGTGAAAACTGCATTGTCATGACAATGGTCATTCCACTACCGCTGGCTCCCAGGGTCGTTGTGCTGGCACAAGGTGCAGCAGCTGACATGAGGGGTTAACTGAACAATCACCAACCTGACATGAGGGGTTAACTGAACAATCACCAACCTGACATGAGGGGTTAACTGAACAATCACCAACCTGACATGAGGGGTTAACTGAACAATCACCAACCTGACATGAGGGGTTAACTGAACAATCACCAACCTGACATGAGGGGTTAACTGAACAATCACCAACCTGACATGAGGGGTTAACTGAACAATCACCAACATCAGTCCGCTGCATTCACGTTGTTCACTTGGCTCTGAATTGGTGTTGCTGTGTTGAATGTTGTGTTTCACTCTCTTACTGCTGCAGCCTGTATGGTTTCATAGACTTGAACCACGAGTAATTTATGTTATGATGATTAAAGGGTGGTTGTGATTGAGGCTCTCTCTCTCTCTCTCTCTCTCTCTCTCTCTCTCTCTCTCTCTCTCTCTCCCCTGCGATAAGTACACAGTCCATCAGAGAGTCAGTTTGGTATGTAGACGTATGGACGGACGGACGAACGGACGGATGGATGGACAGAAAGATGGACACACAGACAGAAACAGACACAAAGATAGGAAATAACTAAATACGCTCGCACGTTCGCACGGTCACATACACAGACGCATACAGAGAGAGAGAGAGAGAGAGAGAGAGAGAGAAACACAGAGAGACAGAAAAAGAAAAACACTGACATGCACATCTATACAGAAACAGATATTCTGGACTTGACACAGCTACCTAACACAGCGACACTTAAACAAAGTGGCGGTCACTTAGACAGCTGTGACCATAACTGTGGTGTCATCAGACACACTGACATCACCTCCATTCCACTAGACAGCTGTGACCATAACTGTGATGTCATCAGACACACTGACATCACCTCCATTCCACTAGACAGCTGTGACCATAACTGTGGTGTCATCACACACACTGACATCACCTCCATTCCACTAGACAGCTGTGACCATAACTGTGGTGTCATCAGACACACTGACATCACCTCCATTCCACTAGACAGCTGTGACCATAACTGTGGTGTCATCACACACACTGACATCACCTCCATTCCACTAGACAGCTGTGACCATAACTGTGGTGTCATCAGACACACTGACATCACCTCCATTCCACTAGACAGCTGTGACCATAACTGTGGTGTCATCACACACACTGACATCACCTCCATTCCACTAGACAGCTGTGACCATAACTGTGGTGTCATCACACACACTGACATCACCTCCATTCCACTAGACAGCTGTGACCATAACTGTGGTGTCATCACACACACTGACATCACCTCCATTCCACTAGACAGCTGTGACCATAACTGTGATGTCATCACACACTGACATCACCTCCATTCCACTAGACAGCTGTGACCATAACTGTGGTGTCATCACACACACTGACATCACCTCCATTCCACTAGACAGCTGTGACCATAACTGTGGTGTCATCAGACACACTGACATCACCTCCATTCCACTAGACAGCTGTGACCATAACTGTGGTGTCATCAGACACACTGACATCACCTCCATTCCACTAGACAGCTGTGACCATAACTGTGGTGTCATCAGACACACTGACATCACCTCCATTCCACTAGACAGCTGTGACCATAACTGTGGTGTCAGACACACTGACATCACCTCCATTCCACTAGACAGCTGTGACCATAACTGTGGTGTCATCAGACACACTGACATCACCTCCATTCCACTAGACAGCTGTGACCATAACTGTGGTGTCAGACACACTGACATCACCTCCATTCCACTAGACAGCTGTGACCATAACTGTGATGTCATCACACACACTGACATCACCTCCATTCCACTAGACAGCTGTGACCATAACTGTGGTGTCATCAGACACACTGACATCACCTCCATTCCACTAGACAGCTGTGACCATAACTGTGGTGTCATCACACACACTGACATCACCTCCATTCCACTAGACAGCTGTGACCATAACTGTGGTGTCATCACACACACTGACATCACCTCCATTCCACTAGACAGCTGTGACCATAACTGTGGTGTCATCACACACACTGACATCACCTCCATTCCACTAGACAGCTGTGACCATAACTGTGGTGTCATCACACACACTGACATCACCTCCATTCCACTAGACAGCTGTGACCATAACTGTGGTGTCATCAGACACACTGACATCACCTCCATCCCACTAGACAGCTGTGACCATAACTATGGTGTCATCACACACACTGACATCACCTCCATTCCACTAGACAGCTGTGACCATAACTGTGATGTCATCAGACACACTGACATCACCTCCATTCCACTAGACAGCTGTGACCATAACTGTGATGTCATCAGACACACTGACATCACCTCCATTCCACTAGACAGCTGTGACCATAACTGTGGTGTCATCACACACACTGACATCACCTCCATTCCACTAGACAGCTGTGACCATAACTGTGGTGTCATCAGACACACTGACATCACCTCCATTCCACTAGACAGCTGTGACCATAACTGTGGTGTCATCACACACACTGACATCACCTCCATTCCACTAGACAGCTGTGACCATAACTGTGGTGTCATCACACACACTGACATCACCTCCATTCCACTAGACAGCTGTGACCATAACTGTGGTGTCAACAGACACAACGACAACACCTCCATTCCACACATTTCTCCTTACGTCGTGGAATGCCGAAACAGGGAGTAGGGGGAGGAGAGGGCAGGGGGGGGTGCCCAGTAGAGAGGATTCCGTGGTAAACCCTTCACTCCCATACAGTGTAATGGTGAATGGCTGGCTGTGTGGCCTCATACACACCTGGCTGTGAATCATTTTGGACACTGACATAATGGGAGAGAGATCTCAAGTGTCGGCTTTTCACGTTCTGTGTCAGAGGCTATTTCTCTCTCTCTCTCTCTCTCTCTCCCTCTCGCTCTCTGTCAACAATGGCTACACCCATTCTAACCCCACCCAGACCAAACAGATGACATGTTCCGACCTTGCTCCGGCATCAACAAATCCCTCTCTCACATCCAGAAGGGGGAGGGAGGGAAGCACCATTTCACAGATGGAAGGAACCATTCCCTGGCATTAAACCAGTGACAAGTCAAACTCGTTCTGGTTTCAAAGCAAAGAATGGGGGGTAGGGAGATCCCACAAGAGTTTGCTGACCGTTATTAAGATGGGGAGACAAAAGATGATTCCTGTGGGTTTTCCCCCCAGTTGTAATCTCCACCCCTCCCCACCCCCCTCCACCCCCCACCGGGTAAGCCATGTTGTGTCACCCACAGAAACATGGACGGCACATCTCGGGACAGGGGAAGCAATTATTTCCTCATTTCCCTCCCACAAAAAAAAAGAGATATGCCAATGATGAGAAGACAATGGGAAAAGGCCTTTTACACTCCCTGTTTTTCCATTCTCTCTCTCTCTCTCTCTCTCTCTCTCTCTCTTCCCCGTGTCCACAAAGGCAATATGCATATATGCATACTGATACCACTCATAGCGATATGATAAGGCCTGAACATGATTTACCCCCTGCTCTCTCCCTCTCTCTCTCCCTCTCTCTCTCCCTCCCTCTCTCCCTCCCCCTCTCTCTCCCCCTCCCTCTCCCTCTCTCTCCCTCACTGTCTTTCTGTCTTTCTCTCTGGCCATCTTTTCAACTGACTCCGAATACGACAACCAGGTTGCGCGTGAAACGCAAAGGAAAGCAATTCATCATTCTTCGTGTGAACATCTCCTGTTGATGAAAGAAATGGATCTTCAGGAAAGACAGAAAAAGGGGGTGGGGGGTGGGGGGGTGGGGGGGGCGCAATGCCAAATCAAGTTACAGAGACAGACAAGACAGACAGGGGGGAGAGTGCGAGAGAGGGAGAGAGGCAGACGGAGAAGAGAGTGAGAGACAGACAAGACAAACACAGAGTGAGAGACAGACAGATGAGGTGATATGACTCACATCTGCATGTGCAAAATAAAAATAATTATTTAACAAAAACAAAAACAAAAAACCCATTTCAACAGACACATACATTGTACCTGATTGTCAACAGCTCATCCCTTTCCAGTATGAACTAACATGACTATTAGTGACTGAGTGAGTTTTGATAGTTTCAGGATTTGTTGGTAGTAGTTTTGATTGTGTACTATGACGTGTGTGTGCGTGCACGTGTGCTTGTGTGTAGTGTGGGGGTGTGGAGGTGGGGGGGGAGAATAATTTTTAATGATGCTTAGTATCTTGTGTTAATTTCTCCTTTTTGATATTTACATGTTTTGTATTTGTAAACGCATAGGGCTTATTTTCAAGATCAGGCGTAAATGATAATAATAATAATAATAATAATAACAGTATTGTCAAACAGTGTTGTCAAACAGCACAGTGCAATGACAAAGCATTCCTTACTTGGTGTGTTCGGCGGACAGTATATTGAGTCTGGAACAGCTGTGTTTTCACTGGCCCTGTAGTTTGTTGTCTGTTTTCACTGGCCTTGATAGTTCGCTGTGTCTGTTTTCACTGTCCTTGATAGTTCGCTGTGTCTGTTTTCACTGTCCTTGGATAAGCCGTGAGGTTTCTGGTTCTCTTCACACCGTTCCAAGCGTCACGGGCAATGGGCCCTCCAGGCCTGATCAGCGGGGTGCACGTGCTGGTCAGGTCGTCACCACCAGCTGTAGTCCAGTAAAATGAGTGGGAAAAAATCAGCTTGGGTGCACTGTTTCCTTTCTTAGGTGTGTGTGTGTGTGTGTGTGTGTGTATGCGCGCGCGCCTTTGTGAGCTGTTCGTTCTTTTCTTTTACCTCCCCTCATCCTCCTCATACCTCCCCTCATCCTCATCCCTCCCCTCCTCCTCCTCATACCTCCCCTCATCCTCATCCCTCCCCTCCTCCTCCTCATACCTCCCCTCATCCTCATCCCTCCCCTCCTCCTCCTCATACCTCCCCTCATCCTCATCCCTCCCCTCCTCCTCCTCATACCTCCCCTCATCCTCCTCATCCCTCCCCTCCTCCTCCTCATCCCTCCCCTCATCCTCATCCCTCCCCTCAACCTCCTCATACCTCCCCTCATCCTCCTCATCCCTCCCCTCCTCCTCCTCATACCTCCCCTCATCCTCCTCATACCTCCCCTCCTCCTCCTCATACCTCCCCTCCTCCTCATCCCTCCCCTCCTCCTCCTCATACCTCCCCTCAACCTCCTCATACCTCCCCTCAACCTCCTCATACCTCCCCTCAACCTCCTCATACCTCCCCTCATCCCTCCCCTCCTCCTCCTCATCCCTCCCCTCATCCTCCTCATACCTCCCCTCAACCTCCTCATACCTCCCCTCAACCTCCTCATACCTCCCCTCAACCTCCTCATACCTCCCCTCATCCTCATCCCTCCCCTCCTCCTCCTCATACCTCCCCTCAACCTCCTCATACCTCCCCTCAACCTCCTCATACCTCCCCTCATCCTCATCCCTCCCCTCCTCCTCCTCATACCTCCCCTCAACCTCCTCATACCTCCCCTCAACCTCCTCATACCTCCCCTCATCCTCATCCCTCCCCTCCTCCTCCTCATACCTCCCCTCAACCTCCTCATACCTCCCCTCATCCTCCTCATCCCTCCCCTCCTCCTCCTCAAGACTCAAGCTGTCCCTTCTGTCTCCTCTCCGTTCCTCACCCAGACAAAAGCTGACAAACTGACCAAGCAAACCTTGTGCAACGTCCCTTCACTTCGCTGAATCAACACTGCACCTCCAACACTTCCTTCTTCACACCCTTCACTTCGCTGTATCAACACTGCACCTCCAGCACTTCCTTCTTCACACCCTTCATTTCGCTGAATCAACACTGCACTTCCAACACTTCCTTCTTCACACCCTTCACTTCGCTGGATCAACACTGCACCTCCAACACTTCCTTCTTCACACCCTTCACTTCGCTGGATCAACACTGCACTTCCAACACTTCCTTCTTCACACCCTTCACTTCGCTGGATCAACACTGCACCTCCAACACTTCCTTCTTCACACCCTTCACTTCGCTGAATCAACACTGCACCTCCAACACTTCCTTCTTCACACCCTTCACTTCGCTGAATCAACACTGCACCTCCAACACTTCCTTCTTCACACCCTTCACTTCGCTGAATCAACACTACACTTCCAACACTTCCTTCTTCACACCCTTCACTTCGCTGTATCAACACTACACTTCCAACACTTCCCCCTTCACTTCGCTGAATCAACACTGCACCTCCAGCACTTCCTTCTTCACACCCTTCACTTCGCTGTATCAACACTACACCTCCAACACTTCCTTCTTCACACCCTTCACTTCGTTCTATCAACACTACACCTCCAACACTTCCTTCTTCACACCCTTCACTTCGCTGAATCAACACTGCACCTCCAACACTTCCTTCTTCACACCCTTCACTTCGCTGTATCAACACTACACTTCCAACACTTCCTTCTTCACACCCTTCACTTCGTTCTATCAACACTACACCTCCAACACTTCCTTCTTCACACCCTTCACTTCGCTGAATCAACACTGCACCTCCAACACTTCCTTCTTCACACCCGACACTGCACTTCTCTGCTTTCTCTGAGCTGCTGTGTACGAGAAGATGACACAGGTTGTGTGCTGAATGTTCCGTCTCCAATGTCCACTCACTGCACTTTCCACAAAGATTCAAGGCTGGCTCTCCCTCTCTCTCCCTCCCTCTCTCTCTTCAGAATGTGACGGGTGAAAACACATCACAGCTGACTGGTCCACAAACTGCATGTCAATCTTTCTTGACCAATCACCTGTACCCCTGCACTGCCCCCCCCCCCCAAATCCCCCCTCCCTCCTCCCCCAGTTGACAGTGAACTGTCCCGTGGATTTCGGGCAGTCCGGACAGCACTGACGATGAAGGGTGAGGACAACAGGTTGGAACTAGCAGCACTCAGGACCAGGCAACAGGGTCATGCCACGTGCCCCCTGGGTGCATTCACACGTGACACACGTGCTGTTGGACACACACACACCACACACACACACACACACACACACAAAGAGCGATGGAAAAAACTTTTCAAAGCGCCAACACGCAAAAGCTCAGTAACAAGTTCAGTTCTGTTTCCCCAGCAATAGACAGAAATACTTTTCTGTCCACAGACAAAATCTTTTATCGAAAAATAGAATCATTGTTTATAAACAACGTATTGTGAGCCTATTTGTACTGTCGTAAAACTGCACAGTCGGTACTAGTGGCAACATCAAATTCAACTGAATGTCCATTTTCTACACATTCCAAACTGGAAATGTGTGTGTGTTTGTGTTGTTTTTTCTTGAACATGTGTCGTTGTTTGGGGTGTTTGCCTGTTGTTGTTGTTGTTGTTGTTGTTGCTGTTGCTGTTTTCACAGTGGCCTTCACAGTACGGTGGACAGCCTACAGTGGTGTACGGGCTGGACGTGTCTGGCACTGATCATTCTCCTGCAATAGTCTGTTAATTGACAAACACTGAAGTGACAGGGATGGGGGGGGGGGGGGGTTAGTTAAAATGTACCCTCAAACCTCAAGAGAAATAACAATCTCACCCAATGGTTCATAAGTCATAGTTTGTTCGTTTGATTGATTGATGTTGTTTTCAGAGCAGAACTTTGACAGACACACAGAAAACACGGATGTTCCACTTCACAAATAAGTTCATTCCAACAAGTACCTTTTGCCCACCATCACACACACACACACACACACACACACACACACACACACACACACAGTGAGAGCTATGTAGACAGACAGAGATACACAGGTACAGAGAGACTGACAGACACAGAGACAAAGACACACAGACATGCTTATGATAAGAATTTTTGCTTTAAGTTGGAAAAGTGCAAATGATGACCAAGACCCCCACAGGAAAAACAACACCCATCCCAAACAACAACAACAATCAAATCCTTCTCCACACAACAACATCCACAACAACAATCAAATCCTTCTCCACACAACAACAACACAACAACAATCAAATCCTTCTCCACACAACAACATCACAACAACAATCAAATCCTTCTGCACACAACAACATCCACAACAACAATCAAATCCTTCTCCACACAACAACATCACAACAACAATCAAATCCTTCTCCACACAACAACATCAACAACAACAATCAAATCCTTCTGCACACAACAACATCCACAACAACAATCAAATCCTTCTCCACACAACAACATACAACACAACAACAATCAAATCCTTCTGCACACAACAACATCACAACAACAATCAAATCCTTCTCCACACAACAACAACACAACAACAATCCAATCCTCATCCACCCGCCCTACACAGCCGGGACTTCAACAAACCAGATGTAGTTTGTGAATCAGAGCTGGGTTGCAGGCCAGAATGACTCCAACTCCATCGCTTTCTTGTCTGCTGGTTCGTTCTTTGACACTGCGAGGGGGGGGGAGGGGGAGGGGGGTCATCTGAGGACAGGTCAAGCAAGGGCTGGACAGTGGACGGTGGAGGGGGAGAGAGGGAGTGGTCAGGGAAGGGGGTGGTGGGGGTGGGGCAGGAGTTACAATCTGGACAGATGTGGCCACTGCGCAGTTGGCTGTCCAATTGGCACCTGCCACTCCGTGTGTCTGTGTGTGTGTGTGTGTGTGTGTGTGTGTGTGTGTGTGTCTGTGGGGGGAGGGGGCGGGGGGGGGCTAAACTGGGGTTCAAAGTGCACACCCACTTTAAATACTCCGGCCTGAAGATCACCACCCCAGGAAAATGGGGAACCACACATCCAGCATAACTGTGACTCCGTCACACACACACACACACACACACACACACACACACACACACACACACACACACACACACACATCCAGCATCACTGTGACTCACACACACACACACACACACACACACACACATCCAGCATAACTGTGACTCCGTCACACACACACACACACACACACACACACACATCCAGCATCACTGTGGTTCACACACACACACACACACACACACACACACACACACACACACACACACACACACACACACACACACACACACACACACACGTCAACATTGACACACAGATATAAACATAATGTACCACACACACACACACATCCAACATCACTGTGGTTCCGACACACACACACACACACACACACACACACACACACACACACACACACACGTCAACATTGACACACAGATATAAACATAATGTACCACACACACACATCATCATTGACACAAAGATATGAACATAATGTACCACACACACACATCATCATTGACACACAGATATAAACATAATGTACCACACACACACACACACACACGTCAACATTGACACACAGGCATAAACATAATGTACCACACACACACATCAACATTGACACACAGATATAAACATAATGTACCACACACACACACGTCAACATTGACACACAGATATAAACATAATGTACCACACACACACATCATCATTGACACACAGATATAAACATAATGTACCACACACACACATCATCATTGACACACAGATATAAACATAATGTACCACACACACACACATCATCATTGACACACAGATACAAACATAATGTACCACACACACATCATCATTGACACACAGATATAAACAACGTGGCCATCATATCCCAGTGATCAGCACGATGGCCAGTACCACACACAACCTGTCCCAAACTTCCAACCACCAGGGTCACGACTTTCACTTTCGTCAACGTGTTTTGTGCGTGTCAGCTGACTTCATTTGCATAACACGCGCATGGCCATATTTGGCAACAAACCGCCAACGGGAAAGATTCTGCACGGGGAACATGAGACAGACGGCCGTATGGGGCAAAAATGCAAATGTGGGGGCAAAGGTCAAGCAAAACTGACTACATCTCTGATTTTGTTGTTGTTTTCCACCGGGCATTCCCCGATTGTGTCTGGAGGAGATTAGAGTATTCCGTTGTGGATTTACGCCTGAAAATGTGATAAATTATATCTCATTATGTTGTTTTCTGTTTTAATTTCTATCATCATAAAAGAAGTGCTTAAAAATTGATCACTGTTTTATTTCACTGAATGCTGAAATGTAGACGTAAGGGCTAACTTTTTTTATTCTGGTTATGATGCAGGCTTAAACATTTAACAGCTAGTGATCCCAGACATTATTTCATTCCATCTTTTCAAAAAGCTCAATTCGGGATTTGAACACGAAACCTCTTTTACTTCATGCTTAATTGATTTACTGTAGCCCGCTAGTAACCCCACACTAACATTGATGCTTAATTGATTTACTGTAGCCCGCTAGTAACCCCACACTAACATTGATGCTTAATTGATTTACTGTAGCCCGCTAGTAACCCCACACTAACATTGATGCTTAATTGATTTACTGTAGCTCGCTAGTAACCCCACACTAACATTGATGCTTAATTGATTTACTGTAGCCCGCTAGTAACCCCACACTAACATTGATGCTTAATTGATTTACTGTAGCCCGCTAGTAACCCCACACTAACATTGATGCTTAATTGATTTACTGTAGCCCGCTAGTAACCCCACACTAACATTGATGCTTAATTGATTTACTGTAGCCCGCTAGTAACCCCACACTAACATTGATGCTTAATTGATTTACTGTAGCCCGCTAGTAACCCCACACTAACATTGTAACAATGTTTAAAAGAAGA
>NC_134893.1:73503673-73656173 GCF_041734735.1 Babylonia areolata | reverse complement strand
AGTGGATTGTTCACTGCACGTTCACAAAGTGATTCTGTCGGGACTCTTGCTGTCTTCATTAATCACCAGCCGTCCAGATAAATGTTGATGAACTGAATAAATTAGACTGATATATAAATGAATGAATTATATATATATATAAGTGAATAAATAAATAAACAAAAGAATGAATAATACATGAATAAATAAATGTCATTACAAAATATCTCTTGTCATTTTTGTTCCAATTTTTGTGACAAAAGGGGATCACACAAAAAGATTTTTGTCACTGAATCTTTGTCACGGTCCGGCAGTACATGTATCCAGGTGAACGTTGTAGGCCGTTGTGTTTCACAGCAACGCAATCAGAATCGTTTGTTTGTTGAAATAATAATTGTTTACAAATTAAGAAAACATATTATAAATAAACAGATTAACATTTTATTTCAAAATGTATTTCTCAACGGTGTAAATAAGTAAGAAACTGTTTTACAAAGATTCAATAATTCATTTCAAAATTAATAAATAATTCTATGTATTGCTTTACTCTTTCCGTCGACTTTCTTTCACCGGCAAAGTCTGTCAAAATAATTCATTCATTTTAAAGAAACAGGAATTTTTCATGCCAAACTCTAGACATATTCAGCACAAAATTAAATATAAATGCAAGCACGAAATATCGAGAGAGAAAAATATCATTCCCTCTGATTTTTTTATGATTTCTTTTTAGCACGGCTTCAACCAGATGTAAACAATTGACCAACAAATCGTAGCAGAAGTTCCAGCAGATGACGCGAACCTCCCTTCATCCCAACTGACCAAACAGTACAAAGCAAAACTACGGTATTTCATCCCAACTGACCAGACAGTACAAAGCAAAACTACGGTATTTCATCCCAACTGACCAGACAGTACAAAGCAAAACTACGGTATTCATCCCAACTGACCAGACAGTACAAAGCAAAACTACGGTATTCATCCCAACTGACCAGACAGTACAAAGCAAAACTACGGTATTTCATCCCAACTGACCAAACAGTACAAAGCAAAACTACGGTATTCATCCCAACTGACCAGACAGTACAAAGCAAAACTACGGTATTCATCCCAACTGACCAGACAGTACAAAGCAAAACTACGGTATTTCATCCCAACTGACCAGACAGTACAAAGCAAAACTACGGTATTCATCCCAACTGACCAGACAGTACAAAGCAAAACTACGGTATTCATCCCAAAAGACAGGCTGACAAACAGAAAGGGTGGTGCCGGTCACTCTCTGTCCCATGCCAGGCAGATCGGACTTGAGATCGCAGGGGACAAACGGCTTGACCGAAAGCTTCCCGAAGGGAGAAGGCCAACTGTGCCTGCTGGTGACTGGACACAACACGCGGCGTGTTTTGTCCAACTCGGAAAACGTGCTGAGCGCGCGCTTTGCTCTGTGTCGTCTGGTTCCAACCAGTCCGCGCTACTTTACCTAAAGCTGTAATAAGGTAGGAAGAAGATGAGAGTGAGGTGGGAAGGTATTACGTCACTCACCGCGTTTTAAACTCGAGGTTCTGTCGAGGGCTTTCCCATCCCGTGCCACACACACACACACACACACACGCAGCCCCCAGTCACAGCTTGAGACTCCCTGTCAATTCTTGTCATCTTCCGCTGTTCCTGCAAAATGTAGTTCCCAGAAGAAAGTCTGTTCTGTCAGTCTGTTTTTCTCGCAACAAATGTCTTTTCGGAAAATATTCATCCTTTCTTTTCATACAATTTCTTTTGTACGTGTTCGATAAGTTTCGTGGACATGTTACTGGTTGGTTGACCGAGACAATTGCATAATACTTTGACCCACGTGTCAATCATTCCGCAAGGTCATACTGACCCAGTTTCGGTGTATTTTATTGGCTGTCTGACGGATGCTTTGGAAGTTGGAGCGAAGTCCGGACAAGGGAAGTAACAGCTGCTTCCTAAAAAAAAAAAAAATTCACATTCATAGACGAGTTACGTACCTTCTTCTCTCACCCAGGAACTGATCCAACATGAGTGTTCATTCACAAATGAGCGTATAATTAATTTCATCAATCTGTCACTATCAAAAATCTTTTTCTTTTCTTCTTTCTTAAGATGGCTAAAATCTCATCAAGCTACAGATTCAGGGTGTCAAAAACCATCTTCTTTTTTCTTTTTTTCTTTTTTTTCTTCTTTTTTTGGAAAGGAGAAATCAGTGGATGCGTAAAAAAGTTCTGCAAACAAGCAGGATACTTTCAGCATCCCTGGAAGGTTCTTTTTCTTCTTCTTCTGTGTGTGTGTGTGGTGTGTTTTGGCTTATTTGTTAGGGTTTTCTTTGTGTGTGTGTGTGTGTGTGTGTGTGTGTGTGTGTGTGTGTATGTGTGTGTTTTTGTGTGTGTATGTGTGTGTGTGTGTGCGTGCATGATTGCTTGTGTGCGTGTGTTTGTGTGTTCGTTCTTTTGTTTAGCGTCTTTTCACTATCAGTGATATTAGACGTTAAAAAAAAAAAAATAATAAAAAAAAAAAAAAATTAAAGGGGTGGGGTGGGGTGGGGTGGGGGCATGGGGTATAACTAACATGCTATTACATTTAACAGTAACAATTCAATAATAATAATTTAAATAATCAGAAACCATTAACACAATTCTGAAGTGCATTAAAGGAATGTAGAAATAGGGCTATGAACTAATGCCTGTGAAAGTTCGACCATAAGAACCTCGTCGGAAATAACTTTACAAAAATCATCTGCAGAATTATTATTCTCTTTGAAATACTTGGGCAAGAAGGTACGTAACTGCTGGCAGTGAAACAAACAATGATGCAAGCTGAACTGCTTACCACAGATGCATGTAACATTTTTACTATACTTTATCTTCAGCGCATCAAGTTTTATACGGAAGAAAGTAGAGGTTATTAATCTTGTATAGCAAGCTGATGGATTCGGTATCTTTTCTTTAATAATATTCTCGGGGAATAATGTTCCTTTATGGTTTAAAAACTTTAACTTCCATCGGTTATGAAATCGACCCCATGCTGATTTTTCTAACAAAGTGTATGCCTCTTTTACGGAGAGACGGACATGTATTTTTGTCGATTTTTCTGAATCTTGCGCTCCTCTTTTAGCTGCTTTATCAACAATTTCATTGCCAAGAATGCCCACATGAGAAGGCACCCAACAAAAACTGACCTCAGTCCCTTTAATCCTTAAACAATGTACCAAATGATTTGCCTCAATAACTAAGTCAGGTCTTGTTTCAAGGCTGAATAGTTCTAGAGCATAAAGTACTGATTTGGAATCAACAAAGAATGCTATTTTCGAGAAAACTATTTGATGGCTCACTAAGTAGTTCAGAGCTTGTATAATAGCAATTAGCTCAGCTGTGAATATGGAAAGGTGTTTTCCAATAAAGTAAGATTTTTCAACTTTAAAGGCAGGAATATAGAAAGCCGCACCAGCGTTTTTGTCATCAAGAACAGATCCATCTGTAAATACATGGAGATGATTCTGATATTTTTCTGTTATATGTTTGTGTGTGTATGTGTGTGTGTGTGCGTGCGTGCTTGCTTGTGTGCGTGTGTGTGTGCGTGTGTTTGTGTGTGTGTGCGTGCGTGTGCGTGCGTGTGTTTGTGTGGAGGGAGGGAGGGGGGTGTCAGTATGTGTGTGTGTGTGTGTGTGTGTGTGTAGTGTAGTGTAGTGTAGTGCGTGCGTGCACACAGCGGAGGTGGGTGTGTGGGGGTACATTGATGTGTGTGTGTCAGTGTGTGTCTCCATTTTCCCTGTAACAGCTTCCAGATTCATATTTATTAGATTACACGCTACATAAATCCATACTCACAAATTCATATCATTCATGAAAAAGAGCATTACAAGGAGTTGTGGAAGTGGAGAGAGTAATGGAACTACATTTAACAAGTAAGCCTCTAGCTAGAAAATGACCAAGTGATTCATCAAATAGACAAAAATATATCAACTTTACACACACACACACACACACAGAGAGAGAGAGAGAGAGAGAGAGAGAGAGAGAGAGAGAGAGACAGAGACAGAGACAGAGAGACAGAGATAGAGATAGAGACAGAGAGAGTTTCATGGTCCACAACTGCCGCCGGTATGTTGGTACGGAAGAAAGCAGCTGTTACAGTAAGACAAAGGTAGATTAAAAGAATCATAGTAAAAGTCGACTTACACGGGATTAGAAGCGATGTATCAAACCACCGGCTTTTATTCAGGCAAACGAAATGAGTGAGTGACAGACAGACAGACAGTACAGTTCATCAAAGGACAGAGTGACAGACAGACAGAGCCAGTACAGTTCATCAAAGGACAGAGTGACAGAGAGTACAGTTCATCAAAGGACAGAGTGACAGACAGAGAGTACAGTTCATCAAAGGACAGAGTGACAGACAGAGAGTACAGTTCATCAAAGGACAGAGTGACAGACAGAGAGTACAGTTCATCAAAGGACAGAGTGACAGACAGAGAGTACAGTTCATCAAAGGACAATAGTGAGAAGCCACAAAAGGACATAGGAAACAGAGGGCGAGTTGAAAGAGAAACAACTCAGTGGAGCTGGGGTGTGGGGGTGGGGGTGGGGGTGAGAGTGGACAAAGGAAGGAAGAGGGTGTGAATGGGAAGGGGGAGATGGTGGATGGGGGTGAGAGTGGACAAAGGAAGAGGGTGTGAATGGGAAGAGGGGAGATGGTGGATGGAGGTGGGTGTTAGGGTGGACAAAGGAAGAGGGTGTGAATGGGAAGGGGGAGATGGTGGATGGGGGTGGGTGTTAGGGTGGACAAAGGAAGGAAGAGGGTGTGAATGGGAAGGGGGAGATGGTGGATGGGGGTGGGGGTTAGGGTGGACAAAGGAAGAGGGTGTGAATGGGAAGGGGGAGATGGGGGTGGGTGTTAGGGTGGACAAAGGAAGGAAGAGGATGTGAACGGGAAGAGGGAGATGGTGGATGGGGGTGGGTGTTAGGGTGGACAAAGGAAGGAAGAGGGTGTGAATGGGAAGGGGGAGATGGGGGTGGGTGTTAGGGTGGAGAAAGAGGGTGTGAATGGGAAAGGGGAGATGGTGGATGGGGGTGGGTGTTAGGGTGGACAAAGGAAGAGGGTGTGAATGGGAAGGGGGAGATGGTGGATGGGGGTGGGTGTTAGGGTGGACAAAGGAAGAGGGTGTGAATGGGAAGGGGGAGATGGTGGATGGGGGTGGGTGTTAGAGTGGACAAAGGAAGAGGGTGTGAATGGGAAGGGGGAGATGGTGGATGGGGGTGGGTGTTAGGGTGGACAAAGGAAGAGGGTGTGAATGGGAAGGGGGAGATGGTGGATGGGGGTGGGTGTTAGGGTGGACAAAGGAAGAGGGTGTGAATGGGAAAGGGAGATGGTGGATGGGGGTGGGTGTTAGGGTGGACAAAGGAAGAGGGTGTGAATGGGAAGAGGGAGATGGTGGATGGGGGGTGGGTGTTAGGGTGGACAAAGGAAGAGGGTGTGAATGGGAAGGGGGAGATGGGGGTGGGGGGTGGGTGTTAGGGTGGACAAAGGAAGAGGGTGTGAATGGGAAGGGGGAGATGGGGGTGGGTGTTAGGGTGGACAAAGGAAGAGGGTGTGAATGGGAAAGGGGAGATGGGGGTGGGGGGTGGGTGTTAGGGTGGACAAAGGAAGGAAGAGGGTGTGAATGGGAAGAGGGAGATGGTGGATGGGGGGTGGGTGTTAGGGTGGACAAAGGAAGAGGGTGTGAATGGGAAGGGGGAGATGGGGGTGGGTGTTAGGGTGGACAAAGGAAGAGGGTGTGAATGGGAAGGGGGAGATGGGGGTGGGTGTGGGAGATGGTGGATGGGGGTGGGTGTTAGGGTGGACAAAGGAAGGAAGAGGGTGTGAATGGGAAGGGGGAGATGGTGGATGGGGGTGGGTGTTAGGGTGGACAAAGGAAGAGGGTGTGAATGGGAAGGGGGAGATGGGGGTGGGTGTTAGGGTGGACAAAGGAAGGAAGAGGGTGTGAATGGGAAGGGGGAGATGGTGGATGGGGGTGGGTGTTAGGGTGGACAAAGGAAGAGGGTGTGAATGGGAAGGGGGAGATGGTGGATGGGGGTGGGTGTTAGGGTGGACAAAGGAAGGAAGAGGGTGTGAATGGGAAGGGGGAGATGGTGGATGGGGGTGGGGGTTAGGGTGGACAAAGAGGGTGTGAATGGGAAGGGGGAGATGGTGGATGGGGGTGGGTGTTAGGGTGGACAAAGGAAGGAAGAGGGTGTGAATGGGAAGGGGGAGATGGGGGTGGGGGTTAGGGTGGACAAAGGAAGGAAGAGGATGTGAACGGGAAGAGGGAGATGGTGGATGGGGGTGGGTGTTAGGGTGGACAAAGGAAGAGGGTGTGAATGGGAAGGGGGAGATGGGGGTGGGGGGTTAGGGTGGACAAAGGAAGGAAGAGGATGTGAACGGGAAGATGGAGATGGTGGATGGGGGCTGGAGGGTAGGAGTGATGGAAAACAGTTGGAGAAGCTGTTTACCTTAACATAAAAACCCAATAAACTACATGTGTGTGTATGAACAAATGAATAAAATGATTTTTTTTTAAAGATATATATTTTTCCCACAAGAATACTTAAGACAATAATATGTAATAAACAAATAAAAATTAAAAACAAGTGGGGAATGATATATGCACTTAACTCACAAAGTGTCTTAAAATACTGTGTGAAATTGAAAGGTCCATCATTCCTTCATGGCTGCTTGTTCATGTGTTTTGTGCATGCGTCTGTGTGTGTGTGTGTGTGTGTGTGTGTCTCATTCAGTCACAAACTGAACAGAAACAAACTCAAATGTGTCGGTCTCACCCCAACAAATAAAGCAAACTCTTCTCAGCATTCATCATTTTAATGACTTTTGAATATTCATACTTCTATGACTCATACAGTATCACCCAACAAAATGAAACCAACAACAAAAAAACGTCATTCCTTCCTTTAATGACAGTGGTCTACACCTTCTTGTGTGTCAACTTCTGTAGTTTCTCTTTTTTTACATAATCAGAGTATATGGGTAGTTTCTCCATGAATAAATCCCCCTTTTCACATTTGAATAAATCCTTGGAGAGCTTTTTGTTTAACAACCCCCTTCCCATTTTTTGTTTTAGAAAAAACAAACATACTGTAATACATAATGTCACAAACATAAGTTGGTTGTGTTTTTTTCAACAGAATGAACTAGAAAGACATTTCACACAATCACAATATGCTAATATTCTCAGAATATCTCATTCATCCTCATCTTAGTTATTGTCAACAGTAGATGTGTCAAGGTCTATTTGGGCTGGTGGAAAATCCTACTCCAATCTTTCTGCTCCAGGAGGAAAAACAGCACACAGAACAAAGCAGTAACATCTTCGTCAATCAAACAAAAGGTGCACACACAAACACATGCACAAGTGTTTGTGCTCCTGTACCTCCCTCACATTTTTTGGTTGATGAAAAGGAAACGATGAAGAGAAAAGAAGAAAGAAAAAAAAAGCAGAGAAACTGGCTAGCGATGACCCACCAAACTAACTCAAACATTCACTATTCCCCAATTTTCACTCCACCATGATTTCTGTGTCGCCACACAAAAAGAAGCCAGTCGATGTTGGTCACACGTGTAACAAGCCAGTCTGTCTTTGATACAACGCACAGTCCCACTTAGCGAGACGACGATGATGATGACAATGACCACAATGATCTACTGGGGCAGGGAGAGAAGTGTCTGCTGTCCCTGGGGAAGGTAGACCACATTGCGTGACCGTGACAGCTGGTAGGCCACGTCCTCTGCCGCCTCCAGTTTCCTCAGTTCCACCAGCCCCTCTCCAGCATCACCAAAGGCTTTGGCCAACAGCTGTGCAGCCACCGAGTCGCCCTCTGCCGAGATCACCGCTGCCTTCTTCTGCTGCTCTGCCTGCACACACACACACACACACCAGTAAAAAAGGCAATTTTCAAAGGGAAGCTACTAGCCACAGCTACTTGAGGTTTTTTCCCTTGGGCGGACTAGCAGTCTGGCCAGGACAGGAATTAGACCCAATGTTGTATCTATACCAGTGGATCATGATATAGTGTGTTTAATTTTTTTAAGTTCTGGTGTAAGTCTCTGGTACACGTGTGGAGCGGTGGGAAGCAAGTGTCCATGTCTGGGAGTCCTGCATGAACCCAGATTTGTTCTCCTTTCTCCACAAGACCTGGCATCAAAATAACAACAAAACACACATGACAAACGGTGTGCACAATGCACTCAGTGCACAGGGCAACAAAAACATCCCAGGTAAAATGTTGTAGAAAAATCCACTTTGCTAGTGTATCATACATTTACAGACAGGGAGAACAACAGAAACAAGATGGCACAGCAATGTGGTGACATGCTCTCCCTTGACACAGCGCAGCCTGCATTTCACACACAAATCTCTTGGGTCAATAAACAACTACACTATCATACAACAGGGCAATCTTAATGATACAAGAGGACAACCTTCAATATTCAAAAGATGAATACATATATTCCTGCAAACCAAACAAAAGCAGGTCTTCAACACCTTCTTTTTTTCCACTGTGCTGTTTCCATTGAACTCTTTTCCTTTCAAATCACTTGTGTTTGACAACAATGACTGGAAATGCCAACAAAAAAAAACCCACCTTATTTCATACAAAGCATTTTAATTCTACACTGAGAGAGGTGGGGACGCTGAAAGTTGACCAGTCTGACAGGCAAGGCACTTGGCTGACCACCGCCCTGAACCCAGTCCTGACAAGCCCTTCCATGGGCAATATCTGACCACAGCTACACACTTCTTCCACTTGGATTAGAAACCCAGCACAGAGACTGATAAAGGACAACTTTTAGAAACACTTACCACAGGCAGCACATTGTTCACATTTTATACATGTTTATTCAACAAAAATTGGCCATTCCAAACTCAGTGTGTGGGGTGGGCTGCTTGTGTGCGTGTGCATGTGCCATGTGTGCTGACAAGACTGTACCTTTTCCACAACGAAGCGAGCACGTTCAGCTTCCTGCTGGGCCACCTGCTTGCTTTCCACAGCTTCTGTGAACTCTCGGCCAAACGTCAAGTGGGTCTGCACAGTCACCATAGCAAGTCACCAACTTTTTACACAAATTTTCTTGTTGACAGCTGTTTCACACAAGCATGAAATATGACCCAGCTCAGTCTCCCTGCTTCTTAAACTACTGAAAAAATATTCAATCAATGATGACACATAAAATGAAGGAATATAAACTCAAAGTATTTCTAACCAAGCTTTCATAAAATATCCCCAGGAATACCTGTTGTAAATACAGAGACTGACAGGCTTTTTACTGATAATTTTCATTTTGTCGGCTGTGACTTCAGGGAACAAAACTCACACTTCCTAAAGCATTACAGACATCTTAAATTATATCAACTCGGCACTTTACTTACAATTACATGATTATGATAGACCTTCATGCTTATTCCCCACTTTTCAAGCTTATTTTTACAAAGATTTCCTAAGATTTAGACCAGCACAAATCTTTTATCACCTGTCACCAAAGAATCTGAAAGAAAAAAAAACCTATTCAATTTCAAAATGTCATTAGACAGTGCATGCACATGACAAAATAAGCATTTTAAAAGTGATGCAGCAAATGCTGGACATCATATCCCGACCCACTGCAAGGAGTCTAACACAGATAATTGACAGACTATCATTTCTGAGCAATGATGGCTATGTGTCACACTGTCTCACCAAAGAGATGTCATCAAGGAGAAGGCCAAACTGCAAGGCACGATCAGTCAGCTCTTCACTCACTTTCTGGGACACCAGTTCTCTCTGTGTGATCAGCTCACTGGCGTCAAACTGGGCCTGAAAACATCAAACACACATCAACCCCATAATCTCTCAAAACATCAAACACACGTCAACTCCATTATCTCTCAAAACATCAAACACACGTCAACCCCATTATCTCTCAAAACATACTGCCATGCAGTCATGTAGCTCACAATACAACATGAGTTATACAGTTAAAAGAAATGTACAAGTTCAGACATTCAAAGAGATCACAAAAAATTATACTGACATATTTAACTGCTTTGTTCGTGGCCTGTGATTCCCACGTTCACCCATGACATGTATAGGTGGGCTTTTACCTGCATGACCATTCTTAGCTGGCCATATAGGCAGCCACAGTCTGAAGTTGGAGGTGACGTGTTGAAAAAGGTTCTACAACAGCACATGTTTTTACAATCTGTTTTGAAATAACAGTACAATATGACAGTATAACATTACAATATCACAGCATAAAGTAAAATTCAAAGGCAAAATGGAAAACTGTTTTCTTGCATAAGTCAGGAAGATTTTTTTTTTTCCTGAAACTTTGCTCTTCTTTTTTCTAAAGCATCTGGCAGGTTAAGAACGGAGAATTTTCCAATCTCCATGGTCAATATATGTGCAGACCTGCTAGTGTCTAAAAAAAAAAACCTTGATTAGTTTACAAATGCAGAACATCCAACACACACACTGAAGATCCCATAATCCATGTCAGTTTGACCAGATATGGAAACACAAACTTACCTAGCACATACACTCTAATAGCTTAGTATAAATAAACGCCTAAATGGTGGGGTGATACACATCAAAGTCCACTCTTAGACACTAGTTAACCTGGGAAATGCAGCCCACAAACAGGGTAAAAACAAGGTCCACGAACCACAATGGCCTTGAGGACTTCATTGGTGATGGAGGGCAGCACACGCTCATCGTAGTCAGTGCCCAGATTGGTGAAGATCTTGGGCAGCATAGGCACTTGGGGGCGGAACAGGATCCTGAGGGTGATGTTCACGTTCTGCAAGTCTGACACACACACACACACACACACAGAGCACCAGCAGATGAATACCTCACCATGCAGCATCAAAATACAGGCTGTGAAAGACAGTAACGCATGCTGATAAGTTTACATATTTAGGCAGAAACATCAGATGAAAACCTGACAATGCAGTACATCAAAACCTAGGCTGTGAGAAACAATGACTTTCCACACTTCAAAGACTGAGCCAGTAAGCTTACACAAGTTTAGTTTTTTTTAAATACAAATCAAGGTGGAAATGATCAAATTAAACTGTAACCTTACACCTTGTGGTTCACATGTTTGATCTTCCAGCCACACTCGTAGTCCGTTTCTGATTACTATCTATTTCTAAAACTACCATATTTCATTTGATAGAAACAAATTTATTCTCTTAACATAAAAGGTTGTTTCTTTTCCTAACTGATCATTATTCAACCACGTTTCTTTGCTTATTTCCTTTTTCCAACTGTTTTTTTTCTGAGTGCATGAAACCAGCATTTTTAATCAACCTATTTACCTGATAAAAAAAAAAAAATTAATACAAAGTTGTGACTATGTCACACATCTATGTAATGATCCAAATATGCGGTACTGCATCTATACATAAAATATACTGTAGAAAAAATATAAACCAAGGCAAAGATCAAAGTGATAAGGTCTAAGATAATAATTCAAAGCATCAAACATGAAAAATCTATGCATTTTTCACATGACAGAACATGAATTCAGGACAAAATCTGATTTTTGTCAGTGGACTATCTTGGTCACTGGTGTGATTGGAAGCTGTATCAGGAAAAATCAGAACAACAGCGTATCCAGAAATGTTCTTTCATAATACTGATTCTATACTATGGAATTACAATGTATCGTACTTGGACAATAGCACTGGATTAGCACCACCAAGTAACATATTCGTTACCTTTGCTTCCTGTGACAACAGGCACATTGCGTGGCTTTGACCGGCAATCAAAGATGATTGGTCGTTGCACCCACGGAACAAGGAAGTGTGTGCCTTCACCCACCACTTCATCTTGAACTCCCCTGAAGCGGTCAAAGATGACAGCCCTGTGGCCCCCATCCACTGCAAGGAAAGAAGAAAAACACAGCTGGTTCATCACTTCAAGGGACAAATTTCAATAGATCAATAGAAAACAAAGATCAAAATATGAACAGTGCAGACACTTAATCAGCAGGGTTTCTTGGTATACTCCATTATGTGTGTTCAGCTTTAGGTTTACCATTACAAACTGGTGCAACTGGTACATACCCTCAGTCCCTGTTATGTGTGTTCAGGTTTTGGCTTACCATTTCAAACTGGTGGGACTGGAAGCAGAATCAGGAAAAATCATAACATCAGCATATCCAGATATGTTCTTACATAGTACTGATTCTACACTATGGAATGACACCACATCACACTTCAATAATACTAATAGTACTATATTCACATCTCACTGAGTATGCACTTAAGTTTTAACTGCAACTTCAACGTATGTGACGAAGTCCTTACTTGTGGTGAGACTTGTGACAGCCAACTTATGAATGCTTCAAAAGTAAAGTACAATCATAAAAAAACAAGCAAACCAAAACAAACACATAAACCCCCAGATTGTGCAAGTGATCTCTGATCCTTGATTCAAATATACAGACAAACCTGAGCTGTAAAGGTGTTGGTTTCTTGGACAGGGACAGTCTCATCATCAAGTTATTTCCGAACTATAAGGAAGCAGAAAACTTCTGAAGTGGAGGCTACATTCACACTTCGAAGATGTTCACTTTGATTTTTTTGGAATGCTATTTAATCTTCAACTGCCCAAATACTTATCTATTGAACTTGTTTCTCTATGGCAACTCCAATGTCTGCTTTCACTTTGAACTATCTTTGTTGAATCAATGGCCCAGATGTTCATATGATAATCTTGATGTCAGCGAACTGTTTATTTCCTCCTCGTGGTTTGCCCTGGCAATGGGGGTTACGCATCACCCCGAGGCACAATGGCTGGATGGGTCATTTGGGGTCATCTGCCAAAGTCCCACGCTTGTGCGACAGATGCTCTCAAAGTCTGCACTTCGCTATCACATTATCGGCAGACGCTGCAGCTCATGGAAAAGTAAACATGGCTTAAAAAGCAAAACTGCGAGCGTGAAGCTCACAAAACAATGGTGTGGGCTTTTGCGTGCTGCTGGAACCACCGGTGTTTCAACCTCACTTCTGCTCGTCATTCGTGCGATTCAAAACTATACAAGGCTTTGCATTAACTCACCGTTGTATAAAGCGCTCTGAACAACGCCTCCAACAACTGCCAAACCAACGCCAAGTTTACCAATCGAACTGAATAATCTTTGTGCCATTTTTTCGTCTGCTTCTTTCACGGTCACTGATGTAATTTCTGCCCAGGTTTTCACATGGGGACACAGGAAGATGATACTGCGCATGAGCGTTCGAGCAAGTTCCGTGAAGTAAAATCACTGTTCCTACACTCTACCTCTGCTCAAGACCTGACTAAACAGATGTGGTGTCGCGGATTTGTCTGAACGCTGTGACACCTCCTTGAGAAAATGAACCGAACTGAAATCTACCTCTACTTCTCGGTCAAAGAAGAAAAAAAATCAAAATATGTCATAGCTTTCTCCCTCATTTCCAGAAGAACAATAATAGATATAATGGTAACAATTATAATGATGGGGTGGGAGGTGGGGGTGGGGGGGGGAGAAGAAGAAAAGAAGAAGAAACGAAAAAGAAGAAAAAAAAGTGGGGCTGGGGGGGGGGGGAAGAAGAAACAGGAAGAAAAACAAGAAGATCAGGCCATGTAGACATAATTATGGAGTAAATATGGGATTTTTTTTTATTTTTTTTTTTTTTTAATGAATGAGAAATGACCTAACAAACAGAAAGGGGAATATAGAAGAGATGTATCAGAAGGTTTTCTGTGTTTAGGTCTTATAAAGGTCAGATTTTTCAGTGCCTGTGTCTTATGAAAGGTCATCTTTTTCAGTGCAGGGATCTTTCAACAGTTTTTTTTCCCAGTGCTGTTGTCTCATAGAATGTCAACTTTTTGCATTCTTGGGTCTTATAAAAGGGTTTCTTTTCTGTGCTGGGGTCATATAAAATGTCCAGTTTTTCACTGCTGTGGTCTTATAAAAGCTCACATTTTCAGTGCTGTGGTCTTTAAAAAAAATAAAAAAATAAAAAAAGGGGGGGGGGGGGGCGTTTTTTTTCAGTGCTGGGATCCTTTTTTTTTTTTTCATTGCTTGGGTATTAGAAAAGATCCTCTTTTTTTACTTTTAGTGCTGGAGTCTTATAAAAGGTCAAGTTTTTCAGTGATTGGATCTTACAAAAGGTCAAGTTTTACAGTGCTGAGGTCTTAAAGAAAGGTAGTTGTTTTTCAGTGCTGGGGTCTTATAAAGGTACATTTTTCAATGCTTGGATCTTTGGAGAAAAAAAAATTCAATTTTTTCAGTGCTGTGGTCTAATAAAAGGTCAATTTTTTTCAGTGCTGTCTTATAAAAGGTCTTTTTTTTTCTTTCTTTCTTTTTTTTTTTTTTTTTAGTGCTGGGGTCTTGGCACTTTCCATCTGTTGGTGATGCCTTTTCTTTCTCCACCAGTGAACACACAGTGAGGGTCATCCCAACGGTGCCAGGTGAAACTGTGTGATGAATAGCTCCGGGGAGGAGATACAGAAATAAAAACGAACGAAAACTTCAGAAATTAAAGAAAAATGGGAGAAAGATGGAATCAAAAAGAAGGGAACAAAGACAGACAGAAAAGAAAAGAAAAGAAAGAAAGAAAGGAGGAAAGAAGGCAAGCATGAGAGGAAAAACCAAACAGAAAGACAGAAAGAAAGAAAAGAAACAGACAATATGCCTGTCCACTTTCTAACAGATGCTTTCTTTCTCTCTCCAGCTTGCATTCATTCATTGATATTTCATTTTCTCACAATGTCAGAGCAAAGCAAAAGCAAGGATTCACCAGTCACAGTCAATAACTGGAAATGAGATTGGTGTAAACAACGGGAAACACGAGGACAGGAGTTTCTTCCCCTCAATATTGATATCAGATGCCCTTTCAAGTACTCTGTAAAAAAAAAATAATAATAATAATAATACATCAAACAACAACAACAAAAAGCAAGAAAAAGAAAGAAAGAAAGGAAAATGGTGTGCTTTTTTTGTGAGGAAGGGTTGACATTATCTGAGTTGCCTGTTCGGTTTATAACAGATGCTTTCTTTCAACTCCATATTTGATTAAAATCACCATTCCTTTCATTTCTTCATGACGGGTACATTAGCTAACTGGTTAAAGTGTTGGAATTTCAATCTGAGGGAGCTGGGTTCATGGGTACAACAGATAACTGGTTAAAGTGTTGGAATTTCAATCTGAGGGACCTGGGTACAACAGATAACTGGTTAAAGTGTTGGAATTTCAATCTGAGGGACCTGGGTACAACAGCTAACTGGTTAAAGTGTTGGAATTTCAATCTGAGGGACCTGGGTTCAAACCCCAGTTACAGCCCCTGCTGGTTTAAGAATTAAAATTTTTTTGATAATCAAGGTCCACATGCGCAGACATGCTAGTGTCTGAACCCTCTATGTGTGTATATATGCACGCAGAGGGTGAAAAATTAAAGATCTGTAATCCAGCTGGCATCATTGAGATAAGAACATAGCCACCACCAGCATGCACATATTTGAAAATGGTTATTGTTGCCAATATAGCAAAGAAAAATAGCATGTATCCAGTGATTTCAAAATGGGGTGGAGCTTTGCAGTATATAACCACCTGCATTCTTCTTAAAGTGCAGCTCCAGGGTGGTGTCACTCACGCTTGGTGATGTTACATGGAAGGGAGACCAAAATGAAGTGTTATTCTGTAAAAAAAAAGACAAGGATGACCTCCCATTTTACTTGAGCATGCGACTCAATTGTTTGTGTTGAAATAAATGTATTTGGATGCTTGGAACTACTGTCAATATTCATGCTCCAGTCCATGAAAGAGTGAAGACTATAAGAGACATTTGAAATGATTTGATTGACTGGCTATGGCAAGTACGATTTAGGAAGGGAAGGGAGGGGGTTGAAGAGGAGATGAGAAACAAATTCAGTACGATTTAAGAAGGGAAGGGAGGGGGTTGAAGAGATGAGAAACAAATTCAGTACGATTTAGGAAGGGAAGGGAGGGGGTTGAAGAGGAGATGAGAAACAAATTCAGTACGATTTAGGAAGGGAAGGGAGGGGGTTGAAGAGGAGATGAGAAACAAATTCAGTATGATTTAGGAAGGGAAGGGAGGGGGTTGAAGAGATGAGAAACAAATTCAGTACGATTTAGGAAGGGACGTGAGGGGGTTGAAGAGGAGATGAGAAACAAATTCAGTACGATTTAGGAAGGGAAGGGAGGGGGTTGAAGAGGAGATGAGAAACAAATTCAGTACGATTTAGGAAGGGAAGGGAGGGGGTTGAAGAGATGAGAAACAAATTCAGTACGATTTAGGAAGGGAAGGGAGGGGGTTGAAGAGGAGATGAGAAACAAATTCAGTATGATTTAGGAAGGGAAGGGAGGGGGTTGAAGAGATGAGAAACAAATTCAGTACGATTTAGGAAGGGACGGGAGGGGGTTGAAGAGATGAGAAACAAATTCAGTACGATTTAGGAAGGGAAGGGAGGGGGTTGAAGAGATGAGAAACAAATTCAGTACGATTTAGGAAGGGACGGGAGGGGGTTGAAGAGGAGATGAGAAACAAATTCAGTACGATTTAGGAAGGGAAGGGAGGGGGTTGAAGAGGAGATGAGAAACAAATTCAGTACGATTTAGGAAGGGAAGGGAGGGGGTTGAAGAGGAGATGAGAAACAAATTCAGTACGATTTAGGAAGGGAAGGGAGGGGGTTGAAGAGGAGATGAGAAACAAATTCAGTACGATTTAGGAAGGGAAGGGAGGGGGTTGAAGAGGAGATGAGAAACAAATTCAGTACGATTTAGGAAGGGACGGGAGGGGGTTGAAGAGGAGATGAGAAACAAATTCAGTACGATTTAGGAAGGGACGGGAGGGGGTTGAAGAGGAGATGAGAAACAAAGGAAATTTTTAAAAAAGTGAGAAAAATATGAAAAACTTTGCTTTGAAAAGGAAACACGATAACACATACACCATGTGCACACACTGCATGCTTGCTGGCACATTCCAAGTACACTAATGAAAAACACAGGCAGTTTGAATTACTTTATTTTCATTGATTCAAAGATACTTGAACAAAATGTAAGAAAACGAAAAGAAAAAAAAAGCAAAAAAAAAAGCACAAACCAAATTCAATATTCTTCAATGTTGCTTCATCAGAAAAAAAAAGAGAATGCACACATAATTGCAATGTTGGTCTCCTACCAAACACATAATGTCAATAACAGAACACATCTTACTGGCAGATGAGCACACCTTCACTCGCATTGAACTACAGACAGAAGTCTCACATCATACACATGCATGAAGAAAAAAACTAACTTTCACTCTTCTCTCTCTGCAGATGCACAGACAGCACTCACACACAAAAATTACTCACACATGCACACACATCTATATTTCAGTTCACACAAATACACATGTATCTGCATTCTCAGTTCACACAAACACACACACACACACCTGTATTTCAGTTCACATATACACACACATCTGTATTTTCAGTTCACACACACACACACACACACACACACCAGTGTACTCAGAAAAATCACGTTTCCTCCTCCTCCTCCTCTTCCACTTCCTGCAATTCTTCCTCCTGACTGGAGGTGAGGAGAAGCCTGTCTTGGTTCTGCTCCTGTTGCTGCTGAAACAAGTCTTCCAGATATGTTGCCAGCTGTTCATTGTAAGCACTGGACTCCTCATTATCGCCATCATCATCAATGTCCTCTTTTCCCATACCCCCTTCCTCCTCTTCCTCCTCTTCTTCCTCTTCTTCCACCTGTTCATCTTCTGGAACAATGCAAGCAGACCAAATTATCAAACTCTTTCTATCAAAAACCTAAAATGGTTCCGGATCTTAAATGCAGGCCAAATTTTACTATGCAAAAAAACTTAAGACTTAAAACTGTGTATTCAGGGGGAATAAATTAACAAGAAGTACTACTTGTTATCACAAATAATTGTTTTTATTCTGTGCACTTAAACTGACAAAACAGCAGTTTCAGTTTCTGTTTCGAGCAGGTGTTGACATGTACAGACTGATCCATATCCCAGAACAGCATAAAGCATTGTCATCACTGTACACAATTCTATTCTCCGTTTTCATTCATTCTTTTGTGAAGATCATAAAAACTCATAATTCAGCTTTGGACAAAGTCCATCCCAAACTTGTTCAAAAGATGAACACAGCTAGTTGAAGAGCTGACAGTCGATATCAGACAATGGTGTCATACACAGTATAGATATTTTGGAAGTGAATGACTTAGGCATCATAATAAATTATGTTGACAAAGTGATTGCCCTGAATGTAAGCAGTCTACATGACATAGTTATCACAGGAGTTGAAAAACAAAATCTACTGTTGTTACCTGGTTTATCAGAAACAAGCAGATTCAGCACTTCCATCGTTTCCTGCTCAATAGTTTCCTCAGATCGTCCTCCCTGTTTGTTCAAATAAAAAAGAAGGTTAATTTCCTACCTGTATAGACACAAAGTCATTCCTAGATATGTGTAATGTATGTAAAATGCACACACACACACACACACACACACACACACACAAAAAAAAAAAAAAAAAAAAACACACACGCACACCCACACCTGGCTATGTTATTTGTTCATAAAATCTGTTTACTCCCAATCTGTATATATGCACACTCAAAAGCACACACACACACACACACACACACACACACTCCTGAAACTAATGGTGGTCTGGATGCTAGTCTTTTGGATGAGATGATAAACCCAGGTCCCCTGTGAAGCAAGTGCTCAGCACATATAAAAGAATCAAGACAACAAAATGGTTGTCCCTGGCAATAAACAACAACAGCAAATATGTATAAAGAATCAATTTTGATAGTAAAACACACTTACAGACAGAAAAAAGAAAAGGGTTTAGGTGGCACTGCACTACAGCAATGTGCTCTCCCTGGGGAAAGCTGCCCAAAATTCACACAGACAAATCTGTTGTGACAAAAAGTAATGCAATCACAACAGACTGCAATGCATAGCAATACAATGCAACACAAAACAAATACAATGCAAGACATGTCATTTTTCCACTCTCTCACTTCCTGTGTGGCACCAGTCTGGGCACTCATCTCTCTCTCCTTTTGCAGACGTAACAAGTTGGTCAAGGCCAGTTCTTCCACCTGCAAACACAGTCATAACCAACATATCAACAACAAACATCACAAACATATAACCACATCATTCTAAAGTCCCAAGTCCGTTGCCACGATGGCCATATTGGCCCTTCGACGTATCTATCCTGATCCTAATTCTGTTTCATTATCTGCATGAACTTTTAAGGGTGGGGGTATATTTACATAGACGCTGTAGAATGAATCATACTATGATAGTGAAACCGACTTTCATGATCTGATCTACACACACACACACACACACACACACACACACACACACACACACACACACACACACACACCACTCTGTGGAAAGGCGTAACATCGATAAACAGCACAAGTTAGTTTACCTTCAATCTGTTCAACTGATCATTAAAACTCATATGCAGCTTTTGCAGAGTCATTTCTTGCTCTTTCAGCAGTTCAAGCTCTCTGTACTTAGACATCGTGATCAAACTGTGTGTTCCTTGGTTGAAGGTTTCTTTCTGCTTCCCTGTCCCCTGTTTTACTTTCGACAATCCATTCGTCTGTGGGATTTTTAGCCGCAAGAGTGCCTTCCCTTATTTCAGGTCGATTATGTTTTTAAACGGAATCTACCCAAAGCTAAATCAAAACGCCTCCGAACTCGGTTCTCGACACTGAGGCAAACCGGAATAAATAAGTCACCGGCCAACCAAGGCCATTGCAAGGACATCAAGTGGTTCCTCGAACACTGAGATCTCTGGAAGCATGATAATATTCAAGATAATTAATAAAATAGTTGACACTGACCCCTGCACCTTCTTTTCTACTAACAAACTCCATGTCACCAGAAGTTCAAATACTAACCTTTTCACAAAATTTTGCAGAACAAATATTCGTAAGTTTTCTTTAAGCTTTAGAGCAATTAAAGGATGGAATGCACTGAAAAATTCGACAAAAACAGAAAAAAAACTATTGACCAGTTCAAGAATTTTCTAGACAATGACTCTAAATCATTAATAAAACCATTCGATTTTGATGAATGAACATAAAAAATTTCATACGCATGTACGCAACTTCGATTGCCTCAGTACGGTGTTCCATGGGGCCTTTCAGCCTTTCATAATTTCGTTAAGCTTACGCCTCATGCACCGTTTCAAACTGGCCGGTGGTTTACATCAAGATTTTCTAAAATACATTTTTGACAAAACAAGCTTGCAGGGTTTCCTCTGGTGCATAGACACTAGAATTGAGATATTAGTGTCTATGTCTGGTGTGAGGCGTCCTGGCGATCTAGCATCGAATAGTTCCCTGTGGGGTGTTGAAACCAAGACCATGCGGCAGACATTGTGTGGCTGTGCGTTGAAAACTTGGAATGAACGTCGTGGGAGTGATGCCAAAGACACACTAAGTAATGGCTGGCTCTTTCAGGGCTCTTAGAAATGCCACTGAAAAGATAATGCAACCCCCCCCCCCCTCCCCACCCACCCCAAAAAGAGATTTTCTTTTTAAAAATATCCGCGTGACATCTCGGTGGTTTGCACAGAACCAGAAAGTGAGCCACTCTCTTCATATGATGTTTGCCGGATAAAACGGATCATGTCATATTACATCTCTACAACGAAAGAAAATACATGACTATAAGCTTATGTACATATTTTCAGTAAGTTTCGGTTTTTACCAAACAAAAATGGCGACGTCCTTAAACAGTGGCCGAGTGCTTTCGATTGCATTCCGAGACTTAGGTCTCGCAACAAAACTTTCCAATGGTTGCAGGTGAGTCCTGACATATTGCCTGTTTAAATACACCTCATGTTGTAGCGAATGCATGTTTAATTATCCAACGGTCTTGGGCGCAATTTGTTGATGATTGTCGTCTGCAACCGCCTTCCAACTGTTGAAACTGGCCAAGCGTTGTGCAAGTGAGCGCAGCGTGAAGAGCGTGTTAAACAACAGAGCTTTTTTGTACTGTAAGGCACCTACATTCTTGACCTTAGCTAACCTGTCACAAGAGAAACCTATGTTTTTTTTTTTTTTGTTGATAATGCACTCGTTATGTTGTGGCAATAACTGTTCGCGTGTCGGTGTACTAATGGCTATAACTTCAGACGCTGTATCGCCGGTGCCAAGATCGCATGTTGAGCAAACTTGGTTGTGAAGGGTGCTATTATTTTCCATCGATTCCAAAGGTCCATGTTCTGCTAGTGCTGAACCATTCGTGTGTGTGTACATTGTGATGTATGACTTGTGTGTGTGTTTGTGTGTTCCAACTGCTGGTAGTTGTGTTGTGTCTGAGAAAAAATATACTTTATATCAGCCCGGTGAATCATTCTTCGTGGATTGTGGAAATATTAAATTCCCCAAGTATGGACTTATAGATTGTTGCCTTTATGGGTGGAGCATTTTGTGGAACACTAGCATGAGTTACACCTTGCCATTTTAATTAACAATTTTCATAAAATGCACAACCTTTACAAACACTTTGCGAAAGTTTTGAGTGCAATTTTTATAACTTGATATGTACTGTCTATATTGTTGACTTCATACTTCTCGATGAAATACACAGCATGGTTATGAAACAATTGCCAGGAAGTATTAGTGCTTTTAAAAAAACTGGTTTTACTGAAACATAAAACCTGTCGTTTATGATACCAAGAAAGCACGATAAGTTAGGTTCTCTGATCCAGGTTTGTAATGCTGATAAGCATAATGCAACACCCCCACACCACACTCACACACACCCACCACATCAGAGCACGTTGGTTCTGGTGATGGAACAATATCACATACAGAGCGCATACATTGTGTGTTTGTGCACACGACACCAGCAAACTAGCACACTGGGGGGAATTTGTGTTCGGATGATTGTCGGTCTGGGTCAGACCGCCTGTCCAAACTGTTGAAATGAGCCAGCGTGTGAGTGAGCGCAGCGTGTGAATGAGCGTGTTAACAACAGTGAGCTTTTTTGTACTGTAAAGGCACGCTCACATTCTTGACCTTATAAACTGGACAATAGAGAAAACTAGTGTTTGTGATTGAATGCACTCTTTATGTTGTGGCAAATTAGTGTTCGACGTGTGCGGTGGTCTAATGGTTAGACTTCAGAGCGCATGGTTCTCGCCCGAGTGCCCTAAGTTCGACTCGCTGTTTTAGCACACTTGGTTGGTGAAGGGTGGCTATTGTTTTCCGATCTCCAAGGTCAGCAGATGTTCTGCTAGTGCCTGAACCCCATTCGTGTGTGTGTGTGAGTGTGTGTGTGTGTGTGTGTGTGTGTGTGTCATTCTGTCTGTGTGTGTGTGTGTGCTGAAGATAAAAAAATATATACTTTATTACAGACCCGGTGTAATCCATTACGTTCAGTGGATTGTGGAAATATTAAAATACCCCAGTATGGACTTAAGTAAGTTGTGCTCTTATTGGGTGGAGATTTTTGCTGGAACAACTAAGGATTTACACCTTGCCATTTTATATGTAAAACAATTTCAAATTACATGCACAACCTTTACTGATACTTTTGCGAAAGTTTTGAGCTGCAATTTTTTTATTACTTGATATGTACTGTACTCATATTTTTACTTATAACCTTCCATCTGATGAAATACACAGCATGTATATGAAATATTTGCCAGTGAAGTATTAGTGCTTTTAAAAAAACAAGGCTGGTTTTTACCTGAAACATAATAACCATGTCAGTTTATCAACTGATACACAAGAATAGCACTGGGATCGTTAGTGTTTCTGATCCTGGTTTGTAAGTTATACGCACACACATGCATACACACACACACACACACACACACACACACACACACACACACATCAGTAGCACTGTTGGTTCTGGTGCAATGGAACATATATCACATACATGAGCGCATACATGTGTGTGTACTTGTGCACACACACACACTCACACACAGCACACACGCACAAATTTATTTATGTAAAATGCATACGCTCTTTCTCTCTCCAGCACCTATACACATACATACACACACACACACACACACACACACACACACACACATCTTCTTTCTCTTTTTTTAGTTAATGACCAAAGACATTTTTTTCTTTCTTCTTTTTCTTTTTCATTTATTATTTTTTCAGGAGTTGTTCCAGACGGGCGGGGGACAAGGTGCAGCCCCCAGGGTTCATCAAACGCCTGCTGGTGGACCGAGTCATCACCATCGTCAACAACTCCACCAACCGGCTGGAGAAAGCCTACCCCACCGTGTTTCAGATCTACAAAACATTTAAAACAGGTAATTGGTGGAGTGGCTGGGTCTCCTGTTATGTGTTTATGTGTTTGGGGATGGTAGAGTTGCAGTTATTGTGGGTGTGGTTCTGTTGTTTTTGTTGTTGTGTGTTGTTGTTGTTGTTGTGTGTGTGTGTGTGTGTGTATTGCTTTTATTGGTACTTGAAAGTTAATCCATTAAAGTTTTAAACAGTCATGTGTTCTTTTGTATCTCTCTCTCTCTCTGTATATAGATATATAATGTGTGTGTGTGTGTGTGTGTGTGTGTGTGTGCAGGTCTAAGTGGCTTTGTGCAAGACTCAAGGGAGTACTACAATGTGTCCACGGAAGTGTGGTCAGGTCACAGCTTGCGAGACTTGTCCAGGAAAGAGCTGGAAATTCTCAGACAAGTAAGTAATTTGTTTGTTTGTAGAACTCCTCTTTAGAATTATGTCTGCCTCCTTCTGTCTCTCTCTCTCTCTCTCTCTCTCTATTAGTCTCTCTCTCTCTGCCCCTCTCTCTGTGTCTCATTCACTCTCTCTCTCTCTCTCTGTGTCTCTGTCTCTCTCTCCGGTTTTTTACTTTTTCTTTGTTTTTTTCTGGTTCTACAGGAGTAATGTTAACATTGTCAGACCTGATGTGACCATTTGTGGTCGGCAGGGTTATCAGTAATGATGATGTTAATAATAATTATGAAGATATTAACTCATTGAGCCCAGCACCTGAGCATTGCTCTGGCATCAAAATTTGTTTCATTAAAACCGTCTTCACATTCCTACATTTTTGTTAACGGCAAGGAAAGGGACCTAACTTGTACAGTATTTCCCAATGTGTCCACACGTAATTTGGAGGAAAAGCAGTGTATCTCCTTTCCTTTTTCTTCATCAGTGTGGCATGGAAGGCTGCCGATGCTGTGAACTTCCCACAGTTGAATGGGTTAGTAATAATAATGATAACAAAAAATAATGATAATATTAATGACCCATCAAGCAATAGCAGTGAGGGCCAAATGACTGTGTGCATATTGATATTGATAACAATAAACATGGTGATAATGATGATAACCAAACAAGCAATAGCAGTGAGGGCCAAATGACTGTGTACATATTGATATTGATAACAATAAACATGGTGATAATGATGATAACCCAACAAGCAATAGCAGTGAGGGCCAAATGACTGTGTACATATTGATATTGATAACAATAAACATGGTGATAATGATGATAACCAAACAAGCAATAGCAGTGAGGGCCAGGTGACTGTGTACATATTGATATTGATAACAATAAACATGGTGATAATGATGATAACCAAACAAGCAATAGCAGTGAGGGCCAAATGACTGTGTACATATTGATATTGATAACAATAAACATGGTGATAATGATGATAACCAAATAAGCAATAGCAGTGAGGGCCAGGTGACTGTGTACATATTGATATTGATAACAATAAACATGGTGATAATGATGATAACCCAACAAGCAATAGCAGTGAGGGCCGGATGACTGTATGCATATTGATATTGATAACAATAAACATGGTGATAATGATGATAACCAAACAAGCAATAGCAGTGAGGGCCAGGTGACTGTGTACATATTGATATTGATAACAATAAACATGGTGATAATGATGATAACCCAACAAGCAATAGCAGTGAGGGCCAGATGACTGTGTACATATTGATATTGATAACAATAAACATGGTGATAATGATGATAACCCAACAAGCAATAGCAGTGAGGGCCGGATGACTGTATGCATATTGATATTGATAACAATAAACATGGTGATAATGATGATAACCCAACAAGCAATAGCAGTGAGGGCCAGATGACTGTGTACATATTGATATTGATAACAATAAACATGGTGATAATGATGATAACCCAACAAGCAATAGCAGTGAGGGCCGGATGACTGTATGCATATTGATATTGATAACAATAAACATGGTGATAATGATGATAACCAAACAAGCAATAGCAGTGAGGGCCAGGTGACTGTGTACATATTGATATTGATAACAATAAACATGGTGATAATGATGATAACCCAACAAGCAATAGCAGTGAGGGCCAGATGACTGTGTACATATTGATATTGATAACAATAAACATGGTGATAATGATGATAACCAAACAAGCAATAGCAGTGAGGGCCAGATGACTGTGCGCATATTGATATTGATAACAATAAACATGGTGATAATGATGATAACCCAACAAGCAATAGCAGTGAGGGCCAAATGACTGTGCGCATATTGATATTGATAACAATAAACATGGTGATAATGATGATAACACAACAAGCAATAGCAGTGAGGGCCAGGTGACTGTGTACATATTGATATTGATAACAATAAACATGGTGATAATGATGATAACCCAACAAGCAATAGCAGTGAGGGCCAGGTGACTGTGTACATATTGATATTGATAACAATAAACATGGTGATAATGATGATAACCAAATAAGCAATAGCAGTGAGGGCCAGGTGACTGTGTACATATTGATATTGATAACAATAAACATGGTGATAATGATGATAACCCAACAAGCAATAGCAGTGAGGGCCAGGTGACTGTGTACATATTGATATTGATAACAATAAACATGGTGATAATGATGATAACACAACAAGCAATAGCAGTGAGGGCCAGATGACTGTGCAGGTACCCAGAGACTTTGTGAAGATCATCCCTGTCCTGCTGGTCTCTCTGGTGCCAGGGGGATCTGGCGCCTTCCCCATCGCGTGAGTCATGCCCCTGTCTGTTTGTCTGTCTGTTCATCTGTCAGTTTTTGTCTGTTTCTCCATTTGTCTGTTCATTTGTCTGTTTGTCTGTTCATCTGTCAGTTCGTCTCTTTCTCCATTTATCTGTTCATCTGTCTGTCTGTTCATCTGTCAGTTTGTCTGTTTCTCCATTTATCTGTTCATCTGTCT
Source organism: Babylonia areolata (assembly GCF_041734735.1). Lineage (NCBI taxonomy): Eukaryota > Metazoa > Mollusca > Gastropoda > Neogastropoda > Buccinidae > Babylonia > Babylonia areolata. Next base: position 73,629,890 of record NC_134893.1, on the reverse strand, counting down.
GTCTGTTCATCTGTCAGTTTGTCTGTTTCTCCATTTATCTGTTCATCTGTCTTTCTGTCTGTTCATCTGTCAGTTCGTCTCTTTCTCCATTTATCTGTTCATCTGTCTGTCTGTTCATCTGTCAGTTTGTCTGTTTCTCCATTTATCTGTTCATCTGTCTGTTTGTCTGTTCATCTGTCAGTTCGTCTCTTTCTCCATTTATCTGTTCATCTGTCTGTTCATCTGTCAGTTTGTCTGTTTCTCCATTTATCTGTTCATCTGTCTGTTTGTCTGTTCATCTGTCAGTTCGTCTCTTTCTCCATTTATCTGTTCATCTGTCTGTTCATCTGTCAGTTTGTCTGTTTCTCCATTTATCTGTTCATCTGTCTGTTTGTCTGTTCATCTGTCAGTTCGTCTCTTTCTCCATTTATCTGTTCATCTGTCTGTTCATCTGTCAGTTTGTCTGTTTCTCCATTTATCTGTTCATCTGTCTGTTTGTCTGTTCATCTGTCAGTTTGTCTCTTTCCCCATTTATCTGTTCATCTGTCTGTTCATCTGTCAGTTTGTCTCTTTCCCCATTTATCTGTTCATCTGTCTGTTTATTCATCTGTCAGTTCGTCTCTTTCTCCATTTATCTGTTCATCTGTCTGTTCATCTGTCTGTTTATTCATCTGTCAGTTCGTCTCTTTCTCCATTTATCTGTTCATCTGTCTGCTCATCTGTCTGTCTGTTCATCTGTCAGTTCGTCTCTTTCTCCATTTATCTGTTCATCTGTCTGTCTGTTCATCTGTCAGTTCATCTCTTTCTCCATTTATCTGTTCATCTGTCTGTCTGTTCATCTGTCAGTTTGTCTCTTTTTTCCATTTATCTGTTCATCTGTCTGTCTGTTCATCTGTCAGTTCGTCTCTTTCTCCATTTATCTGTTCATCTGTCTGTCTGTTCATCTGTCAGTTTGTCTCTTTCTCCATTTATCTGTTCATCTGTCTGTTGTCTGTTCTGTTCATCTGTCTGTTCTGTACAGCTTCTGTCGAGATGACCCTACTACTTCAGAGAAAGCAATAATGATTCCCTTCAAAAGAATTGTCTTTTTTTTTCTGGAAAAGAATAATAATAATAATGTACATTTATACAGCGCCCTTTCTCACTAAGAGCTCAGGGCGCTTTACTTGAAAGAAAAATATTACAAGTAACATAAAACATTAATGACCACTCATTCTCAACCCCCCCCCCCCCTGCCTCCCCCTCCCCCCCCCCCCCCCCACCCCCCACTCACATTTTCTCTTTCCCACTCTACATACATCCAAAGATGATAGAAGATACATAGATGATAGATACATAGACACATAGATGATGGAGACATAGTTGATAGAACATAGATACATAGATGATATATATAGATGAAAGCTACACAGATGATAGACACAAGTGAATGTGGGAACTGATGCCCACGAATGAGAAAAAAAAAAAAAAAAAAAAAAGAGAGAGAGAGAAGAAGAAGAAAAAAATCAATGTGACATCAGGGATGTTACGATAGACCAGTCTGTGTTTGCCCTGAACTGCCTCTCTCCCTCCTCACTCCCCTGGGCCCCCTCTTCCCAACAGGTACGTGTTTCCACGGCTGTTACTATCGCACCACTTCTGGACGGAGCAGCAGCGTCACGAGTTCTGGCAGAAGGAGCTGAAGCATCGGCTGGAACACCTGCAGCCCATCCTGGACAACATGCAGCTCATGTCTCGACACATTGATGACCCCGACATGGAGTGCAAGGTGCTAAACATCGTCAGAAAGGTGGGCAGGTGTTGTGTGTGTTGTTCTGACTGTTGTCTGATGGTTTGTCTTGAGGACAGGGTGTTCACCATCGTCAGAAAGGTGGGCAGGTGTTGTGTGTGTTGTTCTGACTGTTGTCTGATGATTTGTCTTGAGGACAGGGTGTTCACCATCGTCAGAAAGGTGGGCAGGTGTTGTGTGTGTTGTTCTGACTGTTGTCTGATGATTTGTCTTGAGGACAGGGTGTTGAACATCGTCAGAAAGGTGGGCAGGTGTTGTGTGTGTTGTTCTGACTGTTGTCTGATGATTTGTCTTGAGGGCAGGGTGTTCAACATAGTCAGAAAGGTGGGCAGGTGTTGTGTGTTGTTCTGACTGTTGTCTGATGATTTGTCTTGAGGACAGGGTGTTGAACATCGTCAGAAAGGTGGGCAGGTGTTGTGTGTTGTTCTGACTGTTGTCTGATGATTTGTCTTGAGGGCAGGGTGTTCACCATCGTCAGAAAGGTGGGCAGGTGTTGTGTGTTGTTCTGACTGTTGTCTGATGATTTGTCTTGAGGACAGGGTGTTCACCATCGTCAGAAAGGTGGGCAGGTGTTGTGTGTTGTTCTGACTGTTGTCTGATGGTTTGTCTTGAGGACAGGGTGTTGAACATCGTCAGAAAGGTGGGCAGGTGTTGTGTGTGTTGTTCTGACTGTTGTCTGATGATTTGTCTTGAGGACAGGGTGTTCAACATCGTCAGAAAGGTGGGTGGGTGTTGTGTGTTGTTCTGACTGTTGTCTGATGATTTGTCTTGAGGACAGGGTGTTGAACATCGTCAGAAAGGTGGGCAGGTGTTGTGTGTTGTTCTGACTGTTGTCTGATGATTTGTCTTGAGGACAGGGTGTTCACCATCGTCAGAAAGGTGGGTGGGTGTTGTGTGTGTTGTTCTGACTGTTGTCTGATGATTTGTCTTGAGGACAGGGTGTTCAACATCGTCAGAAAGGTGGGCAGGTGTTGTGTGTGTTGTTCTGACTGTTGTCTGATGATTTGTCTTGAGGACAGGGTGTTCACCATCGTCAGAAAGGTGGGCAGGTGTTGTGTGTTGTTCTGACTGTTGTCTGATGGTTTGTCTTGAGGACAGGGTGTTGAACATCGTCAGAAAGGTGGGCAGGTGTTGTGTGTGTTGTTCTGACTGTTGTCTGATGATTTGTCTTGAGGACAGGGTGTTGAACATCGTCAGAAAGGTGGGCAGGTGTTGTGTGTGTTGTTCTGACTGTTGTCTGATGGTTTGTCTTGAGGACAGGGTGTTCAACATCGTCAGAAAGGTGGGCACGTGTTGTGTGTGTTGTTCTGACTGTTGTCTGATGATTTGTCTTGAGGACAGGGTGTTGAACATCGTCAGAAAGGTGGGCAGGTGTTGTGTGTGTTGTTCTGACTGTTGTCTGATGATTTGTCTTGAGGACAGGGTGTTGAACATCGTCAGAAAGGTGGGCAGGTGTTGTGTGTTGTTCTGACTGTTGTCTGATGATTTGTCTTGAGGACAGGGTGTTGAACATCGTCAGAAAGGTGGGCAGGTGTTGTGTGTTGTTCTGACTGTTGTCTGATGATTTGTCTTGAGGACAGGGTGTTGAACATCGTCAGAAAGGTGGGCAGGTGTTGTGTGTTGTTCTGACTGTTGTCTGATGGTTTGTCTTGAGGACAGGGTGTTGAACATCGTCAGAAAGGTGGGCAGGTGTTGTGTGTTGTTCTGACTGTTGTCTGATGATTTGTCTTGAGGACAGGGTGTTCAACATCGTCAGAAAGGTGGGCAGGTGTTGTGTGTTGTTCTGACTGTTGTCTGATGGTATGTCTTGAGGACAGGGTGTTGAACATCGTCAGAAAGGTGGGCAGGTGTTGTGTGTTGTTCTGACTGTTGTCTGATGATTTGTCTTGAGGACAGGGTGTTGAACATCGTCAGAAAGGTGGGCAGGTGTTGTGTGTTGTTCTGACTGTTGTCTGATGATTTGTCTTGAGGACAGGGTGTTGAACATCGTCAGAAAGGTGGGCAGGTGTTGTGTGTGTTGTTCTGACTGTTGTCTGATGATTTGTCTTGAGGGCAGGGTGTTCAACATCGTCAGAAAGGTGGGCAGGTGTTGTGTGTTGTTCTGACTGTTGTCTGATGGTTTGTCTTGAGGACAGGGTGTTGAACATCGTCAGAAAGGTGGGCAGGTGTTGTGTGTTGTTCTGACTGTTGTCTGATGATTTGTCTTGAGGACAGGGTGTTCAACATCGTCAGAAAGGTGGGCAGGTGTTGTGTGTTGTTCTGACTGTTGTCTGATGATTTGTCTTGAGGACAGGGTGTTCAACATCGTCAGAAAGGTGGGCAGGTGTTGTGTGTGTTGTTCTGACTGTTGTCTGATGATTTGTCTTGAGGACAGGGTGTTCACCATCGTCAGAAAGGTGGGCAGGTGTTGTGTGTTGTTCTGACTGTTGTCTGATGGTTTGTCTTGAGGACAGGGTGTTGAACATCGTCAGAAAGGTGGGCAGGTGTTGTGTGTGTTGTTCTGACTGTTGTCTGATGGTTTGTCTTGAGGACAGGGTGTTCAACATCGTCAGAAAGGTGGGTGGGTGTTGTGTGTTGTTCTGACTGTTGTCTGATGATTTGTCTTGAGGACAGGGTGTTGAACATCGTCAGAAAGGTGGGCAGGTGTTGTGTGTGTTGTTCTGATTGTTGTCTGATGGTTTGTCTTGAGGGCAGGGTGTTCAACATCGTCAGAAAGGTGGGCAGGTGTTGTGTGTTGTTCTGACTGTTGTCTGATGATTTGTCTTGAGGACAGGGTGTTGAACATCGTCAGAAAGGTGGGCACGTGTTGTGTGTTGTTCTGACTGTTGTCTGATGATTTGTCTTGAGGACAGGGTGTTGAACATCGTCAGAAAGGTGGGCAGGTGTTGTGTGTTGTTCTGACTGTTGTCTGATGATTTGTCTTGAGGACAGGGTGTTCACCATCGTCAGAAAGGTGGGCAGGTGTTGTGTGTTGTTCTGACTGTTGTCTGATGATTTGTCTTGAGGACAGGGTGTTGAACATCGTCAGAAAGGTGGGTGGGTGTTGTGTGTGTTGTTCTGACTGTTGTCTGATGATTTGTCTTGAGGACAGGGTGTTGAACATCGTCAGAAAGGTGGGCAGGTGTTGTGTGTGTTGTTCTGACTGTTGTCTGATGATTTGTCTTGAGGACAGGGTGTTGAACATCGTCAGAAAGGTGGGCAGGTGTTGTGTGTTGTTCTGATTGTTGTCTGATGGTATGTCTTGAGGACAGGGTGTTCAACATCGTCAGAAAGGTGGGCAGGTGTTGTGTGTTGTTCTGACTGTTGTCTGATGATTTGTCTTGAGGACAGGGTGTTGAACATCGTCAGAAAGGTGGGCAGGTGTTGTGTGTTGTTCTGACTGTTGTCTGATGATTTGTCTTGAGGACAGGGTGTTCAACATCGTCAGAAAGGTGGGCAGGTGTTGTGTGTTGTTCTGACTGTTGTCTGATGATTTGTCTTGAGGACAGGGTGTTCAACATCGTCAGAAAGGTGGGCAGGTGTTGTGTGTGTTGTTCTGACTGTTGTCTGATGATTTGTCTTGAGGACAGGGTGTTCAACATCGTCAGAAAGGTGGGTGGGTGCTGTAAATGCTGTTTGGAAAAACAGTAGCAACAAGCAACACAAAAGAACTACAAACAACAAGAAGTAAAAACCAGAAGAGGAAAGGGGACAGCACACAGAAAGAATCCTAACATGATGCGGGCAGCAGTGACTGCAGCTTCTGTATGTCGGTTTCATCACTGTTTGGATTTCATACACAATGTAGATGGGTTTTTTTTAAAGACTGAGGGTGTTGATGTGTGTTTCAGCTTCAGCATTCCGTGCACCCTACTGTGACAGACATCCTGGTCGTGAAGCCACTCTTTGAGTCTTACCCCTACAACCTGGAGCGACTGTCCATCGCCTATGTGGTCAGTGCTGTACACTGTGCTCTGGTCTGATCTGGTCAGTCATGTCATGTCCAACACACAGCGCTGTGCATTGATCTGGTCATGTCATGTCACACACACTGCACTGTGCATTGATCTGGTCATGTCATGTCACACACACACTGCACTGTGCATTGATCTGGTCATGTCATGTCAAATACACAGTGCTGTGCATTGATCTGGTCATGTCATGTCACACACACTGCACTGTGCATTGATCTGGTCAGTCATGTCATGTCAAATACACAGCGCTGTGCATTGATCTGGTCACTGTCATGTCAAATACACAGCGCTGTGGATTGATCTGGTCACTGTTATCATGTCAAATACACAGCGCTGTGCATTGATCTGCTCACTGTCATGTCAAATACACAGTGCTCTGCATTGATCTGGTCACTGTCATGTCATGTCATGTCATGTCAAATACACAGTGCTGTGCATTGATCTGGTCATGTCATGGTGAACACAGTGCTGTGGATTGATCTGGCCACTGTCATGTCATGTCAAACACAGCGCTGTGTATTGATCTGGTCACTGTCATGTCATGTCAAACACAGCGCTGTGTATTGATCTGGTCACTGTCATGTCAGTCAGATACACAGCGCTGTGCATTAATCTGGTCACTGTCATGTCAGTCAAATACACAGCGCTTTGCATTGATCTGGTCACTGTCATGTCAAATACACATTATTCTGCTCTGACCTGGTCAATGTCCTGTCATGTCATGTCAAATACACATTATTCTGCTCTGACCTGGTCAATGTCATGTCATGTCATGTCAAATACACATTATTCTGCTCTGACCTGGTCAATGTCATGTCATGTCATTTTATGTCAAATATACATTATTCTGCTCTGACCTGGTCAATGTCATGTCATGTCATTTTATGTCAAATACACATTATTCTGCTCTGACCTGCTCACTGTCCTGTCATGTCATTTTATGTCAAATACACATTAGTCTGCTCTGACCTGGTCACTGTCCTGTCAAAGTGATAGTCCAAATTTGATCTTCACATGGTACATTGAATACATCTTATCTTCCCTTCTTTTCTTTCTTTGTTTTATATGAATACAAAATGAATGCTACAGTAATCAGTTTGTGACATGGTCAGATTCCTTCAGCCTGGTCTCAAAGCTGGATAGAGTTTCAGCAGGTAGATGGTAATTTGATCGTTGCCATTAGACCAGTGTGCCTTACTCTAAGATCTCTTCATGCAGTGTTGTAGAATTGAGAGAGAGTTTGGGAGGGAGAGCCCAGTGGCCTAAAAGATACATGTGTGAAATACATGCTGACAGATGTGTCAAATACATGCTGACAGATGTGTGGAATACATGCTGACAGATGTGTGAAATACATGCTGACAGATGTGTGAAATACATGCTGACAGATGTGTGAAATACAGGCCAAAGGTATATAGAGTGTCTGTTGTGGTCAGTGTCACCTGGCCAAAGGTACATAGTGTGTCTGTTGTGGTCAGCGTCACCTGGCCAAAGGTATATAGTGTGTCTGTTGTGGTCAACGTCACCAGGCCAAAGGTATACAGTGTGTCTGTTGTGGTCAGCGTCACCTGGCCAAAGGTATATAGTGTGTCTGTTGTGGTCAGCGTCACCAGGCCAAAGGTATACAGTGTGTCTGTTGTGGTCAGCGTCACCTGGCCAAAGGTACATAGTGTGTCTGTTGTGGTCAGCGTCACCAGGCCAAAGGTATACAGTGTGTCTGTTGTGGTCAGCGTCACCAGGCCAAAGGTATACAGTGTGTCTGTTGTGGTCAGCGTCACCAGGCCAAAGGTATACAGTGTGTCTGTTGTGGTCAGCGTCACCTGGCCAAAGGTATATAGTGTGTCTGTTGTGGTCAGCGTCACCTGGCCAAAGGTATACAGTGTGTCTGTTGTGGTCAGCGTCACCTGGCCAAAGGTATATAGTGTGTCTGTTGTGGTCAGCGTGTGTCTGTTGTGGTCAGCGTCACCTGGCCAAAGGTATATAGTGTGTCTGTTGTGGTCAGCGTGTGTCTGTTGTGGTCAGCGTCACCTGGCCAAAGGTATATAGTGTGTCTGTTGTGGTCAGCGTCACCTGGGCAAGCTAATGCGGATGTCATTACGGCGGCGATGGCTGCGACATGATGCCATGTTGCTGCACTACACGGACATGGCGATGGCGCGGGAAGGCATCGAGAACATGAATGACTTCGAGCTGGAGCGGGTAAGACTCCATCTGTCCTGTCTGCTGTCTGTGGTGTCAAGGTTTCAAGGGTGTGTGTCTGTGTGTGTGTGTGTGTGTGTGTGCAAGCGCATTTGTGAGTAGGTATTTGTGAGTGAGTGTGTGCATGTGAGTGGATGTGTGTCTGTCAGCTTTTGCATGTGTGTATGTGTGTGTGTTTGAGCTTGTTTTTCAGTGTTTGTGTATGCATGTGTATCCCCACTTTGAGGAAATTGTGTGCTAGAAGTGTCCTTGTTTCTGTCACTGTGTTCCTGGCCTTTCCATTCTTTCTGTCGTCTGTTCCTGTGTGGTGTTCTGCCTTGCTGGTCAAGTCACCTACATTTGTTACCAGTAAGCCTTGAATATTTGTTCTCTTTGTCTACACTTGATGATTGGGCATCAAGGATGTGTGAATTGCCTGCTGGCATTGTATGCCTGTTGTCATATTTAATCTTGGGTATTATGTGTAATTATGATTGTGTTCGTGTTACGTTTTTCAATTCTCTGATGAAAAATTGACGTGATAGTCAACATTGTATTATGTCCTATGTGCATGAATGTGACCGTACTTTTGATTTCCAGGTGCGGGGGTTTGTAACCCTCCACTGTCCCAGGTTATGTGCAGTTGATATTGACAGTGTCGTCAGCCCTGACGAAGGTGGCAGTATCAGGCCACTTGTCTGCCAGGATAGAGTCTGTGAGGGTCTGGGTTCAGTTCCTGCTCTCGTCTTTCTCACATCTCCCTGTCTCACACCGAATAAAGTACAAGATCAGCACTCTATGTTATAGATGCATTCACAAAACTGCCCCTTCCTATCTCTGCGGCTGCCTTCACCTCTACACTCCATCTCGCTCACTACGATCGGCTTCGGATCCACTCTGTTTACGCATACCCAGATTCAAACACTCGACTGTTGGGCGCCGTTCTTTCACTGTCTCTGGACCTTGCGATTGGAATGAACTTCCTCTTTCGCTTCGTCAAGTCTCTACACTCAGCTCTTTCATGTCTGGCCTTAAAACCAACCTCTTCCCAAAATAGCCTCCCTTGCCTGCCCTTCCTTGTCTTTAGTTTCAACAGTTTTGGTTATGCATGTGTGTGAATGACTGGTGCGAAAGCGCTTTGATTTGTCTCTGCACAAGATCCAGCGCTATATAAATACCATTATTATTAAGTTTGAGTGGAAAATCAAACTGAGCATGTAGTCGGTCGGATGAGACTATAAAACGATGTCCCGTGTGCAGCACGCAGTTGGTACACTGAAAAAGAACCCATGGCAACGAGAGTGTTGTCCTCTGGCAAAATTCTGTAGACGAAATCCACACTGATACATAGGTACACAAATATATATACATGCCCTCAAGGCCTGACCAAACGCGTTGGGTTATGCTGCTGGTCAGGCATCTGCCTAGCAGATGTGGTGTAGCATATATATGGGTTTGTCCAAATGCAGTGATGCCTCCTTGAGAAACTGATAGTGAACTGAATCAGCCCTGATAAGGACAGCCTTGTGTGGTCTGCTGACAATGTGAACTGAATCAGCCCTGATAAGGACAGCCTTGTGTGGTCTGCTGACAGAAAGTGAACTGAATCAGCCCTGATAAGGACAGCCTTGTGTGGTCTGCTGACAGAAAGTGAACTGAATCAGCCCTAAGGACAGCCTTGTGTGGTCTGCTGACAGAAAGTGAACTGAATCAGCCCTGATAAGAACAGCATTGTGTGGTCTGCTGACAGAAAGTGAACTGAATCAGCCCTGATAAGAACAGCATTGTGTGGTCTGCTGACAGAAAGTGAACTGAATCAGCCCTGATAAGGACAGCCTTGTGTGGTCTGCTGACAGAAAGTGAACTGAATCAGCCCTGATAAGGACAGCCTTGTGTGGTCTGCTGACAGAAAGTGAACTGAATCAGCCCTGATAAGAACAGCCTTGTGTGGTCTGCTGACAGAAAGTGAACTGAATCAGCCCTGATAAGGACAGCCTTGTGTGGTCTGCTGACAGAAAGTGAACTGAATCAGCCCTGATAAGGACAGCCTTGTGTGGTCTGCTGACAGAAAGTGAACTGAATCAGCCCTAAGGACAGCCTTGTGTGGTCTGCTGACAGAAAGTGAACTGAATCAGCCCTGATAAGAACAGCCTTGTGTGGTCTGCTGACAGAAAGTGAACTGAATCAGCCCTGATAAAGACAGCCTTGTGTGGTCTGCTGACAGAAAGTGAACTGAATCAGCCCTAAGGACAGCCTTGTGTGGTCTGCTGACAGAAAGTGAACTGAATCAGCCCTGATAAGGACAGCCTTGTGTGGTCTGCTGACAGAAAGTGAACTGAATCAGCCCTAAGGACAGCCTTGTGTGGTCTGCTGACAGAAAGTGAACTGAATCAGCCCTGATAAGGACAGCCTTGTGTGGTCTGCTGACAGAAAGTGAACTGAATCAGCCCTGATAAAGACAGCCTTGTGTGGTCTGCTGACAGAAAGTGAACTGAATCAGCCCTGATAAAGACAGCATTGTGTGGTCTGCTGACAGAAAGTGAACTGAATCAGCCCTAAGGACAGCCTTGTGTGGTCTGCTGACAGAAAGTGAACTGAATCAGCCCTAAGGACAGCCTTGTGTGGTCTGCTGACAGAAAGTGAACTGAATCAGCCCTGATAAGGACAGCATTGTGTGGTCTGCTGACAGAAAGTGAACTGAATCAGCCCTGATAAGGACAGCCTTGTGTGGTCTGCTGACAGAAAGTGAACTGAATCAGCCCTAAGGACAGCCTTGTGTGGTCTGCTGACAGAAAGTGAACTGAATCAGCCCTGATAAGAACAGCCTTGTGTGGTCTGCTGACAGAAAGTGAACTGAATCAGCCCTGATAAGGACAGCCTTGTGTGGTCTGCTGACAGAAAGTGAACTGAATCAGCCCTGATAAGGACAGCCTTGTGTGGTCTGCTGACAGAAAGTGAACTGAATCAGCCCTAAGGACAGCCTTGTGGGGTCTGCTGACAGAAAGTGAACTGAATCAGCCCTGATAAAGACAGCCTTGTGTGGTCTGCTGACAGAAAGTGAACTGAATCAGCCCTGATAAGGACAGCCTTGTGTGGTCTGCTGACAGAAAGTGAACTGAATCAGCCCTGATAAGGACAGCATTGTGCGGTCTGCTGACAGAAAGTGAACTGAATCAGCCCTAAGGACAGCCTTGTGTGGTCTGCTGACAGAAAGTGAACTGAATCAGCCCTGATAAGGACAGCCTTGTGTGGTCTGCTGACAGAAAGTGAACTGAATCAGCCCTAAGGACAGCCTTGTGTGGTCTGCTGACAGAAAGTGAACTGAATCAGCCCTAAGGACAGCCTTGTGTGGTCTGCTGACAGAAAGTGAACTGAATCAGCCCTGATAAGGACAGCATTGTGTGGTCTGCTGACAGAAAGTGAACTGAATCAGCCCTGATAAGGACAGCCTTGTGTGGTCTGCTGACAGAAAGTGAACTGAATCAGCCCTAAGGACAGCCTTGTGTGGTCTGCTGACAGAAAGTGAACTGAATCAGCCCTGATAAGAACAGCCTTGTGTGGTCTGCTGACAGAAAGTGAACTGAATCAGCCCTGATAAGGACAGCCTTGTGTGGTCTGCTGACAGAAAGTGAACTGAATCAGCCCTAAGGACAGCCTTGTGTGGTCTGCTGACAGAAAGTGAACTGAATCAGCCCTGATAAGAACAGCATTGTGTGGTCTGCTGACAGAAAGTGAACTGAATCAGCCCTGATAAAGACAGCCTTGTGTGGTCTGCTGACAGAAAGTGAACTGAATCAGCCCTAAGGACAGCCTTGTGTGGTCTGCTGACAGAAAGTGAACTGAATCAGCCCTGATAAGGACAGCCTTGTGTGGTCTGCTGACAGAAAGTGAACTGAATCAGCCCTGATAAGGACAGCCTTGTGTGGTCTGCTGACAGAAAGTGAACTGAATCAGCCCTAAGGACAGCCTTGTGTGGTCTGCTGACAGAAAGTGAACTGAATCAGCCCTGATAAGGACAGCATTGTGGGGTCTGCTGACAGAAAGTGAACTGAATCAGCCCTAATAAGGACAGCATTGTGTGGTCTGCTGACAGAAAGTGAACTGAATCAGCCCTGATAAGGACAGCATTGTGTGGTCTGCTGACAGAAAGTGAACTGAATCAGCCCTGATAAGGACAGCCTTGTGTGGTCTGCTGACAGAAAGTGAACTGAATCAGCCCTGATAAGAACAGCATTGTGTGGTCTGCTGACAGAAAGTGAACTGAATCAGCCCTGATAAAGACAGCATTGTGTGGTCTGCTGACAGAAAGTGAACTGAATCAGCCCTGATAAGGACAGCCTTGTGTGGTCTGCTGACAGAAAGTGAACTGAATCAGCCCTGATAAGGACAGCCTTGTGTGGTCTGCTGACAGAAAGTGAACTGAATCAGCCCTGATAAGGACAGCCTTGTGGGGTCTGCTGACAGAAAGCAACGCTGAAGGATAGCTGATGAAACCAAGGTGCAGTCATTTCACTGGGTCTGTTTCAGGCGTGTTTCTGGCGAGGTTTGAACCCTGTGGGCCTTCAGCGCCATGAACGCATTAGCTTCCTGCACCACTGGACTGCCATCAGCCAGACTGTGGATGGTACGTTGAGTCACATGTGTTGCTGTCTCCTCCTTTCCCTTTGTCAGATCTGTGTGGTTCTCCCTCTTTCCCTTTGTCAGATCACTGTGGTTCTCCCTCTTTCCCTTTGTCAGATCACTGTGGTTCTCCCTCTTTCCCTTTGTCAGATCTCACTGTGGTTCTCCCTCTTTCCCTTTGTCAGATCTGTGTGGTTCTCCCTCTTTCCCTTTGTCAGATCACTGTGGTTCTCCCTCTTTTCAGATCACTGTGGTTCTCCCTCTTTCCCTTTGTCAGATCTGTGTGGTTCTCCCTCTTTCCCTTTGTCAGATCACTGTGGTTCTCCCTCTTTCCCTTTGTCAGATCTGTGTGGTTCTCCCTCTTTCCCTTTGTCAGATCTGTGTGGTTCTCCCTCTTTCCCTTTGTCAGATCACTGTGGTTCTCCCTCTTTTCAGATCACTGTGGTTCTCCCTCTTTCCCTTTGTCAGATCTGTGTGGTTCTCCCTCTTTTCAGATCACTGTGGTTCTCCCTCTTTCCCTTTGTCAGATCACTGTGGTTCTCCCTCTTTTCAGATCACTGTGGTTCTCCCTCTTTCCCTTTGTCAGATCTGTGTGGTTCTCCCTCTTTCCCTTTGTCAGATCTCTGTGGTTCTCCCTCTTTCCCTTTGTCAGATCTCTGTGGTTCTCCCTCTTTCCCTTTGTCAGATCACTGTGGTTCTCCCTCTTTCCCTTTGTCAGATCTCTGTGGTTCTCCCTCTTTCCCTTTGTCAGATCACTGTGGTTCTCCCTCTTTCCCTTTGTCAGATCACTGTGGTTCTCCCTCTTTCCCTTTGTCAGATCTGTGTGGTTCTCCCTCTTTCCCTTTGTCAGATCACTGTGGTTCTCCCTCTTTCCCTTTGTCAGATCACTGTGGTTCTCCCTCTTTCCCTTTGTCAGATCACTGTGGTTCTCCCTCTTTCCCTTTGTCAGATCACTGTGGTTCTCCCTCTTTCCCTTTGTCAGATCACTGTGGTTCTCCCTCTTTCCCTTTGTCAGATCACTGTGGTTCTCCCTCTTTCCCTTTGTCAGATCACTGTGGTTCTCCCTCTTTCCCTTTGTCAGATCACTGTGGTTCTCCCTCTTTCCCTTTGTCAGATCACTGTGGTTCTCCCTCTTTCCCTTTGTCAGATCACTGTGGTTCTCCCTCTTCCCCTTTGTCAGATCACTGTGGTTCTCCCTCTTTCCCTTTGTCAGATCACTGTGGTTCTCCCTCTTTCCCTTTGTCAGATCACTGTGGTTCTTCCTCTTTCCCTTTGTCAGATCACTGTGGTTCTCCCTCTTTCCCTTTGTCAGATCACTGTGGTTCTCCCTCTTTCCCTTTGTCAGATCTGTGTGGTTCTCCCTCTTTCCCTTTGTCAGATCACTGTGGTTCTCCCTCTTTTCAGATCACTGTGGTTCTCCCTCTTTCCCTTTGTCAGATCTGTGTGGTTCTCCCTCTTTCCCTTTGTCAGATCACTGTGGTTCTCCCTCTTTCCCTTTGTCAGATCACTGTGGTTCTCCCTCTTTCCCTTTGTCAGATCACTGTGGTTCTCCCTCTTTCCCTTTGTCAGATCACTGTGGTTCTCCCTCTTTCCCTTTGTCAGATCACTGTGGTTCTCCCTCTTTCCCTTTGTCAGATCACTGTGGTTCTTCCTCTTTCCCTTTGTCAGATCACTGTGGTTCTCCCTCTTTCCCTTTGTCAGATCACTGTGGTTCTCCCTCTTTCCCTTTGTCAGATCTGTGTGGTTCTCCCTCTTTCCCTTTGTCAGATCTGTGTGGTTCTCCCTCTTTCCCTTTGTCAGATCACTGTGGTTCTCCCTCTTTCCCTTTGTCAGAATACTGTGGTTGGTATGTGGAGTCACATGTGTTGCTGTCTCCCTCTTTCACTTTGTCAGATCTCTGCACATAGCTCTTTCACTTCTTTCCAGACTAGCTCTACCCATTTCCACCATTTAGTGAAGAGAGAATAACACACTTAAAAAACGGTGTGAAGCCAGGTTGCATGTGGTGGTGATGGTTGTGGTGTGTGGTGACGGTTATAGTGTGTGGTGTGTGATAATGGTTGTGGTGTGTGGTGTGTAGTGATGGTTGTGGTGTGTGGTGATGGTTATAGTGTGTGGTGTGTGATAATGGTTGTGGTGTGTGGTGTGTAGTGATGGTTGTGGTGTGTAGTGATGGTTATAGTGTGTGGTGTGTGGTGATGGTTATAGTGTGTGGTGTGTGGTGATGGTTGTGGTGTGTGGTGTGTAGTGATGGTTGGTGGTGTGTGGTTGTTGTAGTGATGGTTGTGGTGTGTGTGAGGTTATGAGTGTGTGGTGTGTGATAATGGTTGGTGTGTGTGGTGTGTAGTGATGGTTGTGGTGTGTGTGATGGTTATAGTGTGTGGTGTGTGGTGATGGTTATAGTGTGTGGTGATGGTTGCGGTGTGTGTGGTGATGGTTATCATGTGTGGTGATGGTTAGTGTGATGGTATGCGTGTGTAGTGATGGTTATAGTGTGTGGTGTGTGGTGATGGTTATAGTGTGTGGTGTGTGGTGATGGTTATAGTGTGTGGTGATGGTTGCGGTGTGTGGTGATGGTTATAGTGTGTGGTGATGGTTATGGTGTGGTGATGGTTATAGTGTGGTGATGTTATAGTGTGGTGATGGTTGCGGTGTGTGGTGATGGTTATAGTGTGTGGTGTGTGGTGATGGTTATAGTGTGGTGATGGTTATAGTGTGGTGTGGTGATGGTTATAGTGTGGTGATGGTTATAGTGTGGTGTGGTGATGGTTATAGTGTGGTGATGGTTGCGGTGTGTGGTGATGGTTGCGGTGTGTGGTGATGGTTATAGTGTGTGGTGATGGTTATAGTGTGTGGTTTTTGGTGATGGTTGTGGTGTGGTGATGGTCATATGACTCACAGTGTGTGATGAGTGGTGAAGGTTGTGGTGTGGTGATGGTCACAGTGTGTGGTGAGTGGTGATGGTTGTGGTGTGGTGATGGTCACAGTGTGTGGTGAGTGGTGATGGTTGTGGTGTGGTGATGGTCACAGTGTGTGGTGAGTGGTGATGGTTGTGGTGTGGTGATGGTCACAGTGTGTGGTGAGTGGTGATGGTTGTGGTGTGGTGATGGTCATACGACTCACAGAGTGGTGATGGTGTGTGTGGTGTGGTGATGGTCACAGGTGTGGTGAGTGGTGAGGTTGTGGTGATGGTCACAGTGTGTGGTGAGTGGTGATGGTTGTGGTGTGGTGATGGTCATACGACTCACAGAGTGGTGATGGTTGTGGTGTGTGATGTGTAGTGATGGTTGTGGTGTGTGATGATGGTCATAGGACTCACAGTGTGTGGTGAGTGGTGATGGTTGTGGTGTGGTGATGGTCATACGACTCACAGTGTGTGATGAGTGGTGATGGTTGTGGTGTGGTGATGGTCATACGACACACAGTGTGTGATGAGTGGTGATGGTTGTGGTGTGGTGATGGTCATACGACTCACAGTGTGTGATGAGTGGTGATGGTTGTGGTGTGGTGATGGTCATACGACTCACAGTGTGTGGTGAGTGGTGATGGTTGTGGTGTGGTGATGGTCACAGTGTGTGATGAGTGGTGATGGTTGTGGTGTGGTGATGGTCACAGTGGGTGATGAGTGGTGATGGTTGTGGTGTGGTGATGGTCATACGACTCACAGTGTGTGATGAGTGGTGATGGTTGTGGTGTGGTGATGGTCATACGACTCACAGTGGGTGATGAGTGGTGAAGGTGTGCTGTGTGTTGTGTGCAGAGCACAGCGCCTCTCTCTTGCTTCACCTGCCGCTGCTGTTGGCTTTCTGCCAGCCCACCAACCGTGACCTGATGGGTGGATGGAGGTACCGCTTCCGTATCCACCGGCCCTCGTGATCCTAGGACCTCAGGGCCTGGAGAGGCAGGGCCCAGCACCCCCACCCCCAACACACCTCCTCCCCCCTCCCCTCCCTAAGGCGTCATCTTTGTCGTCAAGTCTTTCAAGAAGCAGAAGCCGGAAAGTGAAGGTGTGGAAGGTGGTAGTGCAGGTGTATTCCTGCTGTGTGATCATGTGGGCTGTTTTGGAAGTAGTGACAGTGTTGTTGGGCTTTGGGGCTTTAGGTTCTGCTTTTATATTTCCCTGTGTGTGTGTGTGTGTGTGTGTGTGTGTGTGTGTGTGCATGTGTGTGTGTGTGTGTGTTTGTGTGTGTGTGTGTATGCATGTGTGTGTGTGTGTGTTGTTTTCTTGAAAGAGTGTGTGTGTGTGCATGTGTGTTGCGTGTGTTTAAGTGTGAGTGTGTGTGTGTGTGTGTTCCATGTGTGTTGTGTGTGTTTAAGTGTGTGTGTGTGTGTGTGTGTGTTCCATGTGTGCTGTGTGATACATGTGATGGGTTTGCTTTGCTGTGTGTGTGTATGTGCAAGGCTGTCAGAAAATGTTGGATTTTGGCTCATATGTTTGCCCTGAAGTCTGACTTAATGTGAATATCCATTTCCTGTTGTTGTGATTGATGTCATTTGTCCTTGCTGCTCTCAACATGTGGCTGCATTCTGTTGCTGCAATATGTCATACGGGATATTGGATTGGCATTCTGTGTGTATTGACTGTGTGTGCATGTGTGATGCTTAGATAGTTTGTCATTTGTACTCATGACCATTTTATTGTCACAACTAAAATGGATTTACAGACACCAATATACTTCTATTTCATAGCGCAAAGATGTGAAACTTAATGAATGGTGTGCAGGTGTGTATATTTGCTTGTGTAAAATATCGTCATAATCAGTCCAACTGTCGGAAACAGTCAATGTAGATAATATTTATGATATTCATAAACAAGTGTATCTAAGTTATGTAGAACATGGATGTGTTATGTATTTGTATTAACCTGCTTTATTTTGAGATTATCATTGTTGTTACAGAGGCCAATCTTTTTTTCTTTTTTTCTTGTTACTGTTGCAGCTGCTGTTATGCTTGATATGCGATTTTGTTTCCTCTTTTTCCTTCCTTTTTTCGTTGTTTGAGCATGTGAAATAGCTTGGCTTTGGACACAGACCTCCATGTTTTATCTGTGTTTTTATGGTGATGTGTCCTGGGCAGTTTCTAATCATCCATTACCATGTAAGTCACTTCCACTCCAGTTTGCACACTTGGAAAGGAAGGCATGTTCACATGTTTGTGCACCTTGAAATGTATGCATGTTCCTAAGACTGTGCACCTAGAAATGTTCATTTGTTTGCACATCTTGAAGTTTATGCATGTACACACCTAGCAATGAACACACGATGACTTGTTTACACACCTAGGAATGTACACATGTTCACATTTTTACACTTCTTGAAATGTGTAAATGTTTACACACCAAGAAATGTACATATTTGCACACATAGAAATGCATACAGAGTTGCAAACTGCCCCCAGCTTACAAGACATTCTGCATTTTATAGTTATTCTCAGTATTCCTTGCATCAGTCAGAAACCATTCATTGTCAAACTCATCTGCTGAATGTGATGACATAATGAAGTGAAGACTGTGACCAAAGAAGTATTTTTTTGTGGTTCACTAATCATTGTGAGTGCACAAACCAATGTGTTGAAGCACACTTGCTGTTAGTAGTTCTGTTGTTTTCCTGGGATGATGTGTGCCTGTGTGGTATTTTTGTGGGCCTGGTCTGTGGGGAATATGTTTGCCTCAGCCTGACCATTGTTACCAAGGTGGAGATGAAGTCTGTCTCAAGTACATGTCACATGTATAGAATATTTTAGAGGAAACAGTAATACAAGTATTTTGAAATCTTTTAAGCCTTCTTTTGGAATACAGTTTCATGAGAATTTGTCAGTAGTCAGTGTGCATTTAGCTTTCTAAGGGGTTGGAATTTTCTCTGGCATATAGATTTTGTTTATTTTTTGGTGCCTTTCCATGGTTGGCAGATATTTGTTTTATAAATGCAGTGGTGTTTGGTGATGGTTTAGGTGTGAGGTGTTTATAGTCTGTAGGAGGGTAGAAGTGAGAAATGTAGAATCTGCATGGTGTTTTTGATGTTTTGTCAGGGAGAGGATGTCCCCAGCAATGTGATCAGTGTGCCAGACTTGGCAGGGTGTAGTGTGTGACTAGTTTCCAGCCAGGCTGTCTGCAGGGATTCAATGATGGCATGTGACTGGCATCAGTTTGACCAATGCCATGTTTCTCTGGGTCTTCATGCAGACTGTTTCTGGTGATGGTGTGCATTGTTTGTGATGCTGATGATCAATGATAGTGGCTGTAGGCTTTTCTGTTGTTTTGTTTCCCAGGTTCAGTGAAGTCTTTACTCTCTCTAATTAGTTTTCCTTGAACTGTGATTGGGGAAGAGAAATAATAGTGGATCTCTCCTGATGCAAAAAGACATAGTTTGAAGCTGAAAGACATTGAAGTGCATGTCTGTTCCTTGGGCGTGATGTATGTAAAGTTGATAGCTTTGTGATCCATTATCTTCAGTTCAATTAAATGACATTAAAATTAATTCAAATGATGTGTTAGTTGTTGAGCCATACTTAGCTGACCACAGCTATGTTTTTCTGCCTTGGGTCAAGCGGTGCTTGGATATCTTATCATGATTGTTATCAGTTAAGATCACAGGTGGATGTTTAACCTTGACTGATCTTCATCAGGATCACAAATGGATGTCCAGTCTTGACTGATCTTGCTCAAGATCACAAATGGATGGATGATTATGACTGATCTTATCAGAATGCAGACGGATGTCATGTCCATACTGATGTTGGTCATGATCACAAACCCCTTGTTTGGGTCTTGCACCCATGCAGGGTGAAGTAAGTGGTGACAATATTCACATCATTCATTAACTTTTTTGTCAGCTGCCTTCAACCACATATCCCGCAGCTTACACACACACACACACATTTATCAGCACTGCAAACTCAAATACCAGTGTCTATCAACTTGACTGTCTGATTTATTGCACAACATCATATACATGGGCAAATTTCCATATTCACAGTACAGACGTCTAACAAATAAAAGCTCAAAGATATTATCAAACCATATTCCTTCTTTGCAATATAAAATATTCTCACTTTTCTTTTTGTAAAGAGATTATTGAAATGCGCAGTGAACCATGTGTTCAACCCGAAGTGTCAAAATGAGTGGAGTAAATTGTTTTTGATGTTGTGGTGTTTGATATCATAATGATAAGGGCAGGGAAGAGGGGTGAAGTAAAGCATGCCTGGTGGATCCAAAACTGTGCTGGAAACCTTTCATGGCTAGGGGCAGGGAAAGAGGTACACACATTGCTGGAGGATCAAGACTGCCTCGCACTGAATCCAACATTTCAAAACTCATTAAATGGTTGCATATATATATGATGAAACATCGAAAGAGCTGGGAAAAAAACCCCAAACTATCATTCTCCATCTTCTCCTGAGGATGACGAAGAAAAGAATGTTCTGATGCCATCAACATGGTGCATTCAGCTGCTGGCTGGTGTGTATTGGACAGCTCTTGTAAACTCAACTTGGTCCTTGATGTTTGTGAAGGAATTGTTACTGAGTGAAACATTGCCACACTTGTTTTGTGCTGGGAGAAAAAGAAAAAGTGTCATTCCATACAGCATGTGTGTTTTCCACCAACACCTACCAACATTTTCACCTCTGCCGATGCCTATCATGTTACTGTAGTCTGAGCTCCCTGGCATCATTCTCAACTTGAACTACCACCAACAGGCCTTTGAAGTGTCCAGTTACTTGTTGTATATGTCTGGTTTTAAAGATGCTGGCTTGGTTTGCTTGTTTTTTATTTATTCATTTTGTAATCATAATATACCTGCTTGTGGGAAACAGTTTTGATTATAATGTTATGAATATTCACTTTGCGTTGATAAACCAGTCTCTGTGGACCAGTCACGTAATCCTGATGTTGCTGGAAAAGCAGTGCTCTTCAATGACAGTAGCTTAAAAAAAAAAAAAAGTTGATGAACTAAATGTGCATCCAAAGCCTCCACCAAAGTGAATCTCATTCCACTAAAAACGAATTCACCATTTTGTGTGGCCAAAGGCTCAAGGAATCGTCTCTTGCAACACTGACAAGTTTACACTGAAGCAGACAATTGTGTCCGTCTCTTGTGGTAAGACAACAATCTTCTGTCAAAAACTAGCCCCACGTGGATAGGAACTATTTCTGCATATCCTCTTTATTAGCGGCAAGCTGACCACAGAGACTTTGTGCCGGAATGTTCCAGAATTCCTGACAGAAGAGACCAAAGCAAATGACATGAAACAGCAAGCAGAAAGAAAGAGGGAAAAGACAGCACAAAAACAACAGCAGCTTTCAAGCACCACAAGCAATTACATACAATTGTTTGAAAAGTGCATGTGATTCAAGGGAAAATGTTCCTGTTATATCTGGAACACCACACATTTGTCAGCAATAATGAAGAGGATCTGACTATAGGCATACTGCCGGTGGTCACAAACTAGTGCTGAAACGCACACCCCCACCTGTCTTGCTCAACATTCTTTTCTCCATTCCCTCCCCCACCCACCCCTTTCCACTGACCTCCTCTCTGCTTTAGATGCACAAACTGCCAACCACAAACTGTCTTTGAATCACCATTTGTAGGCTGTCAAATTTACCTCTTCATCTAGCTTATATAATAAACTAAAAACATAACACTCTGCAACTGGATGGTCACCACACAAATAAAACAAACAGCGGTCCTTTTTTTATTGTCTTGTTCAAACTTCCTCAAAAACTTTTCTTTGTCCCCAATGATTGTAAGCAGACCAAAAGGTAAACAATTTCGGAGTGTACTGGACACTTTTCTGGCCAAATGGCAAAAACCTCCCCCATTGTTTTTCCTTTGATATCTGGAGAACACAAGTACTGCTTTAGCACTTGTCTGTTGTCTAGTGAACAGAATAGAAATGATTATTGTTACAACAAATGCTTTGTGGTAGTTCATGAGCAAAAATTAAGTTAAAATAAAAACTGCAGAAACCCCCCCAGCTTAACACGAGGCAAAAATCATGTTCCACCTATGTCTGAAATAAAGTTCAGTAATTAAACAAAACAGTAAGAAGAAGAAAAAACAACAACAAAAAACAAAAAAAAACCAAAAGGAGGCAGAGAAAGAAACAACCATACGTGTCCAGTTTGACTGGTTCTGATTTCCAACAAACAGATCCTACAGTTTTCCCACTCCCCTTCATTATCATTACGCTGTGTCACATCTTCAACAGGTTGTATGTATACAAAGGACTACAACTTGATTTGGATTTCTCTATCGTCGCAACAAGAAAACTGGCATACAGTGGAAAGTTGACGACAAAAGCAGGCTTCATGCTGTGTGTGCTTCATCTACAGCGCTGCTGCCCACAAGTTGCCGGGATTCCCAGTCATGACCACAGCTTGGATCCATTCTTGGGTGTCCAAGATCCACTGTGTCTGACTTGTAGGGAACAAGACAATACCACGAACATACATCTAGTCATTTATCCTTCTTCTAGCCAAGCGGAAAGGAAAAGCAGGAAAGGAAAAGGAGGAAGTGTGCAAGACGTACAGGCGGTCACCAAGACCAGTCACAAACGTTCAGTACATGACAACCACGGAGCCCTAGCTTTGGCCACACAGCCTGACACTGCAGGCACCACACACTTCCTCTGTAGTCATGGTGTGTGCTGACTGA
Source organism: Babylonia areolata (assembly GCF_041734735.1). NCBI lineage: Eukaryota > Metazoa > Mollusca > Gastropoda > Neogastropoda > Buccinidae > Babylonia > Babylonia areolata. The sequence goes on along the minus strand of NC_134893.1, from coordinate 73,607,715 downwards.
CCCACACCCATCTTTCCAAAGCCACCGTCTCACAGGATTGCTCTCCTTTGTCTGGGACTCTGTCCCTTCCTTCACTGTGCTGCACTGTCTCCCTGACTGCTCTACCCACAGTGCAAAATGCTCACAAGTCTGGAACACAATTCTATAACCAGGCTGACTATGTTGTTGCTTTCTCTGTGCATGTTAGACTCCATACATTTTGGATTGAAGAAAAAAAAAAGTGCAGTTACATATCAATGAAAGGAAAAAAATCTGCTATGGTAAAACAAACAAAAATTTTAATAACAAGCAACAAATTAAGTTTCAACATGCCACTTTTTATCACAAAAAACCATGAAAACATACATGCAATACAAACTATTCTACATTTAATATATAGGTACCTTTACATGGACAGTCATATACTTGTGTATATACTGCAAACGACAACCACCACAAACGCCTAGGTCTACTATAAAAACATACAGTTTTACATTGATTACAAGTTGACTGGTGACTACTTCCAATTCAATGTCCATGTAAGCAACACGACATCAAACCAGTTTCAATAATGATGTGATACATGGACAATGAAAAGTGCATAACAAGCAGAAGGACAGGCATCAGTCATATTCTTCTTACTTCTCAACAGATGGGCCAGCCAACAGATGCCAGGCCAGCACACAGACAGAGAGACAGACAGACAGAGAGAGCACTTACAGTGCTACGTCACACATCATCATCCCGTCCAAAACTGTCCAGAAAAATATTCACAAACGGTTCACAAGTATTCAGGGGCAGATTAAAATGGAGGAGGGGGGTGGGGGGAGTGATCAACCAAACACAGGTTGGTTGGGAGAAGGAAAATAATAAGTTCAGAACAACCCAAATGCGTCAATGCTTCATAATTCAATTCCAACAGAAAAAATTGCAAGCTGACAAAAGTGTCAACAAAGAAGGACCTCCCCTTTAGCTTGAACATTTTGTTGTGTAGGTAGTGTAGTGGTGACTAGCAACACATGATATCACAGTCTGAAATACACACCTCTCTGTGGCCTGGAGCCCAGCTTACTCCACACCATCATTCCACCCTGCTGTTAAACACATCTATGGTGCCCCCTGACCCCAAGCATCACCTGTGCCCTTTCCACACACAAGTCACACATCAGACAGCAAAATCAGATTACAGGCTGTCACTGATTCCATAGGATATCAATACATTTGGTGACTGACGTCAGTGATAACTGTAACTCATCACAGTCCAAAGTGACAATGTCCCTACACAGATCTACTGAAGTCAGGAAATCAAAATTAACAGGCTGTCAATATTACTATACTTTCAGTATGTGAGACATACCTCTAGCTATCTAAGCAGGAACAGTCAGAGAAATGATACTGTGTTCTTTATATACCTGGTAAACAAATATTCTCACAAAGGTTCCCAGAGTCCAACATGTTTTTCCACAGCAAGACAACATGTTAAAGTGTAGTTCAGATCATCAACAAGCAGCCTTGTTCATCTGTTAAAAGACAACATGTTAAAGTATAGTTCAGATCATCAACAAGCAGCCTTGTTCATCTGTTCATCCAATTTGATAGGCAACTGAAAAAAAACAGCCTTGTCAAAGAATCTGTACATCTTCTATACACTTGACTGTCACACACACACACACACGCACAGGCTCACATGCACCTGATCCAATGGCTTCCATTTCAATATCACTGAACTAGTTACTAACATTAAAAATGAAAATAACTAATACCTGCAAAGTGTAAACCATACCAAATACTGGGTAATGACTGACAGGATTTCACCTGTTAACTGCTGTTGAGAAAATTATTTTACTGTCATGAAAACCCTTTTCCCTTTGAACTAAAATGTAGTGTATTGGCCACAACAACAAAGCCCTCTCCAACCAGATCTGCTGTTAATATTGACCACAACAACAAAGCCCTCTCCAACCAGATCTGCTGTTAATATTGGCCACAACAACAAAGCCCTCTCCAACCAGATCTGCTGTTAAACTCCACTGTGGTAGTGTCAGCTGCACACCACGTTGTGCAACTGACCACTTGCTGTGGTGTAGAAGGGACAAAAATGTCAATCCCAAATGCTGCCAGAGTGTCTTGCCCTGAGCCAATCAGTGCGGGAGAAAGCAGCAGTTTTACTTTTACTTCCTCCATCAGTCCTTTACTGGACCTTGACTGGTGGTCTGGGTGCTAGTCTTCAGGAAGAGATGACAAACTGACGTCCCACGTCAATCATGCAATTCAGTGAACGTAAAAGAACCTACAGCAATGTAAGGGTTGTCCCTGGCAAAATTCAGTTGAAAAACTGTCTGTGATTGTTCAACAAATACACTGACAACAGAACCAATCTGCAGTGTAGTGGTGCACTCTCCCCAGTGAGAGCAGCCCAAATTTCACATGGAGAAATCTGTTGTGAGAAACAGAAATACAATCCAGTCACACCCTAAGTTTATAGGTATAGGCCCCAAAATGTATCCCTCTCCCTGCCTATCCTTCTGGGTAGTGTTGGTCATTGTTAGCATGCCTCACTGCCAAGAACCCAGTCACAGCTGGACACCATAGTGTTGGTCATTGTTAGCATACCATAGTGTGTCATTGTTAGCATGCCTCACTGCCAAGAACCCAGTCACAGCTGGACACCATAGTGTTGGTCATTGTTAGCATGCCTCACTGCCAAGAACCCAGTCACAGCTGGACACCATAGTGTGTCATTGTTAGCATGCCTCACTGCCAAGAACCCAGTCACAGCTGGACACCATAGTGTCATTGTTAGCATGCCTCACTGCCAACAACCCAGTCACAGCTGGACACCATAGTGTGTCATTGTTAGCATGCCTCACTGCCAAGAACCCAGTCACAGCTGGACACCATAGTGTGTCATTGTTAGCATGCCTCACTGCCAAGAACCCAGTCACAGCTGGACACCATAGTGTGTCATTGTTAGCATGCCTCACTGCCAAGAACCCAGTCACAGCTGGACACCATAGTGTGTCATTGTTAGCATGCCTCACTGCCAAGAACCCAGTCACAGCTGGACACCATAGTGTCATTGTTAGCATGCCTCACTGCCAAGAACCCTGTCACAGCTGGACACCATAGTGTGTCATTGTTAGCATGCCTCACTGCCAACAACCCAGTCACAGCTGGACACCATAGTGTGTCGTTGTTAGCATGCCTCACTGCCAAGAACCCAGTCACAGCTGGACACCATAGTGTGTCATTGTTAGCATGCCTCACTGCCAAGAACCCAGTCACAGCTGGACACCATAGTGTTGGTCATTGTTAGCATGCCTCACTGCCAAGAACCCAGTCACAGCTGGATACCATAGTATTGGTCATTGTTAGCATGCCTCACTGCCAAGAACCCAGTCACAGCTGGACACCATAGTGTGTCATTGTTAGCATGCCTCACTGCCAACAACCCAGTCACAGCTGGACACCATAGTGTGTCATTGTTAGTATGCCTCACTGCCAAGAACCCTGTCACAACTGGACACCATAGTGTCATTGTTAGCATGCCTCACTGCCAACAACCCAGTCACAGCTGGACACCATAGTGTGTCGTTGTTAGCATGCCTCACTGCCAAGAACCCAGTCACAGCTGGACACCATAGTGTGTCGTTGTTAGCATGCCTCACTGCCAAGAACCCAGTCACAGCTGGACACCATAGTGTGTCATTGTTAGCATGCCTCACTGCCAAGAACCCAGTCACAGCTGGACACCATAGTGTGTCATTGTTAGCATGCCTCACTGCCAACAACCCAGTCACAGCTGGACACCATAGTGTGTCACTGTTAGTATGCCTCACTGCCAAGAACCCAGTCACAGCTGGACACCATAGTGTGTCATTGTTAGCATGCCTCACTGCCAAGAACCCAGTCACAGCTGGACACCATAGTGTTGGTCATTGTTAGCATGCCTCACTGCCAAGAACCCAGTCACAGCTGGACACCATAGTGTGTCGTTGTTAGCATGCCTCACTGCCAAGAACCCAGTCACAGCTGGACACCATAGTGTCATTGTTAGCATGCCTCACTGCCAAGAACCCAGTCACAGCTGGACACCATAGTGTCATTGTTAGCATGCCTCACTGCCAAGAACCCAGTCACAACTGGACACCATAGTGTGTCATTGTTAGCATGCCTCACTGCCAAGAACCCAGTCACAGCTGGATACCATAGTATTGGTCATTGTTAGCATGCCTCACTGCCAAGAACCCAGTCACAGCTGGACACCATAGTGTGTCATTGTTAGCATGCCTCACTGCCAAGAACCCAGTCACAGCTGGACACCATAGTGTTGGTCATTGTTAGCATGCCTCACTGCCAAGAACCCAGTCACAGCTGGACACCATAGTGTGTCATTGTTAGCATGCCTCACTGCCAAGAACCCAGTCACAGCTGGACACCATAGTGTTGGTCATTGTTAGCATGCCTCACTGCCAAGAACCCAGTCACAGCTGGACACCATAGTGTGTCATTGTTAGCATGCCTCACTGCCAAGAACCCAGTCACAGCTGGACACCATAGTGTTGGTCATTGTTAGCATGCCTCACTGCCAAGAACCCAGTCACAGCTGGACACCATAGTGTGTCATTGTTAGCATGCCTCACTGCCAAGAACCCTGTCACAGCTGGACACCATAGTGTGTCATTGTTAGCATGCCTCACTGCCAAGAACCCTGTCACAACTGGACACCATAGTGTGTCATTGTTAGCATGCCTCACTGCCAAGAACCCAGTCACAGCTGGACACCATAGTGTGTCATTGTTAGCATGCCTCACTGCCAAGAACCCAGTCACAGCTGGACACCATAGTGTGGCGTTGTTAGCATGCCTCACTGCCAAGAACCCAGTCACAGCTGGACACCATAGTGTGTCATTGTTAGCATGCCTCACTGCCAAGAACCCAGTCACAGCTGGACACCATAGTGTGTCATTGTTAGCATGCCTCACTGCCAAGAACCCAGTCACAACTGGACACCATAGTGTGTCATTGTTAGCATGCCTCACTGCCAAGAACCCTGTCACAGCTGGACACCATAGTGTGTCATTGTTAGCATGCCTCACTGCCAAGAACCCAGTCACAGCTGGACACCATAGTGTGTCATTGTTAGTATGCCTCACTGCCAAGAACCCAGTCACAGCTGGACACCATAGTGTGTCATTGTTAGCATGCCTCACTGCCAAGAACCCAGTCACAGCTGGACACCATAGTGTGTCATTGTTAGCATGCCTCACTGCCAAGAACCCAGTCACAGCTGGACATTCATTACTTCAACTCTGCACGTATCAGAAACTGCAAAAAGTCTGAAGGAAAGAAAAAAAGAAAAGAAAATTAAATAAATCTTTCATTCTCTCTCTCTCCCTCTTTCAAAGTACCAAATATCTGACAAGATTCTGTTGTGTATCTTTTAAAATAAAGCTTTTGAGGTAATGCTGGCATCAATGACTTTAAGCACAATGATCCTCACTGATGTGACATTGAACTGACAGAAAAAATACCAAGAACTCTCAACAACAACAACAACAAAAACAAAAAAATCAATCATCATTCTATTCGGTTAGTGTTACTGCCCAACAGAAAAAGGGAGAGGAAGAAATGAGACCCTAAAGAATCCATTCTTTCCCTCAAATAAATGATCCTACACAGTGCCAAAAAGAAAATAATAACCATAATGGACACATAAACATCCCACACCCTTCTATGTCTTGACCACATTTTCAGCAATAAAAAAAAGTCCAAACTCCCATAATGGACCTCACCCTCCACCATTCCTGTTGCAGCTGTCTGGGATTCCTTGAGTGCTGTTCCTCAATCGCTTCTACCACTCACTGCCTGACTGAGGCATACTGTAGAGTTAGGATAACAACATTTTTGGCTGTGTGAGAGTGTGTGTGTGTGTGTGTGTGTGTTTTCCAAGTGTGCAGAAAGGCAGGTGCATATGTGGAACGGAGGTGAATGGCTACAGACATATGACTGCTGGGAACAGGGGGAAAAAACTGCCAGCTGACTATATGCCCATTTTGGGGAGGGGGGTTGGGGGGGGGTATATTTATCATTCTCTTGACTGCTCAATAAATGTGACTGTATATCTACTCAATCAGTCAAATCAATGTTGCTTCATTTTCCTGGGTGTGTGAACAACACACACACACACATACATAAAGCTGTTCATGTAGTCAACACAATACAAAGGGAGAGAACACAGGTTCACAGCCGAAACAACTCTGTAAGTGCAAGATTTCAAAGAGGAGCCGTTCTGCCCACTCTTGCCAACCCAAGTGACCAACACAACAACATATACCTCAGTCAGTCACCAAAGGATGGGACAGAGTTCAAAGTGTCTCTGATGAAAACAACTAACCCAAACTGAGACACAAACTGCAGAGTAACATTCAACCAGAAAATAGAGACTGTGAAAAGAATTTCTGTAAGATGCTGTTTACACATATCATGATTCAACAGGACAGTTTATTCAGATCAAAGAGGTAGGAATCTGCACAAATGAAAGCAATCATCCAATTCTGCGGTTCACAGTTAACCCAGACAAGAGGAGAAACTGAAGGAAAAATAAATAAAGGACAAAATTCTTTTTTTTACAAGGGGAGGCGCGGTGGTTGTAAAGTGGAGGGCAATGAACATGAATGTCCCAAGTGTGGACCAGAGAAAGACAACACTGAAATCAGTAGGGGACAAACCTTGGGGGCTGTCAAACACCCTCAGCTATGACTGGTGGACAGACTGAACACTACCCCAAGACTTGATGATGTCAACAGCTATGACTGGTGGACAGACTGAACACTACCCCAAGACTTGATGATGTCAAACAACCTCAGCTATGACTGGTGGACAGACTGAACACTACCCCAAGACTTGATGATGTCAAACAACCTCAGCTATGACTGGAGGACAGACTGAACACTACCCCAAGACTTGATGATGTCAAACAACCTCAGCTATGACTGGTGGACAGACTGAACACTACCCCAAGACTTGATGATGTCAAACAACCTCAGCTATGACTGGTGGACAGACTGAACACTACCCCAAGACTTGATGATGTCATACAACCAACAGCTATGACTGATGGACAGACTGAACACTACCCCAAGACTTGATGATGTCAAACAACCAACAGCTATGACTGGTGGACAGACTGAACACTACCCCAAGACTTGATGATGTCATACAACCAACAGCTATGACTGATGGACAGACTGAACACTACCCCAACACTTGATGATGTCAAACACCCTCAGCTATGACTGGTGGACAGACTGAACACTACCCCAAGACTTGATGATGTCAAACAACCAACAGCTATGACTGGTGGACAGACTGAACACTACCCCAAGACTTGATGATGTCATACAACCAACAGCTATGACTGGAGGACAGAAGACTGAACACTACCCCAAGACTTGATGATGTCAAACAACCTCAGCTATGACTGGTGGACAGACTGAACACTACCCCAAGACTTGATGATGTCAAACAACCAACAGCTATGACTGGTGGACAGACTGAACACTACCCCAAGACTTGATGATGTCAAACAACCTCAGCTATGACTGGTGGACAGACTGAACACTACCCCAAGACTTGATGATGTCAAACAACCAACAGCTATGACTGGTGGACAGACTGAACACTACCCCAAGACTTGATGATGTCAAACAACCTCAGCTATGACTGGTGGACAGACTGAACACTACCCCAAGACTTGATGATGTCATACAACCAACAGCTATGACTGATGGACAGACTGAACACTACCCCAAGACTTGATGATGTCATACAACCAACACCTATGACTGGTGGACAGACTGAACACTACCCCAAGACTTGATGATGTCATACAACCAACAGCTATGACTGGTGGACAGACTGAACACTACCCCAAGACTTGATGATGTCATACAACCAACAGCTATGACTGGAGGACAGAAGACTGAACACTACCCCAAGACTTGATGATGTCAAACAACCTCAGCTATGACTGGTGGACAGACTGAACACTACCCCAAGACTTGATGATGTCATACAACCAACAGCTATGACTGGAGGACAGAAGACTGAACACTACCCCAAGACTTGATGATGTCAAACAACCACCACCTATGACTGGTGGAAAGAACTAAAGAAGAATACTGTAAGCCAACTGGTCCATCTCAACAAGTGTTGACACTTGGAGACCCCAGCACTCAACATCACCTTGAGGGCACTGTAAGCCAACTGGTCCATCTCAACAAGTGTTGACACTTGGAGACCCCAGCACTCAACATCACCTTGAGGGCACTGTAAGCCAAGTGGTTCATCTCAACAAGTGTTGACACTTGGAGACCCCAGCACTCAACATCACCTTGTGGGTACAACTACAAGCCAACTGGTTCACCTCACCAAGTGTTGGACACTATCTCCACAAGGTGAAACAGAGTGCAATCCCCCCAACCCCCAACAAGCCCAGTGTACAGCCAGCACGGCCTGCCCCAGACCCTGACTGCAGGTCAACAGCGGCCATGGTGGTGCCGGCACAATGCATACAGCAGCACAGTGTCATATCAGGAAACATGCATACCACAGCCCCCACAGCCCTCTCACTGTGATGTCATCACCAGCTGCATGTTTCTGTTTCATCAGCTGCCAGTTGTTCTCCCCCCCCAACCCCCCCCCCCCCCCCATCCCCCAGTCTCTTGGGGCAATGGTCCATGTGTGATGAGGCCCTTCCTAAATGCTCATATCAGCATAAGCAAGCTGCAACCTTCAGCTGTTTTTGTTTTGATTATGTTTTGTTTCACCAATATGGGGCCACCATTTCTGACTGATTTTGGGGTGGTTGTTTTTTTGGGGCGTGTCACTTTCTGTACCTCTTGACCAGCAGAACATTGTGAAATCACTACAAACTATGCCAATCAACATGAAATAAAACACCTAAACTGAAATTGGTTTACACTCACTGAAGAGACCTTTCATCTCACCTTTGGAAAAAGAAGGAAAATAACAAAGACGGTGACTAAACTGAAATTATTCTTCAAGATATTCCCAGCTGGAAATCCCCCCCCCTCCCCACAGTGTCTTAACTCTTCCTGGTGATCAATTCCAGTGGACAAGAGGAGGAAGGAAACCCAAATCAAACAAACAAAAACCCAATTTAAAAGACCCAAAGAAAAAAACACCCAAAATACAAAAGATAGAAATTCAAGCTGAATCTTCCTTTGTCAGAGTTCTTCCCACAAACATACACCATATCTACATGGTAGTGAACCTAGTGTTTAACAGCAGCAGACGGACTGGAGTAAAAACCTGGTGAACACCAATCCACTCTGATTTGTCACAATACCCTTTTCCTCTTTTCATCTGTCCCTAACCACCCCAAACGTCTGTTTTCTGCCACAATCAAGGTTCTCTGTCAAATTCAATACCACTGTGAGTACCTAGATATCTTGACATTTCCACCAAATTACTGAACTCGGAACTGAAAATAGAACATGGTTTTTATAGCTGGACACATTAACAGGGTTGGGTTGCACAAGCCATCACACTATACAATGCTAAGTTTGTTAAGCGCTCAAACTGTTCACAAGTCTATCGAATTACCATAGACATGGGTACATTCTTAACACTTAGCTACCTTAGCAGTGCCGAGATAATTCGTGCAACCCAGTCCTGAAAGATAAATGACGAACCTCCTTAGTTAAAAAATCAAAATGTCAGATCTGAAAGTTGATTTGTGTCAGATTTCATTCACTGAGAGTTAGTGTCACAGTTACAAATGACTGGAGTTAACAGGAAATGAGGAACAAAGTGGATATGAGGTGAGACAGTCCCAGGCAACACATCACTGCCAGCGACCACAGAGAAGCCAGCCATGTCGCTCCTCACTCCACATGGCCGTCAACCACCAGTCCCTCAACTCTTACCTTATATATCAACCCTCACTCCACATGGCCGTCAACCACCAGTCCCTCAACTGTTACCTTATATATCAACCCTGCACACAGCACTGGGCATCATACAACCCCTGCTCCAAACACACACTTTTTTGTAATCATAAAATAAAGAAAACAAAGACCAAAATTGTACATCATAAACAAAGATTCGAATCAGACCCCAACATGACAGCATCCAAAACTGTATTATGTACACACACAAACCTGCATGAAGACTTCATGCTAAATCAAAAAACGAGAGAAAGACAGAGAGAGAGAGAGAGAGAGAAACGTCTGTCAGATGTATGTACACAGCTGTTAATACAGGTGACGTGGACAGCAGAGACCTGACATTACCCAACAGGTGTGTCCTTCAGTTCAGTGAGGTTTTCCCACACCTCCACTGGCTCTCTCTGCTTGCTTCTTCATCCTCAGATCACTTTGTCATCAAATCCAGGGCAGTCATTCATTTTTTATTATCATGCCACAACTGGTTTTCATGACTCGGGGTCATGGTTTGGTTTTGAGATAAAGTCATCATTCATTCCAAGGAAATGGATGACAGCAACTGCATGTAGAACTTTATTCTGAACCATCATGAGAAATGAGAAATCAATCCATTATTATGTGATCAATCAGCTGTTCTCATCTATAAACACCCCCTCTCTTCACAAGGGCCCCCAAAAGGAAAAAATACAGCAATAAATAAAGAGATAAGTAGTAATAATGATGGTTTCTTTCAAGCAGTGGTGAGGGAGTTGAGGTGCCTGGACCTCCCTGTCACCGCAGTGCGTCACACTGTGTCACCCACCTCCACTGCCCAGTCTTCTTCACCACACACATGCCATGCAACTGTTCCAATGTCTGTCATTGTCATGCCTCCAACCCTCTCACACTGAAAACTCTTCCTTTGAGCAACCACGGGTTGAACAGTGTTCACTTTACATACATCTGAGCTCCAAAGCAGTGCTGAGCCACCGCAGCAAATTAAGCTGACACTGTCTCCACAATAGAAGTTTTAATGATCTCACCAAAGTTTTGAGAGACAGTCTCCTCACTGGACTGCTGCTGTGCTGGGAAAGAGGAGCTGGAGGAGGAGGGGGAGGAGGAGGAGGAAGAGGAGGAAGAGGAGGAGGGAGAGGAGGAGGGAGAGGAGGAAGCAGCCTGACTTTCAGGTTGCCGGACAGAGGGCGCGGCGCCGGCAGGGGGGCAGTTAGAGTCAGTGAGGGGGGTGCCATGGGGCCTGTGGGGGCAGTCCCCCCCCTGCCCCCCTGCAGGCTCCAGAGGTCCACAGATGGTGGTGGCTGGCTCCAGGGGACACAGGTCCTGGGAGTGGAAACTGTCCTGAGAACTCTGTGGACTGCTGGAGCCGGGCGGAGGGGGTGGGGGGGCCACGGCGGCAGCGTCCAAGGGCAGACAACTCTGGAGCGGTTCTGGTGTTTCCAGCCCGCCTGCGCAGGAGGGGAAACTCTGAGAAGGAGTTGAGGGCAAAGTGCTGCTTGTCCTTGATGTCTGCTGAGGGATCGGCAGGGTCCTCACAGCCCACAGTGAAGGCAAAGTCTGCCTTGGGGTGGGGCTTGGCATAGGGCGTAGCCGTGTCGTCATGGCGACTCTGCATGTGGGAGGAGATGGCTGGACACTTCTCCTTCAGCTGGTCCTGCGTGGTGTTGGTCATCACTGCGTACGTGGAGGGTGACGTCAGCAGGCTGTAGGTGCCAGGCTCTGTCTTCCGCCCCGCCTCCCCACCCACCTTCACACCACCCCCACCGCTGGAGGTGGAAGCAGCAGCAGTGTCAGCCAGAGACAGAGAGGACGACCATGTCTGTGAGGAGTGGGAGGGTGCGGAGTGGGCAGGGGGGCCGGCCAGCGTCTCCTGGCTGCTGACGTAGGAGGACAGGGACTGGATGGGGCTCAGCATCTCCGAGATGGGCTCCAGCTTGAAGGAGGAGTGAGGTCCTGACGATGACAGAGTCATGTACTTGCCCTTGTCGGCAGCGTGGGCGCCAGGAGAGTGGCGCACATTGACTACAGAGGGCAGAGGGGGATGCTGGGAGGTCATGCTGCTGGGGAGGAGGGAGGAGGGGGAGGGGAAGGACACCAGGTTCTGGTAGGACTTGGAGTAGCCCCCCCCTGTCCGGCTGTAGGTGGCATGACCCGGGGTCAGAACCTCGGCCCCACAGCCCTCCCCCAGGTCGGTGTAAGATCCCTCCTCCCCGTCAAAGTGGTACAGGCTGCTGCTGGTGTCCGCGCTGTACACCTCCTCCTCGGAGTCGTTGAACAACAGGACGCGGGGCATGGGGGGCGGGGGCTGGTGGGGGTGGTGGATGGGGGGTGAGCCCAGGTAGCGCTGGTTGCCGTGTTCTGTGGCCGCTGCCAGGTGTGCATGCTGCACGTCCTGCATCATCACATTGCACACCTCCGTGTTCTGGCAGTCGCGACAGCTGCCCCGCTCGTTGCTGTTGAACTGGCTCCAGTCCTCACTCTCCTCCTTCGTCTTCACCCCCACCACCCCTCCACCCCCACCACTCCCTGACCCCCCTCCCCCCGCACATGCGGGGCTGCGCTTGGACTCGGCGTCTTTCCGCTCCAGCTCCAGCCGCATCAGAGTGTGGATGAAGTGCGTGCGGACGCGAATGGGGTTGAACTCGATGCGGCCAGCAGCGTTGCCGCAGCCATCCTTGGTGCAGCCACAGGGGAAGGAGAGTCGGTCCACCTGGCACTTGATGCCCGCCTGGCTGCAGGCGCACGTCTCGGGGTCACAGAACACCTTGCAGTCACAGCCACACTGGTTGCGAGAGATGCGGATGTCCCGGCAGTCGTCCTTCTCATCCCCCTCGATCTTCTTGACCCCCGCACTGCGGAGCAGCATCCGACGCTGGCGAATGGGCAGCGGCTGCAGGAAGTAGTAGTCGTCGTAGTCACTCTCAGAGTCTGACCCCGAGGACACGTCCGGCAGGTCCTCGGCTGCCAGGGCCAGCAGGGGGGAGGGGAACAGCTTGCCCTGACGCTGCTGTTCCATCACCATCTGCCGGTGAACCCGCTTCTTTTCCTTCACGTGGTCCTTCAGCGAGAACTTCTTCTCAAAGCTGTGCTGTCTCGACATGCCTGAAACACACACACCCTCTTTTCAGCATCACTGACATACTCAATTGTCAGCTGCAAAGCTCTCAAGGAAAACTGTGTCCAGTAATACACAGATAAACAGTGGCATTATTTAACCCTTTCAATGCTGACCAATTCTGCTATGCTTTATGCTGAGAACAATTCCAGAAAAATGGAAAATCCATATCCGTAATCTTAGTCTGTCATATTTCCCAAAATATTGAAGACAACATTATAAAAAAGTATACATCACTGTGCTACATTACTACCCCTAAAAAGTACAATGCAACTGACACACGAAAACACCCACACTCACACACACATTTTTTATCATAACATGCTCCCATCAGTTAGTCAACACGTCACACAGACAGAGACAGAGACAACAGAACAGACAGACAGACAGAGAAAGAAGAGGTCAAGGTACACCTCCCACTGTCACACAGCCACACACACTTCACAACCACTGCACATGCTGCAGCATCAAGGCAATTCATTCTTCACATTCTTGCTCAGCATACAACTTTTCCACAATGCTGGGCAACAGACACCAGCATGGTATTTGGACGTACAGCCAACATCATCACAGCATTGGCAACTTGTGTTTTAGGTTTCAATCAATGGTGTGCAGGTTATTCATTCACTTCTGCTTCACTTGTGTCTTTAAATGTGCTATTTTTCTGACCTGAATTGTCTTCTTTCACCTGATGATGTGTAAGTGCATGGTGCTCAGGGAAAAGTGTACTGAATATTCATCTCTTTATTATGCATTTATCTGTTCACCAGCATAAGAGTGAGCCTAAAGAAAATTTTCCATCTTACTTGTTTGAAGCAGATGACAAAGTATTTTGAAGTGAACTGACGTATGTAGTACAGGTGCAATGGCTGTGAAAAAGAAATGTGGCAAGGACTGCATGTGGCAGAGAGAGACAGGAGGCTGTGACAGACAGGAGGCTGTGACAGAGACAGGAGGCTGTGACAGAGACAGGAGGCTGTGACAGAGACAGGAGGCTGTGACAGAGAGACAGATGGCTGTGACACAGAGACAGGAGGCTGTGACAGAGACAGGAGGCTGTGACAGAGACAGGAGGCTGTGACAGAGAGACAGATGGCTGTGACACAGAGACAGGAGGCTGTGACAGAGACAGGAGGCTGTGACAGAGACAGCAGGCTGTGACAGAGACAGCAGGCTGTGACAGAGACAGCAGGCTGTGACAGAGAGACAGCAGGCTGTGACAGAGACAGGAGGCTGTGACAGAGACAGCAGGCTGTGACACAGAGACAGGAGGCTGTGACACACAGACAGGAGGCTGTGACAGTGACAGCAGGCTGTGACACAGAAACAGGAGGCTGTGACAGAGACAGCAGGCTGTGACAAAGAGACAGGAGGCTGTGACAGAGACAGGAGGCTGTGACAGAGACAGCAGGCTGTGACACAGAGACAGGAGGCTGTGACAGAGACAGCAGGCTGTGACAGAGACAGCAGGCTGTGACAGACATACAGGAGGCTGTGACAGAGAGACAGCAGGCTGTGAAACAGACAGGAGGCTGTGACAGAGAGACAGCAGGCTGTGACAGAGACAGCAGGCTGTGATAGAGATAGGACGCTGTGACAGAGACAGGAGGCTGTGACACAGAGACAGGAGGCTGTGACACAGAGACAGATGGCTGTGACAGAGAGACAGATGGCTGTGACACAGAGACAGGAGGCTGTGACACAGAGACAGGAGGCTGTGACAGAGAGACAGATGGCTGTGACAGAGAGAGGAGGCTGTGACAGAGAGACAGGAGGCTGTGACAGAGACAGCAGGCTGTGACACAGAGACAGGAGGCTGTGACAGACAGGAGGCTGTGACAGAGACAGGAGGCTGTGACAGAGACAGCAGGCTGTGACACAGAGACAGGAGGCTGTGACACAGAGACAGGAGGCTGTGACAGAGACAGGAGGCTGTGACAGAGACAGCAGGCTGTGACAGAGAGACAGATGGCTGTGACACAGAGACAGGAGGCTGTGACAGAGACAGGAGGCTGTAGACAGGAGGCTGTGACAGAGACAGGAGGCTGTGACAGAGACAGGAGGCTGTAGACAGGAGGCTGTGACAGAGAGACAGATGGCTGTGACACAGAGACAGAAGGCTGTGACACAGAGACAGGAGGCTGTGACACAGAGACAGATGGCTGTGACAGAGAGACAGATGGCTGTGACAGAGAGACAGGAGGCTGTGACACAGAGACAGGAGGCTGTGACACCGAGACAGGAGGCTGTGACAGAGACAACAGGCTGTGACACAGAGACAGGAGGCTGTGACAGAGACAGGAGGCTGTGACACAGACAGGAGGCTGTGACAGAGAGAGGAGGCTGTGACAGAGAGAGGAGGCTGTGACACAGAGACAGCAGGCTGTGACACAGAGACAGCAGGCTGTGACAGAGACAGGAGGCTGTAGACAGGAGGCTGTGACAGAGACAGGAGGCTGTGACAGAGACAGGAGGCTGTGACAGAGACAGAGACAGGAGGCTGTGACAGAGACAGGAGGCTGTGACAGAGACAGGAGGCTGTAGACAGGAGGCTGTGACACAGAGACAGCAGGCTGTGACACAGAGACAGGAGGCTGTGACAGAGACAGAAGGCTGTGACAGACAGGAGGCTGTGACAGAGAGACAGCAGGCTGTGACACAGAGATAGAAGGCTGTGATAGAGAGACAGGAGGCTGTGACAGAGACAGCAGGCTGTGACAGAGACAGGAGGCTGTGACAGAGACAGCAGGCTGTTACAGAGAGACAGGAGGCTGTGACAGAGACAGGAGGCTGTGACACAGAGACAGGAGGCTGTGACAGAGACAGGAGGCTGTAGACAGGAGGCTGTGACAGAGACAGGAGGCTGTGACAGAGACAGGAGGCTGTAGACAGGAGGCTGTGACAGAGAGACAGATGGCTGTGACACAGAGACAGATGGCTGTGACACAGAGACAGGAGGCTGTGACAGAGACAGATGGCTGTGACAGAGAGACAGATGGCTGTGACACAGAGACAGGAGGCTGTGACACAGAGATAGGAGGCTGTGGCACCGAGACAGGAGGCTGTGACAGAGACAACAGGCTGTGACACAGAGACAGGAGGCTGTGACAGAGACAGGAGGCTGTGACACAGACAGGAGGCTGTGACAGAGAGAGGAGGCTGTGTCAGAGACAGGAGGCTGTGACACAGAGACAGATGGCTGTGACACAGAGACAGATGGCTGTGACACAGAGACAGCAGGCTGTGACAGAGACAGCAGGCTGTGACAGAGAGACAGATGGCTGTGGACTCACCCAGGGTAGACCCTCCTTCGCTGGGTACACAGGTGAAGCCCTGCTTCCTTGGAAAGTAGTACACTGTCACGTCCGTGAACTTCACGTTCTTCTTGGAACGCTTCTCGGGCGGTGGCTGCCCAACTAGGTGCAACAAAGCAGCCAGCACAACGTGTTAGAAATATACCATAACCAGTAACAACGTCATTTAACTATGTGACACATACAAGACTATCATCACAAATAAAGAAAAACTTGTACAAGTGTTTTATCACAAAGAAAGAAAAACTTGTAACTGTGTTATCACATAGGAATAAAAACTTATAAAAGTGTGTTATCACAAATAAAGAAAAACTTGTACAAGTGTGTTATCACAAAGGAAGAAAAACTTATACAAGCATGTTATCACAAAGAAGAAAATCTTGAAGTGTGTTATCACAAATGAAGAAAAACTGATACAAGCATGTTATCACAAAGGAAGAAAATGGTTACAAGCATGTTATCACAAATGAAGAAAACGGATACAAGTGTGTTATCACAAAGGAAGAAAACTGATACAAGTGTGTTATCACAAAGGAAGAAAAACGGATACAAGTGTGTTATCACAAAGGAAGAAAAACGGATACAAGTGTGTTATCACAAAGGAAGAAAACTGATACAAGTGTGTTATCACAAAGGAAGAAAAACGGATACAAGTGTATTATCACAAATGAAGAAAACTGATACAAGTATGTTATCACAAAGGAAGAAAAACGGATACAAGTGTATTATCACAAATGAAGAAAACTGATACAAGCGTGTTATCACAAAGGAAGAAAACTGATACAAGTGTGTTATCACAAAGGAAGAAAACTGATACAAGTGTGTTATCACAAAGGAAGAAAACTGATACAAGTGTGTTATCACAAAGGAAGAAAACTGATACAAGTGTGTTATCACAAAGGAAGTAAACTGATACAAGTGTGTTATCACAAAGGAAGTAAACTGATACAAGTGTGTTATCACAAAGGAAGAAAACTGATACAAGTGTGTTATCACAAAGGAAGAAAACTGATACAAGTGTGTTATCACAAAGGAAGAAAACTGATACAAGTGTGTTATCACAAAGGAAGAAAACTGATACAAGTGTGTTATCACAAAGGAAGGGAAAAAAACCCAACACAGAGAAGGCACTGACATGGAAGGCACACACAAAAAAGAAGACAAAAAGTGAAGGGGAAAAGACAGCACCAGGAAAAAACAGGACAATAAAATGCAAACCACTTGGCAGTGACTACTTTCAGAAAGAAACTGAACACCACAACTATCTCAAATCAAGTTGCCTCTTAATATATAATAAATGACACCTTTTGTGGTCTATGAATTAAAGCAGAGCCCACTGGGACCGTTTCAGGGCTGAGACTCCACTTTCTGTCGGATACCTTAGGTTTCATAACACATGACTCAAAACACATGGTGAAATCACCACAAAGGTGTAATTATTGTTCATGCTATCACCACAGTCAGGAATTCAACAACACTAACAGTCAAGCTACTCACAAACCTGGTTCCTACAGTTTTCATGCGGGGCACACACACACAAACTAAAGTGGCACTCACCAGTGGAAACAGAAACATCGGCACTGCTGTTGGTAACACTGCTGCAGTTGCTGTCGTCGCTCTCAGACTGGGCCGAGTTCAAATCCTCGCCACTGTCCAACTCTTCCAACTTGCGCTTCGGCATGTTGACGCCAGAGGTAGCCAAACGACACTGGTGGCAAGTCTACAAGCAGCAGCTGTGCTGGATGATGGCCGGTGTTGGCGACGTGCAGGTGGTGTCAGCACACTTCCATCCCTGGTGCCAGTCTGTCTGTCTGTCCACCACCGCTGACAACTGCAACAGGCAGACAAGGGGAGCTGATCAATGACGACCTTTGTCATTCAGCCAGGTAAAGGGAAAGAAAAAAAAAATCATCTCTGTCATCCATGTCAAATGAAATGAAATGAAATCTAACCCTGTTGCTTTCAAGTTACAGCCCTACTGAAAAACTGCCATCCACACACCAGTCTTTTTTAAGCAAAGAAAAAAAAAACACAAAAGGAAAAAGCAAAAGCAAACCCCCAAACCTGTCATCAAGTCTAGACAAAACAGGGTCAAGCTGACATGTTTGCCTGTCTCTCCTTCCTCCTTTCTATTTCCACACACACGGCAGCAACAGGCCAGGTCCACAATGATACATTTGTCATTCCAACACAACCACAACACAAAGGATAAACATCACATGCTGTGCTTGTAACCTGAACCATGAAACAAGGTAAATGACAAGGAAACTGGACAACATGTCTATAATGAAGGAACATTTTTTTTTGTTTTTGTTTTTTGGGTAGTCTTATTTGTTCATAAATATAGAAAAATGAAAACAAAGACAAAGAACACAGCAGCAAGATCAAATGAACAGAATATCAGTTTGGAAGACAAACTATCAAAACTTGGTCTATTCAGAAAATAAACTGAACTAATCTCCTGCAACCTGAACTTAGTCACTATTTATTTTCTCTTCTTGCATTTGTCAGTCAAGAACTATGATTCTGGTGGGTTTTTAATGACAATACCACTGTTCAATCAAGCCTGATGAACTGAACTGCAACATGAAGACATAGACCTCCAATCAACGATGTCTTACTATACAATAGCTTCCCCACTTAACAAAATAAGTGCAGGGAAAGTAATGTTTTGGTTGAGAGTTTTTGTCATGTATGGTGTACCACCACTTCAGACGAGTAGAAGACACATCTCCAAATTCTAAAATCAATCTCCAAATTCTAAAATCAAACTGTAACAATACACAAGGCACAGCAAAGACGTACATGCATGAAAAATTAATGATCAACAGCACGTCAAGCACTGATGACTAGATCACTGTCACTTCTACAGTCTGGTGGAAAGTGATGGAGCCCTGAAGGCCATGATAAGAACTATATTGACATGTTGCATCATCTACTTTCTGGTCTGCTGCTGAGCTGTCTGCCATTTCATTGTCATCAGTGGGATCATTTCATTTCTTTTCCCTGCCAGGAATACCATGTGCTGAAGTGCCACCTTATATAGTTATAACCTTTTAACATCATGTCCAGGTTGGGAGATTAACCTCAATACAATTCTGTTTCACAACAGCATTTTGACAGATTTTAACCGTGTATTATGTGCACATAATCCTGAATTACATGGGGCCAAGTTGTGAGAAAAAGTATCCCATACTGTCTGTAGAATACACTTTTTATCGCACTGGGATGACACTGAATATCAGAAGCCACCAGCTTGTCCTTTCACTGTTGTCAAACAAAATAAAACAGTATCCTTCAGAAAATACTGATAGACTGTTCTCACCAATACTACAAACATTCCTAATGTCGATTACTGGCTGAGTATATGTGGATGGACTGCTGGGTGTCAGTTGAAACTTTGATCTGACAGCATGGAATGTTACACACAGCGTCTACAGCCAACCTTCACAGGTGTCTCATCGTCACACAAACCAGTGAGTGAAACAGGTGGATGAGCTATTACTGTGTGCCATTCCACACACAGCCTGTGTGTCAGCTGTCTCCTCTGTTCACAGCACTGGCCAGGAAACCCCTTCCATTTCCCAATGTCAAGTTCTCAGTGTGACACAGCACATGGACAGTAAATGGCCATCAAACAGAAAACAGGTGGACTGAGAAAAATTGACATCTCTTGCCAGGACTTCATAAGATGCTGATGATATTGCAGGGTTATAAATTCTAATATTTTGAAAACCAGTACAGTACCAGAATATTAGCTTCAGTTTCAAGGAGACATCAAAGTGTGCAGACCGATCCATATAATGATTTATGTTACAATACATTTGCTTTATTTCTTTTCTTTTTTGTTTTGTTTTTTGAATAGATGATAACTGACAGGAAAGACAAGGTATACATTTCTTTCTTGATTTATATTGCCCACTGTGCAAGTCTAACCTTAACTGTGATGAATGTCCATAGTTATGACAACATCCTCAATATCAGTGACTGTCTTTTGATCATAAAACTGTTTCAAATTCTACTGCCATGACATTATTCAGTCCTGTTTTTATATTTATTTTCTGACACAGATTTCACCAAAAAAACACATTTTATAAATGGATGCATCAAAGCTTTAAAGCTATCCCCATAACTAAACTGGGGTTCATGTATTTGTCTTTAAAAAAATTCATTTCAAATAAAACATGTTAGGAAAAAACAAATAAAACTGCATGCAGGAAAAAAATACAAAAAAATGGGTGGCGCTGTAGTGTAGCGACGGCGCTCTTCCTGGGGAGAGCAACCCGAATTTCACACAGAGAAATCTGTTGTGATAAAAAGAAATACAAATACAAATAAATAAATAAAAAAATCAAAAGTGTGGCCAATTCAAGAATGCTAAGGCTATGATGTTCCATACTGATGCAAATATTGCGCCAAAATTTCTAACACAAACAGGAGTACGATCATGTAAGTGTAACATACTTAGAACACTATTATCTTCACCAAAAAGACAACCATTTGATAACATGGCTGTGAAACTGTGTGTGTGTGTGTGAGAGAGAGAGAGAGAGAGAGGGAGAAGAAGAAAAAGAGAGAAGGGAAGAGAGGGGGGAGGAAGAAGAAGAGGGGGAGGAAGAAAGAGAGGGGGGGAAGGGAGAGAGGGAAGAAAGAGGGGGGGGAGGGAGAGAGGGAAGAAAGAGGGGAGGGAGTGGAAGAAAGAGAGGGGGGAGAAGAAAGAGAGAGGAAGAGAGGGGGAGGAAGAGAGAGGGGGGGAGGAAGAAAGGGGGGAGAAGAGGGAGAGAGAGAGGGGGAGGAAGAGAGGGAGAGGAAGAAAGAGGGGGGAGAAGAGAGAGGGGGAGGAAGAAAGAGAGGGGGGAGAAGAGAGAGAGAGAGAAAGAAAGAGAGAGAGAGAAAGAGAAGGGGAGGAAGAAAGAGAGAGGAAGAGAGAGAGAGAGGAAGAGAGAGAGAGAGGGGGGGAGGAAGAAAGAGAGGGGGGAGAAGAGAGAGGGGGGAGGAAGAAAGAGAGGGGGGAGAAGAGAGAGAGAGGGGGGAGGAAGAGAGGGAGGAAGAAAGAGAGAGGAAGAGGGAGAGGGGGAGGAAGAGAGGGGGGATAAGAGAGAGAGAGGGGGGGAGGGAGAGAGGGAGAGGAAGAAAGAGAAGGGGAAGAAGAGAGAGAAAGAGAGAGAGGGGGAGGAAGAAAGAGAGGGGGGAGAAGAGAGAGAGAGAAAGAGAGGGGGAGGAAGAAAGAGAGGGGGGAGAAGAGAGAGAGAAAGAGAGGGGCAGGAAGAGAGGGGGAGGAAGAAAGAGAGGGGGAGAAGAGAGAGAGAGAGAAAGAGAGGTGGAGGAAGAAAGAGAGAGAGGGGGAAGAAGAGGGAGGGGGAAGAAAAGGGAGGGGGAAGAGAGAGAGAGAAAGAAAGAGAGGTGGAAGAAGAAAGAGAGAGGAAGAGAGAGAGGGGGGGAAGAAGATAGGGGGAAGAAAAAGGGAGGGGGGGGAGAGAGAGAAAGAAAGAGAGGGGGAAGAAGAGAGAGAGAGAGAGAGAGAGAGGGGGGGGGAAGAAGAAAGAGAGAGGAAGAGAGAGAGGGGGAAGAAGAAAGATACGGGGAAGAAAAAGGGAGGGTGTGTGTGTGTGTGGGGGGGGGGGGGATAGGGAAGCGAAGGAAAAGGGTGAGAGGGAAGGAAGAGGGAGAGGAAGAAAGGAAGGGGGAAGAAAAAGGGAGGGGGGGGAAAGAAAATAGAAGGAGGGGGGGAGGGAAGGGAAGAAAGAGAAGGAAGAGAGAGGGAGGGTGGAGGGAGAGAAAAAAAGAGTCAAGTATGAAAGTGTGAAAGGAGAGAGCCCAGCAAGAAAGGCCTGGATCCACAAGGGCCAGGCAGGCAGTCAGCACTGGGCTTTCACATGACCTGTCCTGTCACCACCTTCCTATCCTCCCTCTTCCCTTCCCTCGTCCTCCTCTTACCCTTTGGTTGGCTGGTCACCTGGTCCCTCACCCTGTCTGTCCCTACATCCTGTGTCCATGCTTCAACACCCTCTCCACATTTACACATCACTGACATCCTGTGTCAATGCTTCAACACCCTCTCCACATTTACACATCACACAGTACTGACATCCTGTGTCAATGTTTCAATGCCCTCTCCACATTTACACATCACACAGTACTGACATCCTGTGTCCATGCTTCAACACCCTCTCCACATTTACACATCACACAGTACTGACATCCTGTGTCAATGCTTCAATGCCCTCTCCACATTTACACATCACACAGTACACACATCCTGTGTCAATGCTTCAATGCCCTCTCCACATTTACACATCACACAGTACTGACATCCTGTGTCCATGCTTCAACACCCTCTCCACATTTACACATCACACAGTACACACATCCTGTGTCAATGCTTCAACGCCCTCTCCACATTTACACATCACACAGTACTCACATCCTGTGTCAATGCTTCAACGCCCTCTCCACATTTACACATCACACAGTACTGACATCCTGTGTCAATGCTTCAACACCCTCTCCACATTTACACATCACACAGTACTGACATCCTGTGTCCATGCTTCAATGCCCTCTCCACATTTACACATCACACAGTACACACATCCTGTGTCCATGCTTCAATGCCCTCTCCACATTTACACATCACACAGTACTGACATCCTGTGTCCATGCTTCAACACCCTCTCCACATTTACACATCACACAGTACACACATCCTGTGTCAATGCTTCAACGCCCTCTCCACATTTACACATCACACAGTACTGACATCCTGTGTCCATGCTTCAATGCCCTCTCCACATTTACACATCACACAGTACTGACATCCTGTGTCAATGCTTCAATGCCCTCTCCACATTTACACATCACACAGTACACACATCCTGTGTCAATGCTTCAACGCCCTCTCCACATTTACACATCACACAGTACTGACATCCTGTGTCAATGCTTCAACGCCCTCTCCACATTTACACATCACACAGTACACACATCCTGTGTCAATGCTTCAATCCCCTCTCCACATTTACACATCACACAGTACACACATCCTGTGTCAATGCTTCAACGCCCTCTCCACATTTACACATCACACAGTACACACATCCTGTGTCAATGCTTCAACGCCCTCTCCACATTTACACATCACACAGTACACACATCCTGTGTCAACGCTTCAACGCCCTCTCCACATTTACACATCACACAGTACACACATCCTGTGTCAATGCTTCAACGCCCTCTCCACATTTACACATCACACAGTACACACATCCTGTGTCAATGCTTCAACGCCCTCTCCACATTTACACATCACACAGTACTGACATCCTGTGTCCATGCTTCAATGCCCTCTCCACATTTACACATCACACAGTACTGACATCCTGTGTCAATGCTTCAATGCCCTCTCCACATTTACACATCACACAGTACACACATCCTGTGTCAATGCTTCAACGCCCTCTCCACATTTACACATCACACAGTACTCACATCCTGTGTCAATGCTTCAACGCCCTCTCCACATTTACACATCACACAGTACACACATCCTGTGTCAATGCTTCAATCCCCTCTCCACATTTACACATCACACAGTACACACATCCTGTGTCCATGCTTCAACGCCCTCTCCACATTTACACATCACACAGTACACACATCCTGTGTCCATGCTTCAACGCCCTCTCCACATTTACACATCACACAGTACACACATCCTGTGTCAACGCTTCAACGCCCTCTCCACATTTACACATCACACAGTACACACATCCTGTGTCAACGCTTCAACGCCCTCTCCACATTTACACACCACAGTACTGACATCCTGTGTCCATGCTTCAACGCCCTCTCCACATTTACACATCACACAGTACACACATCCTGTGTCAACGCTTCAACGCCCTCTCCACATTTACACACCACAGTACTGACATCCTGTGTCAATGCTTCAATGCCCTCTCCACATTTACACATCACACAGTACTGACATCCTGTGTCCATGCTTCAACGCCCTCTCCACATTTACACATCACACATCCTGTGTCCATGCTTCAATGCCCTCTCCACATTTACACATCACACAGTACTGACATCCTGTGTCAATGCTTCAACGCCCTCTCCACATTTACACATCACACAGTACACACATCCTGTGTCCATGCTTCAACACCCTCTCCACATTTACACATCACACAGTACTGACATCCTGTGTCAATGCTTCAACGCCCTCTCCACATTTACACATCACACAGTACTGACATCCTGTGTCCATGCTTCAACGCCCTCTCCACATTTACACATCACACAGTACACACATCCTGTGTCCATGCTTCAACGCCCTCTCCACATTTACACATCACACAGTACTGACATCCTGTGTCAATGCTTCAATGCCCTCTCCACATTTACACATCACACAGTACACACATCCTGTGTCAATGTTTCAATGCCCTCTCCACATTTACACATCAAACAGTACTGACATCCTGTGTCAATGCTTCAATCCCCTCTCCACATTTACACATCACACAGTACACACATCCTGTGTCAATGCTTCAATGCCCTCTCCACATTTACACATCACACAGTACACACATTCTGTGTCAATGTTTCAATGCCCTCTCCACATTGACACATCACACAGTACTGACATCCTGTGTCAATGCTTCAACGCCCTCTCCACATTTACACATCACACAGTACACACATCCTGTGTCAATGCTTCAATGCTGTCTCTAGTAGTACCTCCCAAACTATTGAAGGTAACAGAAAAAAACACCAAGCAGCTATCAACACTCTCATTAACAATAATCTTTATATATTGCAACTTGCACTTGATCACTGATTAACACACTCCCATCAACTTATTCACAACACACACATACAGACAGACATAGTGAAAACAGGGAAGGATTGAGAAAGAGACTGAGGGGAGTGGCGGGGTGAGGGGGATAGGTCAAAGCACCCCACCCCCACACACCCTCTCCTTCACTCCACCCAACACACTTCACCATCTCACATGCAGGAAAATCAAGGGAGAGAATTCTTCTTCCTTAGCAGACGACTTTTCAGCAGAAAGAGAGTTATTTGGATACACATCTACCTAAAAACAGGATACTACCCCTGTTGTAAGATCTGCACTGTCAACACACAGCACAGTTAAAAAGAATTTTAGTAAACATATGCAAGTTTTTCACATGTGTAAGAGTGAGAATGTTGTGTCAGTGTGCACAGTGCATGCGCATGTGTGTGTGACTGGTGTGTGTGTGTGTGTGTGTGTGTGTGTGTGTGTGTGTGTGTGTGTGTGTGTGTCCACATTAATTTCACAACAATGTACACGACCATGACAATAAAATCCTATTTTTTTCACATTGATCTTTCCTCCCCCTCCAACTCTTCATCTCAGGTAGACATCGTCACACACACATACACACAAACCACCTCCTGATCTGGCCTTTCAGTTCTGTTTAAAAGGGGGGAAAAAAAGAGAAAAAAAAAGTATAGAAGAAAAAAAAGCTGTAGCAGTAGATTGCTGCCAATCCCCTGTTTCCCAGCCAGTGAGCCAGCAGCAGCAGCAGCAGCAGCCAGTGATTGTTCCTTTACCAGGACCCCATCACTGGCGGCAGCCACAGAAAAGAGGAGAGGGGGAAAATCAATAGACCGCCTCACAGCACTGCACACACTGCCTCCATCACCCCTTCCCTCACAGGCTGACAGCCCTCCCCCCTCCCTCCCTCCCTCTCCCCTCTGCTCTCTCTCTCCCCTCTCTCTCTGGCTTCTCACAATGTGGAACAAGTATGAACAGATATAAAAAGCGCATGATGCAAGCCATAACATGCCCGCTTTCAAATCTCACACCCACACAATCTTCAGCTATGACACACTGCTTTGCATCACTAATACCCACTTTCAAATCCCACACCCACACAATCTTCAGCTATGACACACTGCTTTGCATCACTAATACCCACTTTCAAATCCCACTCCCACACAATATTCAGCTATGACACACTGCTTTGCATCACTAATACCCACTTTCAAATCCCACACCCACACAATCTTCAGCTATGACACACTGCTTTGCATCACTAATACCCACTTTCAAATCCCACACCCACACAATCTTCAGCTATGACACACTGCTTTGCATCACTAATACCCACTTTCAAATCCCACACCTACACATATAATCTTCAGCTATGACACACTGCTTTGCATCACTAATACCCACTTTCAAATCCCACACCCACACAATCTTCAGCTATGACACACTGCTTTGCATCACTAATACCCACTTTCAAATCCCACACCCACACAATCTTCAGCTATGACACACTGCTTTGCATCACTAATACCCACTTTCAAATCCCACACCCACACAATCTTCAGCTATGACACACTGCTTTGCATCACTAATACCCGCTTTCAAATCCCACACCCACACAATCTTCAGCTATGACACACTGCTTTGCATCACTAATACCCACTTTCAAATCCCACACCTACACATATAATCTTCAGCTATGACACACTGCTTTGCATCACTAATACCCACTTTCAAATCGCGCCCACACAATCTTCAGCTATGACACACTGCTTTGCATCACTAATACCCACTTTCAAATCCCACACCCACACAATCTTCAGCTATGACACACTGCTTTGCATCACTAATACCCGCTTTCAAATCCCACACCCACACAATCTTCAGCTATGACACACTGCTTTGCATCACTAATACCCACTTTCAAATCCCACACCCACACAATCTTCAGCTATGACACACTGCTTTGCATCACTAATACCCACTTTCAAATCCCACACCCACACAATCTTCAGCTATGACACACTGCTTTGCATCACTAATACCCGCTTTCAAATCCCACACCCACACACATAATCTTCAGCTATGACACACTGCTTTGCATCACTAATACCCACTTTCAAATCCCACACCCACACAATCTTCAGCTATGACACACTGCTTTGCATCACTAATACCCACTTTCAAATCCCACACCCACACAATCTTCAGCTATGACAAACTGCTTTGCATCACTAATACCCACTTTCAAATCCCACACCCACACAATCTTCAGCTATGACACACTGCTTTGCATCACTAATACCCACTTTCAAATCCCACACCCACACAATCTTCAGCTATGACACACTGCTTTGCATCACTAATACCCACTTTCAAATCCCACTCCCACACAATCTTCAGCTATGACACACTGCTTTGCATCACTAATACCCGCTTTCAAATCCCACACCCACACACATAATCTTCAGCTATGACACACTGCTTTGCATCACTAATACCCGCTTTCAAATCCCACTCCCACACAATCTTCAGTTATGACACACTGCTTTGCATCACTAATACCCACTTTCAAATCCCACACCCACACAATCTTCAGCTATGACACACTGCTTCGCATCACTAATACCCACTTTCAAATCCCACTCCCACACAATCTTCAGCTATGACACACTGCTGAAGATGCATAATAGTTAATACCCACTTTCAAATCCCATTCCCAGTCTTCAGCTCTGACACACTGCTTTGCACTCAAAATCAAAAGAAATTTCCATATTTCTCAATTTCCACAAAACTTCTTTCTTCTAGAAATTCTTTTCAACAGGGAAGGGATAAGAGAGGACTGTTAGTAAATCCTTGGGCCTTCAAACCTGCTCCTTAATATCCTGTCATGCATATCATTGCATCAAATTTCAGAAAGGATGAGACCTGTCCTTCAGTTTCATGAAAAGAAAGCAGCGACAGTTAGGTCACTTATTGGTTTTAACTTAAATTGTTGTTGTTGTTGTTGTTACTTAATCTTCCTTGGTCTCTCAGTGCTACTTTCTCTATAGTGTTTCACCCTGCTCACTCTGAACTCAAACTCTCCCAGACCTGCTAGTCCTGATACTGGTAAGGTCCACACAGGATGGTCACCTTCAGGTCACACACCAACAGAGACCCTGCAGAGCTGAGGAGTCCCTCCAGGTGTCCAGTGGTGCCTGTTATGATGCAGGACACAGTACATCATGTGCTGTCTGCTGAGAACCAAAGGTCTGTCACACAGCCAGCCCCTGTCAGGACACCCTCCACAGTTGACCATTACCATGTCCCAGCAACCCCAAGAATCCAACAGCAGTGGAAACTTTAAAAAAAAAATTCACAGGAATGACAGAGGAGAAGAAATCAAAGTTAACATTATCATGACAGTACTGCTTGAACGGCAAAGCAATTTCAGATCATTTTCCATTCCTCCACAATAATAACTGTAATAATAATAATGATGATGATGATAACAATAATATCATGGACAGCCATCTTAAAAGTTAATTTCAAGGCGATGTGACGTAACCACAATGCTTGCTTTCATGTCCCCTACCATCAACCAAACCAAGACAGACAAGTGTCATGTAAGCCTGATAATCAGACCAACACTCTCAAAAGACTTGCCTGCTCCTGGACTGAAATTCCCACTTCCACTTGTCTGACATGTCACTGTCTGACCTCGATCAACTACTGCCACCTTAACCCTTCTTGTCTAAACTACATCATCACATAAATTTCTGACAATGAAGATTGAAATAATCAGTAAATATATTTTTAGCAAAATCACACGGTCTGTTTTGTTGAAAGATGTTTGCACAAAACATGCTTAAATTATCATCTCTATATCACAAACATCACTTATGTCCTATTTTAGGGTTAGTCATTCAAGTCCAATAATTTCTAACCCTAAAAATAATAACAGGAATTTCCAGAATAAGATTTCAGAAGAAAAACAACAGGTCCAATGATTTCTAATTAGCACACAATTCAATGACTGAAGAATCAATACAAACCCAATTTGTTTAAAACAACAACAACAACATGAGAAAAACTGCCACACACAAAGGAACAACAGACCTGGAAACCTGTGCTCCTTCACACCACCCAGAATCAAAGCACAGCAGTTGAACTCACATCTCAACAATTGCACACACTTCCCTGGGAAAAAAAACATATCAATGGACACAGAAAAGAGGGAATTTCCTGTGCACTGTTGCCAGAACGCTGAGGTGTTATTTATACATGAGACCTGATATGTTGTGAAAGAAAAGTATCCTGCAACTCCATTGGTTGAAGTGGCTATGAAAAGAGCCAATGAAATGAAGGAAAAC
This sequence comes from Babylonia areolata, assembly GCF_041734735.1. Taxonomy (NCBI): domain Eukaryota; kingdom Metazoa; phylum Mollusca; class Gastropoda; order Neogastropoda; family Buccinidae; genus Babylonia; species Babylonia areolata. The sequence continues at coordinate 73,578,163 of NC_134893.1, read as the reverse complement.
AATGAACTCCATAATGAAGGGGAATAACTGTCACTTGAAACACAAAAGCAGACTGCAGACAGATCAAATACCTCAGGGCCAGTTCTGATTTCTAATTCTATTCAGATTTATTGCTGCCACTGTGAAGAATATCTTTCAGACAATCTCAAGACAGTTGAACTTCCTCTTGTTATAGTTTTTTTTCTCAACAAAAAGACTGATTTTTTTTTTTTTTTTTTTTTTTTACAATGGGACAAAATGCAAAAGAAAAATGTACACCACCACTGAAGACTTCATTAGGATCATATCTGAATGGAATGGTTTAGTAAAAAGAAAAAAAAGTGCTCACAGCAACAGGCTGACTCAACAGTTATTTTTCAATAATCAAGAGTTCTTTGCCTGGTTAGCACTTTACAGGACTACTAGCATGCACACACACACACACACACACACACACACTAAAATCAATGTAAACCAATTAAAAAAAAAAACAACTGTTTAACATGCATACACACCAACAAAAACAAAAAGAACAAATTAAAAAAAACAAACCCACCCCCAGACATAAATAAAACTATTACACAGCCAGTGACAATCATATCAATAACTGAAACATGACGACAGCTGACTGTTAAGCAAGAGACAAAAACTGTGTGGACAGGGTGTCCCCTTTGAGAGGTGATTAAGTGAGGGCATCAATTAGTGCCGACCAGGGAGGAGGGGGAGACAGGGCAGTGAAGAGCTACTTGCCTCCAGATGCTGAAGGAACTGACAGGACTGTCACCCCATCAAACCACACAGTGCAGTGCTCCACTGACCCTGCAGGCTGGAGGATCACATCTCTCCAGCTCCCTCCCCTCCTTGAAGGGCCTTCACACTGCCAGCCCACATTTCTTTACCTCTCTACCTCTCTCCCCTCCTTGAAGGGCCTTCACACTGCCAGCCCACATTTCTTTACCTCTCTACCTCTCTCCCCTCCTTGAAGGGCCTTCACACTGCCAGCCCACATTTCTTTACCTCTCTACCTCTCTCCCCTCCTTGAAGGGCCTTCACACTGCCAGCCCACATTTCTTTACCTCTCTACCTCTCTCCCCTCCTTGAAGGGCCTTCACACTGCCAGCCCACATTTCTTTACCTCTCTCCCCTCCTTGAAGGGCCTTCACACTGCCAGCCCACATTTCTTTACCTCTACCTCTCTCCCCTCCTTGAAGGGCCTTCACACTGCCAGCCCACATTTCTTTACCTCTCTCCCCTCCTTGAAGGGCCTTCACACTGCCAGCCCACATTTCTTTACCTCTCTCCACTCCTTGAAGGGCCTTCACACTGCCAGCCCACATTTCTTTACCTCTCTCCACTCCTTGAAGGGCCTTCACACTGCCAGCCCACATTTCTTTACCTCTCTCCTCCTGCCTTCACACTGCCAGCCCACATTTCTTTACCTCTCTCCACTCCTTGAAGGGCCTTCACACTGCCAGCCCACATTTCTTCCCTTCCCTCCCGCCTAGCTGCCGCTACAACCTCTTTCTGCGCCTTTCACTCCCTCCCTGTTCCTTCCGTTTTCTGTCCCCTACAAGGCATCAAAGATTCCAACCTTTTCCCCTTCTTTTTTTCTTTCTTCTTCTTCTTCTTTTTTTTCTCTCCTTTTAACCCTGAGAGCAGTATGTGACAGAGAGTGCCAATCATACTTTATTGACGCTGGTTCCTACAATACTATCTCAGTACCATACTTAACACAAACCAAAGCTTCACGCTGACAGCGCCTTGACGGCACCAATGAAAACTCTTCCTGATGTTGCTAACTTTATTTCTCACCATATAAAGACTTTTTCTGCCACTCAAACTATTAAGAAGAAAATGGAAAAATGAAAATCAATAGCAGGTCTCTTGTGACTATTCTCTGTGGTAATCAACTCCATATACAATGTACTATATGCTGACTTTTCAACCTAAGAAAGTAAGATGTGAAAGTGAAAAGATGATGAGAAAAGAAACGGCCTGGGGGTGGATGTGTTGGTGGCAGAGGGGTCCCCATATTGACATCTTTCTGACTTTCCAGTAAGCGGGATGAACTGTTTTAAATGTTTCAGTTTAAAGCAGTTTATAAGTATTGGTAGGACATACAGTAGTCATGGTTTAACACCTGCACAGTTCATTTCCCTGAGCTGTGATACGGCAATGACAGACCAATGGTCACAAGTTGTCTACACTTATGGAACAACAAGGCAACCTGGTGCTGTCCCAAAACAAGTCCTGTTAAAGGTCCAATATCTCTTTACGGCCATAGGAACAATGAATTCCCGTTCTGTGTGTTTAAGGCTCAGCACTGGAAGAGGAGGCTCAAACATCTCCTTCCACCATTTCATCCCTTACCGACATGTCATGTACCCCTTCAATGCGGAGTGAATGGGGAGAATCTGAGTGAAGTGCCTTTCACATGGACACAACACTGTGCCAAAACATTGGCGATCAATGGCATCTCCTCTGATGATATACATATACGATATACACACTAATAAACATAGTTATTATCCAGCACATGGCACCAGCAGTCTCTTCTGGGGACTGCACACATGACAGCTTCGTCAGGACGGTCAATGAAATTTGAAGTTAAAATGTGTAATACCATACAGGACCAACAAAGTGCTGACCAATGTGAAATATCTTCCACATGTTTGATTTTTTTCTTTTCTTTCTTTAAGACATGCAAATATTCGCAAACACACACACACATGAAGCCCAAAATAACACAATAAAATGCTTCATGGGCTGCAACTCACACATTCACTCATACAAACAGTGAGATTGATATGTATGACAGCTTTTACCCCTGGCATGTAGGCAGTCATACTCTGCTCTCAGGGGAAAATAAAAGCCTGACCAACACTAGCCTGTGAAATCAGATCTTTACAAATATCAACAGTGCTAAACCTCACCAAAAACGTATTACTTCACTTACAACCCTGGCTTCTGTATTTCTTTTGGTAGTTTTACTACAATGTAAAAAGTATAATCTTCTAGTTCTACACATTAACAAGTATAATCTTCTACACATTAACATATTTTTTCTCACAAAGAACAACTCCATTTGACACTTACATAAAATTTAATGTGGGGACTATTAGACTAACAAAACAGCAAAATATTTGGGAAAATAAAGTTCTAAGAAAAAAAACACACATATCAGTTTGGGATGAAATATAATCTCCCTAATCCTGATATTTGTTTCTAGTGTATGTTCTGAATATAATCATAATCATATACAAACTGTTGGAAGGAGATATTATCACACTCGATAAGAGCATCAAGATGACAACAGAGAACCATATTCCAACCATCTATTTTCTGGGGGAAAAGAAAACACAAACAACTAAAAAATACATTAAAAACTCATACTGTGAGCAGAACTATTAAATTTCAAAAAAGTATGTCTTTAAAAAGAGAAGAAGAAAGGGCTAACACTGGTCAGAATCCCACAGGCTCAAGCTGACCAGTAGGCTGCGCCACTACCAGTGTTTGCAATGAGCGGGCGAGAAAGGGAGACAAAAAGTTCTCCTGGTTACTGGCTGCTGAGACGGTTGCCTAGGAAACCCGCGCTGGCACAGCCATAATTTGACAGTCAGCACTAGGGCCGTTCATTGAGAAAGGGCGAGGAGAAAAATCAATATGGCCATGCTGCTATCTGAAGGCAAAGGGATGGTATAAACAGCGATCGATGTCCTGCGTCCATTGCTTGCTCTGTAGGCCGGGAACTGGATTATGCTATTGATTTTTAATCCAAACTCATTTCAACTCCCCTGCATCCCCCGACCCATTTGTGCGTATTGGCTACCTGATAACATTTCAGCACAGCTAGATATGCACACTTGTCTCCGATGGCATCTCCAGTCACTAGGAAAAAAATGGCGCTCATCCCTATCTTCTCTACATTGTCGTCCACTTTAGTCCAGGCTTTCTTTGCACAGCAACTTCATAACTATCTTCAATGCTTACCAAAAAGGAAAACTCCTATTGTCATAGTTTTCATGATTCATTTTCCACCATTGGGTTTGTTAGTGCCCCAAGTGAAGCAACTAAAAGTCTCAACACCTTTTGCAAAACACTGTATCGTATTGGTGATGCTGTTGCTGTTTTCATATCAAATGCATGACATCAAAATCCAGTGTGAAAGTCAAGAAAATTCTCTGATGTGTTACAAATAACCATCCATACTATCAGTTCACATTACCACATGTATGTAGTACTTAAACTCGCATGTTACTGACACAAAGAGCAGAGAAATTTCAGCTTAAAAAAACAAACAAAAAAACTTGGTGTTTCAAACACGGGAACACTTCTCTGAATCTGATTTTACATTAATCAAATCCTAAATGCCACAGATACTGAGATAGCTATATGGTTTCATTTCAGCTTGCAAAATATTCTGAATAGCGTCAATTACTGTCACTGCTGAAACAATGTCTGTGAGCAATGATTTATCATGCTATCTGTCTCACTTTTCTGAGTTTTAAAAATTTTCAAAAAATTAAAGAACTAGAAATAAAGATTAAAAGAACAAATACATCTTAAATTACCCGAATTTCTTACATGGGTGACTGCTCATAGGACTGTCAATAGCTGTATAGTAAAAAGGGAAAAAAAAACTCAACCAAAGCAGCAAAATGCAAATGCTCAAGTTTAAACTTTTTGTGAGTTAGTACCTTTTTCTTTTACATCAATCACTGAATGATTAAGACAAAAGTTAGCTTCATTCTAATATCTATCGCAGAAAATGGAGTGTGGATACCTATATATTATATGGCAAGGTAAAACTACAAAAGGTCATGCATGTAAAAGCCCACTCAAACAGTCATGTATATGAGTGAATATGGAAGTTGCAACCCATGAATGAAGACAAATTCTAATAAATACATGTAATATTCATGTTAATTTACTAATTAGTTGCTACTTTTGTCACACTCAGTCATGAAAAATGAGTCTGATGTCTCTATCACCCAGTCCACTCCCTCTTTTCATAGACAGTGCCAGAAATTCTCTGTCTCTCATTAACTGTTCACCAACAATGAATCAAAGCCCAAAACCCAACATGGGCAGTCCAAACTAATGCCATGCCACACACTGACAAAGACAATACACAAAGTAACAACACATCAATGTTGCCCAATTCATACAATAATAATCACAATAATAATTTGAAATGACATAGTTGTATATCGCCTTTTCTCTGAAAAAGCTCAATGGGCTTTACAAAAACGGGCGAACACTCACTCACACATGCAAGCAGGCATGCGCACACAAACACACACTAGTACATAACAAGAACTTATCTCCGATGTTGCGCATGTTCAACTTTGTTCTAACCATTCCTGGTACTCATCACCTCTTGTCAACATGAAAGTCACCTCTCATTATCTTAGTTTAACACTTCAGTTCAACTTCAAGTCTGCCACTGGCACAGAAACTGACCAAAATAACACTGAAAAGACTGCAGCCTCAAGCTGTGGAGTCAGCAAAACTGCACTGAAAAAGGGGTTAAATAGTTTGTGACAATGTACACATGTCAGCTGGCTGGGGAGACAGGATCAACAGCTTGCAACAGGAGTTGATGGCTGTGCCCACATTTCCTCCCCTCCACTCCCCTGTGTGACTGTCAGAGCCAACTTCCACCCCTTGTTGTCTACACTATCCATTCCATCTTGTGGGGTCAAATTGTGGATATTGCCACCTTCACAAACTCAACTCCGCTGTTGCCTGGAGTTTTGTGCTGTAAGCTGAAGCATATCATCCACTGACTGATGAAAAAAAAAAAGTCCCATCATTATTGCTTTATTGGCTGACAGGTCCAGCATTATTTATGATTCCAGTCAGCATGCATTACCACATTACCAGGAATAACATCCCTCACCCATCCCTCCTCCGTGGAATCAATCAGGAAAATGCTGGCACTGCCTTTTTTTTTTCTTCATTTGTTTAATGTGATCAACCAGTAAAATACCGGCAGTTGCCCAGCTATACACATTCTGTGTTCTGGTATCAACCCATAGCACACTCCAATCATCCAATTTGTTTTTCTTTTCTCTGATATGCGACTTGTGATGATCATGTTTATGACATGAACCTGACTGGGCCCTACTTCTTTTTACCCTTCTCTCACCCCCTTTCTTCTGTCAATTTCCTGCCTCAATTCTCTCAATTAAAGGGGGAAAAAAGAAGGAAATGGTTGCATTGAAGACAGCTATGTTACAAACGTGTCAGCGTGTTCATATATGTGTGTATTTTCCTGAGTGTGTGTGCATGTTGATGCCTGTCCATCAACTGATCAAGTCAATTCCTTGTGGGGAGGCACCATGGCCAAATCAGGTGCTGGACTTGTGATCCACCAAGCAGGCTTCAAGTGTAATTGGGGGTGTGGGGGTGCTTTTGTCTGTGTGTGTGTGTGTGTGTGTGTGTGTGTAATGCCGATAATGGTCAATGTTTAAACCTTGGGCATCAAATGGAAGAAGTGTATGTGTGTGTGTGTGTTTGTATCTCAGTATGTGTGTGTGTATCTGTTTTTAGTAGAGGCAGAAAGACAGTGTGCGTCTCTATGTGTGACAGAGGAAGAATCAGACATGATACGTGATACAGAGCGCAAAAATGAAGCCTTTCATTTACAACCGTGGATATATCTGCGGTTTTGGGACAACTGCATTATCAGGTGTCCAGCCACTCATTTGCATATGCTTACCTCCCTTGCAAATGGCCACTGCCTTGGTGACTGTTTGAAGCAATTTCTTGGCACGTTTTGGCTTAATTTTGATGCGTTTTTGTTGTTGTTGTTGTTTTATAAAGCGAAAGCTGTTCAGTGTGTCAACATGGCTGCCAGAACGTACAGTACAGAAGAGCTGGCTAGAATTTTGTTTTATTTTCTGAACAACATCAACAATAGCAACTACGGAAATGTGACAGAAAACGAAAGTAATATTGTTGTTGATCAAGTAAAGTGATTCTGGTTATCCTAATGATGATTACATGCTACAGCATACATCCACAGGAAGGGGACGGGGGTGGGGGGGTGTTAATAGTGGGTAGAGAAAAAAACCCAACATTTTAGCCTGAAACCTTCATTCTGGGGTTTTCATCTACTATAAAACCCTCCAGATGAAAGCTTCAACTTAGTTCAAGTTGAAATATTGTTAACAGTGAGTTTTTGTGTTTTAGTAATATTGTGTAATACTGTTTGTAAGTGTTCGGGAAGAAGGGGGTGTGTGTGGGTGTATGTGAGTGGTTATGTATCGTGATTATGTTGAAAACAACATGATAGTATAGGAAACAACATAATGACACTTGCTTGTTGTGTCTAATACATTTGCTAATATCTTAGCACTGTTTCCGCCCATAAAATATATGAACTTGAATTTTCTACTTTTCTTCAAAATATTCTGTGTATATATTTTTTCTAAAAATCTGAGTTATCTTCCCCTGATTGGGAGATATATCATCCTGTCAACATCGCAGTTCCATTAATTATATCCTCCATTCATTTTCCTTCAGGAAAACATATACTTTTAAGCATAATTTTTATTTTTGTGATTTTGTTATTGTTGTTGAGGTTTGTGATTAGTTTGCAAAAATCACAAATAGTTCCAGAAGTGAAAGTGTCAGTTGGAGAACTTGACATCAGACAAACTAAAGAGCGGGGAGAGAACTGAGTATAACAATCATGAGTTTGACAGTTTATGAGAACAAATGGGTGCAATAACCAAGTGGCTAAAGCGTTGGACTTTCAATCTGAGGGTTCTGGGTTCGAATCTTGGTGTGGGTGTCTGGTGGGTAAAGGGTGGAGATTTTTCCAATTTCCCAGGTCAGCATATGTGCAGACCTGCTTGTGCCTGAACCCCCTTTGTGTGTATATGCACGCTGAAGATCAAATATGCACGTTAAAGATCCTGTAATCAATGACAGCGTTTGGATTTGGTGGGTTATGGAAACAAGAACATACCCAGCATGCAAACCCCCCAAAATGGAGTATGGCCGCCTACATGGTGAGGTAAATAAACAAACCTTACACATAAAATGTTGCATGTATGTCTGTGTATGAATGTGTACCTGAAATCTGACTGAACGACACAGGAAACAAATGATGAGCACCCACTGACAGCTGTCAGTCAGCTCTACCCAGGTAGGCAGGCTATTGTGCAAACCACCCACTGTTTGTAAAACCGTCAGTCAGCTCTACCCAGGTAGGCAGCCTATTGTGCAAACCACCCACTGTTTGTAAAGCTGTCAGTCAGCTCTACCCAGGTAGGCAGCCTATTGTGCAAACCACCCACTGTTTGTAAAACCGTCAGTCAGCTCTACCCAGGTAGGCAGCCTATTGTGCAAACCACCCACTGTTTGTAAAGCTGTCAGTCAGCTCTACCCAGGTAGGCAGCCTATTGTGCAAACCACCCACTGTTTGTAAAACCGTCAGTCAGCTCTACCCAGGTAGGCAGCCTATTGTGCAAACCACCCACTGTTTGTAAAGCTGTCAGTCAGCTCTACCCAGGTAGGCAGCCTATTGTGCAAACCACCCACTGTTTGTAAAACCGTCAGTCAGCTCTACCCAGGTAGGCAGGCTATTGTGCAAACCACCCACTGTTTGTAAAGCCGTCAGTCAGCTCTACCCAGGTAGGCAGGCTATTGTGCAAACCACCCACTGTTTGTAAAGCTGTCAGTCAGCTCTACCCAGGTAGGCAGCCTATTGTGCAAACCACCCACTGTTTGTAAAGCTGTCAGTCAGCTCTACCCAGGTAGGCAGCCTATTGTGCAAACCACCCACTGTTTGTAAAACCGTCAGTCAGCTCTACCCAGGTAGGCAGGCTATTGTGCAAACCACCCACTGTTTGTAAAACCGTCAGTCAGCTCTACCCAGGTAGGCAGCCTATTGTGCAAACCACCCACTGTTTGTAAAACCGTCAGTCAGCTCTACCCAGGTAGGCAGCCTATTGTGCAAACCACCCACTGTTTGTAAAGCTGTCAGTCAGCTCTACCCAGGTAGGCAGCCTATTGTGCAAACCACCCACTGTTTGTAAAACCGTCAGTCAGCTCTACCCAGGTAGGCAGCCTATTGTGCAAACCACCCACTGTTTGTAAAGCTGTCAGTCAGCTCTACCCAGGTAGGCAGCCTATTGTGCAAACCACCCACTGTTTGTAAAGCTGTCAGTCAGCTCTACCCAGGTAGGCAGCCTATTGTGCAAACCACCCACTGTTTGTAAAACCGTCAGTCAGCTCTACCCAGGTAGGCAGGCTATTGTGCAAACCACCCACTGTTTGTAAAGCTGTCAGTCAGCTCTACCCAGGTAGGCAGCCTATTGTGCAAACCACCCACTGTTTGTAAAACCGTCAGTCAGCTCTACCCAGGTAGGCAGCCTATTGTGCAAACCACCCACTGTTTGTAAAACCGTCAGTCAGCTCTACCCAGGTGGGCAGCCTATTGTGCAAACCACCCACTGTTTGTTAAGCACTGAGAGCTTTGTCTCTGACTGAGGATAGGCACTAAAAAGTATCCATGTCATCATCATCATGATCAAACAGATTGTGTATGTCTCACATGTGTACGCACACTCATGCAGGTAAACAAGTTTTTCTGTACACAAGTCATTGTGCGAGTTACTTGTAATGCTACATTGTCATGATGACTTTTCAGTGTATGACCATTTGGGGGCTCCAACACCCATGTTCACTTCTATGATACATGAGTGGGCTTTTATGTGTATAACCGTTTTTACCCCACCATACTCCTTTTTCAGGGCGCACATACTAGGAAAGTTCTGGCTTCCAATCCACTGAATGCCCAATATGTATTAGGGATTTTTAACACTCACATTTGATTTTCTGCACAAGTATTCACATAAAGGAGGTTCAGGCACTTGCTGGTCTGAACATCTGTTGACCCAGACAATCAGAAAAACCTCCACCCTAGACCCACCAGGTGCTTTGACCAGGATTCAAACCAAGGAACCTTACACTGAAAGTCCAACACTTGGCTGTTGTGCCAATCATCCACTGTGTTCATTTTACATTTGTTATAATCTGCAACATTTACTATGATAAAACAAAAGTTTTGAACAGCAAAGATTTATAACTGGACTGGGAAGAGTCAGCAAGACATGAAGTACAAAAATGACTGGCAGAAATAATGAAATATATGCAGAACTCTAAAGGCTGTACGCAGACTTGGTCTTTGTTCAATATTCTAAAGTGATTTCTTTAAATTTTACTTTTAACAGGACACATTTAAATCGAACCGGTCTGGAAATTTCCTCTTCCTTGTTTGCAAACACACCCACACATGCACATACCCACACACACACACACACAGGTACGAGTGGGTGACTAACACAACACGGTAGTACTCCGAATACTGTGCACGAAGTTGGTCTTTGTTCAATGTTTCCGAAATATATCTTTTAATGCCGGCAACATTGTTAGGATACCTTTTAAATCGAACAAATCTGGAACTTTTTTTATTCTTTTGCTTGTACATTCCTAGCGCTCGCGTGTACACGAACGCACGCACACGCAAACACACACAGACACAACACACGTGTCCGCGCGCGCTCAAAAACTACACAACGAAGGTGGGGGCTGCTCACAATCTGACGGATCGAGTGAAATAAAAACGGTAACTAGGCTATCTTCGAATCTGGTTGCTTGAACTAGCATTTCTAAAACAATAGTTCTATTTGAAGTACAGTGTTGCTTTGAAAAACGTGATCTTCAAACCCAAAGTATCTTAATGGTGTCTCTCGAACACAGTCAACAAAATTGACACTACCATGCCCCAACACCACACACCGAAAGCTCCGTGATCCCTAGCCATCAAGGAAGGAACGAAGACCAACCCACACAAAAAGACAACAACCCAGACAGGTCACTTACCAAACGTGGTCGGCCTCAATGTAAACAATCAGTTACGTAATGTCGGCTGGACGATACGGTGTGCCACTCGCCACTTAGGCAACGCAGGACTTCTCACGGATGAATTAATAGCCCGAAAACTTGATAATCATGCGTGACCTTTTCGAGCTTCCGACAATGAAACGTGCCAGTTCACGATTAAATTACTACGCGAAATCATTAACATCAAAACATAGTTCTAAATCTTTCCATTTGTAATGAACAATGCAAAAATATTCTGCAGATTTAATTCATTAAATTACGCTAAAATATTTATAGATGTAACTAATGTAAGGTTTGTAGCCATACGCATCGGGTCAGTATGCACTGTATCTTGTTTGTTTGCTATCCTTCCGCGGTCGGCTGTCTGAAATCCATGGAATGTTGACGTCACAAACTGCCTCTTGTTTCTCTTGAGTCACACACCCCACTACAACTAACGGGGTGTACAGGTTTAATAAATACTTTAATCGGTGTTCTTGAAATAAGTTGTTCTGAAAATCAAAATGAAATATTAAGAAAAATAATAATAACATAGAAAAATGTACGCTGTGTCTTCTTTTCTAAACGTTCTTTAATTATTTTCTCGCACTTTATTTATGTGCGCCCCCATTACTTAAATGGAATAATCAAGGTTCAAAGTTCATGACCTGACCCTTGGTATTGCCCAGCTTTCGCGCGAAAATTTTCAATCGATATGACAATAAACCAAATAAAAATATATAAGAGGAAGAAGAAAATGAAAGTAGACGGATTATAATGGAAATATTTCTTTTGCACATTAGTTAAACAGTGGATGATGTGAAATTCATGAACATACAGGAATAGGCCTTCACATGTTAGTTCCTCGGCCGTAACAAAAACTAAAACAAAACAAATTATCAACTGATTTTTATTTCTCTGAGCATATTTCAACCTTTTTCTGCCCCTTCCGTAGTTTACACGAAATAATTTGATCTAATGTAAGGAGGAATGTCATCAAGTAAAATAACTGTATGTGAAACAAGAAGTCGTCTGGTGTGTGATACATCTCAGCCACTGGTACTGATGCCGAGTGGATAACTGATGGGCCGTGGATCATTCGGTTTGTCAGTCTACTTTTATTATGACTTTTCAAGGGGAAAAAAGTTGGCAAACTCGGTTTTGAAAGGTTCTAATTATAATGTTACCCATTCACAGCCAGTCAATTCAGAGTGCAAAATTCCTTTTAGCTGTGTTCCCTTTCACAGCCAGTCAGTCAATTCAGAGTGCAAAATTCCCTTTAGTTGCCGTTGCACGGTAAACACAGAAAAGACTGTGTCCACTGAATGCTGACGGATGTGATGCGAAGAAAATATGGCAGTTTATTACTGACGGCAGTCCTACCACGACCGAACATTAGGAGCAATGGGTTCATGGATAACAGACCCCGATGATGATCTTGTCGTATTTCACTGAGTGACATGCCCCGGGGTGCCGAGTTTACCTAGCTCAGTGGTGCGGCTGAGAATCAGTGCCACTGACATTAGCGGCGGCCAGGGGATTTATATTACTGACTACTCAGTGATATCCATAAGTATAATTACTTTAAAACTGAGGCAGCAGCCAGTATGCTGTCAAACTCAATCAATGAATGCAAAGGTAACATGAAATAAAATAAACTGATAAAATAAAATAAAATAAAATAAATCTTGGCAATGATGACTACGGCAAGTGCTGGTTCGTGTTTGTGATCAGGGCAACTGATTTCGTGACGCCTTTCACTGATGCCCAACTCCGTCCGGAATGGTCAAAAGGTAAGTTAGGCCACTGATACCGACACTGGCACTGACGGTCTGTCTGTCTCTCTACTGTGTCCACACACACACACACACACACACACACACACACACACACACATACACCGATGTCATATGCCTATACACACACACACACACACACACACACACACACACACACCACTCATATATATATATATATATATATATATATATATATGAGTGGTGTGTGTGTGTGTGTGTGTGTGTGTGTGTGTGTGTGATTTCTCATATAGTGCCTGCAATGCAGAACGCACCGCGAAAAATGTTAGGTAGACCGGCTGTTCCAATTTAGGATAACAAAACGGGGAATTATACCCATCACTGACGAAATAAATTATACACAACTGTTGCTGACTGTGCCGTGCCCCAGCCCCCACGCCCTGACCATGGACATATATGTGTGTGTGTGTGTGTGTGTGTGTGTGTGTGTGTGTCTCAGTGGCCATATGACACGTTTTCTCCGAAACCAGCCACGCACTGTGTTGGGGAGACAGGTTTGCCTCTGTGACAACCTTGAACTTCCCATCAGCTGTCTCCGCCTGGGCTTGTTTCGCTTTCAGTGTATGCTCGCCACTGTTAGGAATTATGAGTCATCGTCTTGTTCATTAACAAGGGCGGGAGTACACTGTCCTGAAGAGTCTTGCAGCTTTTCAGTTTTCGTTCAGCCAAGAACCTCTCAGTACCCCGCACGGGCGCCAGTCTTTCTGAACTTACCGGTAACGATTTGGGGCCGGCGCAGCTCTGGCGGTGTTATGGTGCTGCCTGTATTTATCTGTTTATTCGTTTTATTTTGTCGTCGTTTTTCAGTTGTGCAACTTCTCTCAGCTTCGTGCGTCCCTTTTTGCTGACCGCTGCAGTGCCGGCGGCCAGTGAACCCTGCTAAGAACCCTGTCCACCCAAGACCTCAGTTTATCCGTCAGCAGCACTACAGCAACAGTGCGGCATACAGCTGACTCGGGTCTTACAATTTCTAGACAAACATGATTGTAAAAGAAAAGTCACAGGTCCTCCCAGTTCCCAAATCTACATCAGTCAAGTGTATCCTGTACACGTAACATGTGTCTTGCTGTTTAATAAGAGGAGAATTTCAAAGGCTGAGTGTGTTTGCTTTGACATGAGTGGGCAATCGCAAACACGAATGTGTAGACTGCATTGCTGGCCGGTATTGACTGGCACAGGTCCAAACCAGAGACACTAATATCTCATCTTCTGGTGTCTATGGTCCAAACTAAGTACTGACGTCTGCTGCAGTTGGCTCACACTTACTGAGGCTGCATTCATACCAAACACGGTCGGACCAAATGGCATCGGGCAGACGGAAAATAATTATGGTCCAACTCCGCAACTGTCTGTTGCAGCGTCCTGGGAAACGCGACGGGTGGGGGAGGGGAGGGAAATCCGGCGACGATGTTTGTCAGTGACTGTGTTACAAGTTCAGTCCCTTGAAGAGACGGACGGCAAATAACGTCCATGCACGTTGTTCAGAAGACGTGGACGGTCGTCCGTGCTTGATGTGAACGCTTTTCGCGCCACTTGTGACAGCAAAGAGCAAAATCATCACTCAGTTTTGAGGCCGACAAAGATGAAAATTGACAATGTTTATATAAAGATAAGTTGTGTGTGTGTAGACTGAATATGCAATGCGTAGGTCAGTTCATTTGTACCAGCCATCATGTGTGAGGAAGAGAAAGAAAATGAACATTTCTGAACACAAACATTATTGTATTACTTGTTATAGAAACAAATGTGTGTGAGATATTTGGGCTGCTCTTCCTGGGATGAGGATGAATGCACCATCCCTGAGCACTGCCATGTCTTTTTTCTGTCTGCATGTGCACACATTTCTTAGAATTCTGAGTGCCAGGGACAACAATTTTGTTGTGGCTTTCAAGTGCACCAAATTCATGCTGCACATGGGACCCCCACTCAATTTATTGTCTCCTCTGAAATGACTAGTACCCAGACCAGCACTCAAGGTGGAAGTCAAAATGCAGGTCCATAAAGGGACTTAACCTGTGGACACCAGCTTCCTGGCCAGACACATTACCACCACACCACCACTCCACTGGCACATATCTGAGCTGTTAGACCACACGATGTCAGTAGGTCCATTAATCTATTCCTGTTACACCACATCTTGTCAGCAGGTCCCATTTGCTTGTACCTGTTACACCTGGTGCTGGTGGCAGGTCCCATTAGCCTATTGCTGTTACACCTTGCCTTGTGAGCAGGTCCCATTAGCCTATTGCTGTTACACCTCACCTTGTGAGCAGGTCTCATTAGCCTATTGCTGTTACACCTCACCTTGTGAGCAGGTCTCATTAGCCTATTGCTGTTACACCTTGCCTTGTGAGCAGGTCTCATTAGCCTATTGCTGTTACACCTCACCTTGTGAGCAGGTCTCATTAGCCTATTGCTGTTACACCTCGCCTTGTGAGCAGGTCCCATTAGCCTATTGCTGTTACACCTCACCTTATGAGCAGGTCTCATTAGCATATTGCTGTTAACCTCACCTTGTGAGCAGGTCTCATTAGCCTATTGCTGTTAACCTCACCTTGTGAGCAGGTCTCATTAGCCTATTGCTGTTACACCTCACCTTGTGAGCAGGTCTCATTAGCCTATTGCTGTTACACCCCACCTTGTGAGCAGGTCTCATTAGCCTATTGCTGTTACACCTCACCTTGTGAGCAGGTCTCATTAGCCTATTGCTAGCCTATTGCTGTACACCCCACCTTGTGAGGTCTCATTAGCCTATTGCTGTACACCCCACCTTGTGAGCAGGTCTCATTAGCCTATTGTTGTACACCCCACCTTGTGAGCAGGTCTCATTAGCCTATTGCTGTACACCCCACCTTGTGAGCAGGTCTCATTAGCCTATTGCTGCACACCCCACCTTGTGAGCAGGTCTCATTAGCCTATTGCTGTTACACCCCACATTGTGAGCAGGTCTCATTAGCCTATTGCTGTACACCCCACCTTGTGAGCAGGTCTCATTAGCCTATTGTTGTACACCCCACCTTGTGAGCAGGTCTCATTAGCCTATTGCTGTACACCTTGCTTGTGAGCAGGTCTCATTAGCCTATTGCTGTTACACCTTGCTTGTGAGCAGGTCTCATTAGCCTATCACTGTTACACCCCACCTTGTGAGCAGGTCTCATTAGCCTATTGCTGTTACACCTCACCTTGTGAGCAGGTCTCATTAGCCTATTGCTGTTACACCTTGCCTTGTGAGCAGGTCTCATTAGCCTATTGCTGTTACACCCCACATTGTGAGCAGGTCTCATTAGCCTATTGCTGTACACCCCACCTTGTGAGCAGGTCTCATTAGCCTATTGCTGTACACCCCACCTTGTGAGCAGGTCTCATTAGCCTATTGCTGTACACCCCACCTTGTGAGCAGGTCTCATTAGCCTATTGCTGTACACCCCACCTTGTGAGCAGGTCTCATTAGCCTATCGCTGTTACACCTTGCTTGTGAGCAGGTCTCATTAGCCTATTGCTGTTACATCTCGCCTTGTGAGCAGGTCTCATTAGCCTATTGCTGTTACATCTCGCCTTGTGAGCAGGTCTCATTAGCCTATTGCTGTTACACCCGACGCTGGGAGCAGGTTCCATTAGCCTATTGCTGTTCCACCCGACGCTGGGAGCAGGTTCCATTAGCCTATTGCTGTTCCACCCGACGCTGGGAGCAGGTTCCATTAGCCTATTGCTGTTCCACCCGATGCTGGGAGCAGGTTCCATTAGCCTATTGCTGTTCCACCCGACGCTGGGAGCAGGTTCCATTAGCCTATTGCTGTTCCACCCGACGCTGGGAGCAGGTTCCATTAGCCTATTGCTGTTCCACCCGACGCTGGGAGCAGGTTCCATGAGCCTATTGCTGTTACACCCGACGCTGGGAGCAGGTTCCATTAGCCTATTGCTGTTCCACCCGACGCTGGGAGCAGGTTCCATTAGCCTATTGCTGTTCCACCCGACGCTGGGAGCAGGTTCCATTAGCCTATTGCTGTTCCACCCGACGCTGGGAGCAGGTTCCATGAGCCTATTGCTGTTACACCCGACGCTGGGAGCAGGTTCCATTAGCCTATTGCTGTTCCACCCGACGCTGGGAGCAGGTTCCATGAGCCTATTGCTGTTCCACCCGACCCTGGGAGCAGGTTCCATTAGCCTATTGCTGTTCCACCCGACGCTGGGAGCAGGTTCCATGAGCCTATTGCTGTTACACCCGACGCTGGGAGCAGGTTCCATTAGCCTATTGCTGTTCCACCCGACGCTGGGAGCAGGTTCCATGAGCCTATTGCTGTTACACCCGACGCTGGGAGCAGGTTCCATTAGCCTATTGCTGTTACACCCGATGCTGGGAGCAGGTTCCATGAGCCTATTGCTGTTCCACCCGACGCTGGGAGCAGGTTCCATTAGCCTATTGCTGTTCCACCCGACGCTGGGAGCAGGTTCCATTAGCCTATTGCTGTTCCACCCGACGCTGGGAGCAGGTTCCATTAGCCTATTGCTGTTCCACCCGACGCTGGGAGCAGATCCGGACTCCTCCAGTCTTTGAGTGTGTAGCAAGCCTTCATGGCCTCTTCAGAGTTTCACTCTTTCTCCTCTGTCATTTACATGCCATCCCCATTTTGTTTCTGTGCGAGTCAGCTTTTACATGCATGACCGTAATCACCTCACCACACAGGCAGCCATTCTCTGTTCTTTGTGTCTGTGTGTCCTATCGTATGCATGTCTGTGTGTACTGGGTACATTCTGTGTGTGAGTTATCTTTTTCTCCCTCTATGTCCCCATGTGTTGTTGATGCTATCATGCACAAGTGTATGTGTATTGTTGCATGTCAGGTGCCTGGAGCCTGTTACACAGGGAATCTGTGCCATGAAAATGATAAGTACTGTACACTATCACAATCATTATTATTCTCATAAATAACACAACTGCTGCTTTCATCTCCACCTCCCTCCACAGTCCATTATACACCACCCACACACTGACGCCTCCCACTTTCAGCTGCTTTTTATTTTTCTGTTTTTTTTAAAATTTTATTCTCACATGAAAATATCTAGAGAGTAACATTTCATCTACTTATGACATGTGAGACATTCCAAACCTAGAAGGCAAGAAAAACATGCCTGTAAAGAAACAAACAGAAGAATGACTAATGAAAACATCCCCCTCCCCCCCACCCCAAACAAAGCAGAGGACAATCCTCCAGTGAATCACCTCATCAGTACAGACAATCCTCCAGTCAATCACCTCGTCAGTACACAGACAATCCTCCAGTCAATCACCTCGTCAGTACAGACAATCCTCCAGTCAATCACCTCGTCAGTACAGACAATCCTCCAGTCAATCACCTTGTCAGTACACAATCCTCCAGTCAATCACCTCGTCAGTACAGACAATCCTCCAGTCAATCACCTCGTCAGTACAATCCTCCAGTCAATCACCTTGTCAGTACACAGACAATCCTCCAGTCAATCACCTCGTCAGTACACAGACAATCCTCCAGTCAATCACCTTGTCAGTACACAGACAATCCTCCAGTCAATCACCTTGTCAGTACACAGACAATCCTCCAGTCAATCACCTCGTCAGTACACAGACAATCCTCCAGTCAATCACCTCGTCAGTACAATCCTCAGACAATCCTCCAGTCAATCACCTCGTCAGTACACAGATGACAGGCCAGACAGACTGGCAAGTGGCAAAAGGCACTTTTTCTTGAAGGAACAAAAATTGTGTAAAAGAAAAATACATGCATAATTAGAAAAAAAAATGAAGAAAGCAAAGAAGGAAATGGTGTTGAATGCATATGGGTGATACAAGTAATGGACCAGACATATGAGTGCACACACATATAAAAACATAAACATGTATGAATATGTGTACATGCATACACACACAAATACCAATGCATACACATACAAAACATCTGTTATTATCTTATTCGGTATAAACCAGGATATTCTTTGTCAATGGGTATCAACATATCATCTTGTTTATTGTTGCTCATAGTCCAGACAACCAGACTGGGCCATATCAGGACTGCCAAACCATACAAATGCTCAACTGTATCAACACAAAACTGTCACATCTACACATACAAAAAAACCCCACCACAACAAACCCACAAAACTGTTCATGACACCTTATCCTAACTATTTAGCTCCTCAAGGCAAATAAGACAAGGCCATGCTTAGGACGTCACCCCTTCTGCTTAATTTATCATCCCCAGATTACAAAAAATCATAAAAAAGGGGAAAAAAACAAACTTCAAAGCCAAACCAAAAATGCATAAAAAAGAACATACAGGCAAATAACAGTGCAGACTGGACAGCTAGTGCCCATCCCAGTGTTTACAATTTCACTACCTAGTCCCCAGAGCAAAACAGCACAGACAGTACATCACAGACTGTGGAAAAGAGAAAAAAGTGTCAAGGCTTGCTTGAAAAAAGAAAGGGGAATGGACTGGGAAGGCAGAAAAAGGAGGCAACAGTGAAGGAAGAAAGGGGAATGGACTGGGAAGGCAGGAAAAGGAGGCAACAGTGAAGGAAGAAAGGGGAATGGACTGGGAAGGCAGAAAAAGGAGACAACAGTGATGATAGAAAGGGCAATGGACTGGGAAGGCAGAAAAAGGAGACAACAGTGATGATAGAAAGGGGAATGGACTGGGAAGGCAGAAAAAGGAGACAACAGTGAAGGAAGAAAGGGGAATGGACTGGGAAGGCAGAAAAAGGAGACAACAGTGATGATAGAAAGGGGAATGGACTGGGAAGACAGAAAAAGGAGACAACAGTGATGATAGAAAGGGGAATGGACTGGGAAGGCAGAAAAAGGAGACAACAGTGAAGATAGAAAGGGGAATGGACTGGGAAGGCAGAAAAAGGAGACAACAGTGAAGGAAGAAAGGGGAATGGACTGGGAAGGCAGGAAAAGGAGACAACAATGAAAACAGAAAGGGGAATGGACTGGGAAGGCAGAAAAAGGAGACAACAGTGAAGAAAGAAAGGGGAATGGACTGGGAAGGCAGAAAAAGGAGACAACAGTGAAGGAAGAAAGGGGAATGGACTGGGAAGGCAGAAAAAGGAGGCAACAGTGAAGGAAGAAAAGAGGCCAGAAATAAAGACAGCAAGTGAAAAGAGGACATTTGTAGCACAGAATTTCCAGAAGGCAGGGATGCTCTTTATACCAAAAGACCCCCGGCATCCCGTGGGGAAATCATATCATCTACCATTTTCACCTGTGGCATCAGTGTGGGTCCACACCACAAATGCAGCACAGGCCACAAACAAACAACAACAAAAAAACCAATGCTGCTGATCAACCCTGAAGGCTGCTGCCAAAGTCAGGCCCTGTGCTCTCTCTTTGTGCGTGTGGGTGGGTAGGTGTGGGTGTGTATGTCTAAGCGTGTTTGTGAGCAACAGCAAAGTATCTGTGTATGTGTGTGCACAACTGTACGCATGTGTGTGTGTTTGTGTGCATGGGTGTGTGGGTGTGCATACACATGTGCACTGGCAGAACCAGCAAAATGCAAACAGCAGACATTATTTTCTTCCATAACAAAAGAGAGAGATTCACTGGCACACTGGTTTGTGGACACAAGGGAAAGTCTCATCTGATGTTGAAGACCATGGGACAACAGCCACCTTACTGCCAGACGGACGGATCAAGTGTACACAGTGTCAGTGAAGACTGTTCACACTGACCATGTAGTCTGTCATCGGGCCTTGCCTTACTGCCAGACGGACGGTCAGTGAAGACTGTTCACACTGACCATGTAGTCTGTCATCGGGCCTTGCCTTACTGCCAGACGGACGGTCAGTGTAGACTGTTCACACTGACCATGTAGTCTGTCATCGGGCCTTGCCTTACTGCCAGACGGACGGTCAGTGAAGACTGTTCACACTGACCATGTAGTCTGCCATCGGGCCTTGCCTTACTGCCAGACGGACGGTCAGTGAAGACTGTTCACACTGACCATGTAGTCTGTCATCGGGCCTTGCCTTACTGCCAGACGGACGGTCAGTGAAGACTGTTCACACTGACCATGTAGTCTGCCATCGGGCCTTGCCTTACTGCCAGACGGACAGTCAGTGAAGACTGTTCACACTGACCATGTTCTCTGTCATTGGGCCTTGCCTTACTGCCAGACGGACGGTCAGTGTAGACTGTTCACACTGACCATGTTCTCTGTCATTGGGCCTTGCCTTACTGCCAGACGGACGGTCAGTGTAGACTGTTCACACTGACCATGTTCTCTGTCATCGGGCCTTGCCTTACTGCCAGACGGACGGTCAGTGAAGACTGTTCACACTGACCATGTAGTCTGTCATCGGGCCTTGCCTTACTGCCAGACGGACGGTCAGTGAAGACTGTTCACACTGACCATGTAGTCTGTCATCGGGCCTTGCCTTACTGCCAGATGGACGGTCAGTGTAGACTGTTCACACTGACCATGTAGTCTGTCATCGGGCCTCACTGCACACCAAACATCGCTCCGTCTTCAGACCAACTGCCAGCCGTCACCTCCACTACACGCTGCTCATTTTGGCCAGGTAGTCCTCCAAAAACTGTCTCTCGTCCGTCATCTCAAAGTCCAGGTGATCCGACTCGTCCCGGCTGATGTCGGAGATGAGTTCATCCAACACCTGATTCTCCTCCTCCCTCTTTCTGGCCGCCAAGTCCTTGTCTGGAGACTCTGCAGAGAAACAAGACAGCGCCGACATGTTTCTGTTTCAAACCAGGCAACGGTGTCAAAGCGAAAAGAGTCAGTGGGCAGGAGGACAAACAGCAGTGGGCACTCCAGAAAAGCAGTGTTGCTGAAGAGAACACACACAAGACTGGACAACATCATCAAAAGACAGATCGGAACTGATACCATTTACAAAGCAAAAAGGTTATTGCTGACAAGATTCAGCAATATTTGGGAAAGCAAAATTAAAAATTGAAGTGAAAACATCATTAAAAACAAAAAAATAATAAAGCATTATCAGGGTTACTAAAATTGGAACTCAAAGCAGAGACAACAAGTGATATGAGGGTAAATATCTCGCGTCACTGACAAAGAACAAATGTCACTGCAAACAAACATGCCAACAGAACACTGAAGCGCCACACTCAGCTGTTGGCAAATACTCATAATACTCTGACCTTATGTTGTTTACCTTTTGCAAAAGGAATCACTCTTCGAATACTTTCTTTGCCCATTTAGTCTCAAAGAATATTATAAATAAGTACTCTCCCCTTGCCAGGGAATTTTGAGGAATATGGGATACCAATAAATCAATCAAATTATAGCACAAAAACTATAAGAGATACAGAAAAGAAAGTATAAGTTTTATGAAGGACACTGAGGATCTGAACCTGGGATAATTCTCCAATTATTCTGATTGCAGATAACGATTTAGATAGTTCAAATGAGATCACTTTTTGTGCACTTCAAAAGTTTATTTCCACTTTTACAGACTGAAATATCCAAAAAGAAAACAATCAAAATATAGATGCAAATGACATGCTTGTTGTCAGTCTATATCTGTAAAACAAAATAAAATGGGTAAGTGTTCTATAACATGTACAACTGACGCAGACAGGTATGTGAACAACTGCCCTGACAATGACAAACAAGATGTCAATGATACACTCAGACACCAAAGAACACCCCCCTACAGTTGGGGCACGTCTTGGCTGACACTGACTGGCTCCAGGTTGTAACTGGACTGACTGATTATCTGTAGTGCATGCTGGTTTACCTCCTCCACAAACAAGTCAGTTATCAGTGACCCAAACTCCTGTTTCCCATCCTGTGTACCAACAGTGGATTTGATGTAAAAGCAGGGATTACAGGCTGTTGTCTATTCCCCGGTGGTGCTGGGTGAAAGCTACAGCTGACTGATGCTGACAGCCACGCCCCATCTGCACCCTCTGGCTGGTCTACCACCTCTCCTCTGCCCCCCCACACACCACACACACACACTGACCCTCTCATGGTCAGTCACTGTCAGCAGCTAAAGATGCTGTCTGCTTCAATAGCTCAACTCTACAGATGTCCAATGTTGCTGTCAGTTTTGTCACAGTCCTTGTCATTACCCTCATGCTCCAATGAATAATCAGACAAGAGAGATCCATCTCCATCCCTATACCTACCTATCATTATTTGCAAGGCCTGCAAAGTTGGGGAGGACCATTGTTCTTGTCAAAGTTTCAGATGCCTTTTTTTTTCCATATGGTTTTTCCATATACTTTTGTGTGGTCTAGTTAGCAAATCATTATAAAGAATAAAGGGGTCTTCCTCTTGAAGTATGCTCATGTAGACAGTATTTTTTTTTATACTACAGACACATCAAGCTGTCTTTCTGTGCTCATTGAACTAAACTCTGATCAAAGAAAAATCAGAATGCCTGCGTGTCATCACTGGACACTTTGTGGCAGCAAAGAAGTGGTCGGGTCATGTCTTACAGGCACTGAACAGGTTAAACACTGCTGACTTACAGGCACTGAACAGGTTAAACACTGCTGACTTACAGGCACTGAACTGGTTAAACACTGCTGACTTACTGGCACTTAACTGGTTAAACACTGCTGACTTACAGGCACTGAATAGGTTAAACACTGCTGACTTACTGGCACTGAACTGGTTAAACACTGCTGACTTACAGGCACTGAATAGGTTAAACACTGCTGACTTACAGGCACTGAACAGGTTAAACACTGCTGACTTACAGGCACTGAACTGGTTAAACACTGCTGACTTACTGGCACTTAACTGGTTAAACACTGCTGACTTACAGGCACTGAATAGGTTAAACACTGCTGACTTACTGGCACTGAACTGGTTAAACACTGCTGACTTACAGGCACTGAACAGGTTAAACACTGCTGACTTACAGGCACTGAACAGGTTAAACACTGCTGACTTACAGGCACTGAACTGGTTAAACACTGCTGACTTACAGGCACTGAATAGGTTAAACACTGCTGACTTACAGGCACTAAACTGGTTAAACACTGCTGACTTACAGGCACTGAACTGGTTAAACACTGCTGACTTACAGGCACTGAATGGGTTAAACACTGCTGACTTACAGGCACTGAACTGGTTAAACACTGCTGACTTACAGGCTATGAACGGGTTAAACACTGCTGACTTACTGGCACTGAATGGGTTAAACACTGCTGACTTACAGGCACTAAACTGGTTAAACACTGCTGACTTACAGGCACTGAATGGGTTAAACACTGCTGACTTACAGGCTATGAACGGGTTAAACACTGCTGACTTACAGGCTATGAACGGGTTAAACACTGCTGACTTACAGGCACTGAATGGGTTAAACACTGCTGACTTACAGGCTATGAACGGGTTAAACACTGCTGACTTACAGGCTATGAACGGGTTAAACACTGCTGACTTACTGGCACTGAATTGGTTAAACACTGTTGACTTACAGGCTATGAACGGGTTAAACACTGCTGACTTACTGGACTGAATTGGTTAAGCACTGTTGACTAAAAGGCAATGAATGTGTTAAACACTGCTTTCTTACATGCACTGAATGGGTTAAACACTGTTGACTTAGGCCTTGATTCTGGGTCTACATGCATGATGCACAGATACAGCATTCTGACAGCATGCATGACACGCTGTGCTTCAAGGGCCAAACAGGATTTTTGTAGTAAAAAAAAAAAAGTTAGCAAAAAACCAGAAAGAAGTCCAACATGACACAGAGGACCAGTGTCTTCTGCAGACTGTGGTCCCAGATACAGACGGGACAGGAAGAGACAAACAGCTGTGGCCTCCTGCAGGTGAATCGATGGGAGGAAGACCTTGATCTGCCTTTCTTCCCCTGGCCCCGACTCTGGGCCCCTGATACAGAAACATGGCTCACTCACACCTCTCCTCAGCTCTGTCACAGCCACTGTTGGTACCGGCAAGCACAGCACGCCACCGACAGTGTTCTGGGACCACTGAGGAGAACTGTGTCTCACTGAGGAACTGGGGTCACAGGGAAATGTAGGTCACATACACAGAGGAACTGGGGTCACAGGGACATGTAGGTCACATACACAGAGGAACTGGGGTCACAGGGAAATGTAGGTCACATACACAGAGGAACTGCGGTCACAGGGAAATGTAGGTCACATACAGAGGAACTGGGGTCACAGGGACATGTAGGTCACAGAGGAACTGGGGTCACAGGGAAATGTAGGTCACATACACAGAGGAACTGGGGTCACAGGGACATGTAGGTCACATACACAGAGGAACTGGGGTCACAGGGAAATGTAGGTCACAGAGTAACTGGGGTCACAGGGAAATGTAGGTCACATACAGAGGAACTGGGGTCACAGGGAAATGTAGGTCACATACAGAGGAACTGGGGTCACAGGGAAATGTAGGTCACATACAGAGGAACTGGGGTCACAGGGACATGTAGGTCATATACACAGAGGAACTGGGGTCACAGGGAAATGTAGGTCACATACACAGAGGAACTGGGGTCACAGGGAAATGTAGGTCACATACACAGAGGAACTGGGGTCACAGGGACATGTAGGTCACATACACAGAGGAACTGGGGTCACAGGGAAATGTAGGTCACATACACAGAGGAACTGGGGTCACAGGGACATGTAGGTCACATACACAGAGGAACTGGGGTCACAGGGAAATGTAGGTCACATACACAGAGGAACTGGGGTCACAGGGAAATGTAGGTCACAGAGGAACTGGGGTCACAGGGAAATGTAGGTCACATACAATGAGGAACTGGGGTCACAGGGACATGTAGGTCACATACACAGAGGAACCGGGGTCACAGGGAAATGTAGGTCACATACACAGAGGAACTGGGGTCACAGGGAAATGTAGGTCACAGAGGAACTGGGGTCGCAGGGAAATGTAGGTCACATACAGAGGAACTGGGGTCACAGGGAAATGTAGGTCACATAGAGAGGAACTGGGGTCACAGGGAAATGTAGGTCACATACAGAGGAACTGGGGTCACAGGGACATGTAGGTCATATACACAGAGGAACTGGGGTCACAGGGAAATGTAGGTCACATACACAGAGGAACTGGGGTCACAGGGAAATGTAGGTCACATACACAGAGGAACTGGGGTCACAGGGACATGTAGGTCACATACAGAGGAACTGGGGTCACACGGACATGTAGGTCACATACACAGAGGAACTGGGGTCACAGGGATATGTAGGTCGCATGATGTGACATTTGACATTATTGCCTATCATTCAGCTGACAACACGGGGCTAGATCCTGACTGCTCAACTAAAAAAAACCAAAAAATATCCCATCCAATGCAGCATCTGTCAACAAAAGCCAGACAGACACTACCTTCCCCTCTCAACACCATCAGCATTGAAGGAGAAAAAACCCAAAAGAAACATCCAGTCTACCTGACCCTGACGATGACCCCTCCGACTCGTCAGAGGTGTAGGGCAGGTGTCCGTTGTACTTGATGAGGTCGTCCACAGCTTTCTGCACGTTGTTGCGGTGTCTGCGCAGCGCTGTTTTCGCCGCCTCTGCCTCAAAGCCCAGCGACACCACCTGAAAGACAGGACCCACCATGAGTTCACATGTCTGCGCAGTGCTGTTTTCGCCGCCTCTGCCTCAAAGCCCAGCGACACCACCTGAAAGACAGGACCAACGATGAGTTCACATGGCAGGGAAAACCAGGGCCTGTGTTTGTCCATGTCTGTAGCTGAATGGAAGGTTCTGGTTTTGGTTTTTTTAATCATCATTTTTTTTTTTATCTCAACTATAGGTGAAAAGGAACTTTGTAGCAGTGGAAAGGACACAGAAAGGAAGTAGCAGAGAAGACAGAAAGAGAGAGAGGGGTTGGGGATGGGGTTATACAGCCCTATCTGTCTAAAACCTGCAATCAGTGGAAAGGACACAGAAAGGAAGTAGCAGAGAAGAAAGAAAGAGAGAGAGGGGTTGGGGATGGGGTTATACAGCCCTATCTGTCTAAAACCTGCAATCAGTGGAAAGGACACAGAAAGGAAGTAGCAGAGAAGAAAGAAAGAGAGAGAGGGGTTGGGGATGGGGTTATACAGCCCTATCTGTCTAAAACCTGCAATCAGTTGAAAGGACACTGAAAGGAAGTAGCAGAGAAGAAAGAAAGAGAGAGAGGGGTTGGGGATGGGGTTATACAGCCCTATCTGTCTAAAACCTGCAATCAAAATAGACCCCCCCCTGCCCACCACCTTGGTTTTCTCAAGACTGAAAACATCCAAACTCTACAAAAAGACACCAGCAACAGTGCAACCTGTGAGGAAAGCCTTCAGCACACTTCACATGTCATTCCCACAAATTAAAAAAACAACATTTTTTAAAGGAAAAAGAACCACTTGGGAAATTGTAGATCAGTGTGATCCTCACACTAAGTGGAAAACACAAACAGCTTTCTATATCTTGAGTCACAGTTGAAATGTAAAGTTTAAGATGAGTGAGATTCAAAGGAGAAAAGTAAAATGAAAACCATTCTCACTGTTGTCCCATGAAACAGCAGAATTCTGCCGCTCCTGGCAGATACAGACATCAGTATAAATGGGGGAGGGTCTTCAGACTCTCCAACACAGATCTACACTGAGTCAACAAGATTCTTAGTTTTCAGTTTCATGGTGATCTGACAGCATGTTGACAGATCTATGTATCCCAGACCACATCAGCTGTATCAAATATAAAACAAATGAAAAAAACAGACAGCAGATGTCTGACGTTTGCATAAAGCCAACATGCTGATGACACTTTGAGAGCCTGTCCTGGGCTTGTCAACAACATTAACATAAAGCCAACATGCTGATGACACTTTGAGAGCCTGTCCTGGGCTTGTCAACAACATTAACATAAAGCCAACGTGCTGATGACACTTTGAGAGCCTGTCCTGGGCTTGTCAACAACATTAACATAAAGCCAACGTGCTGATGACACTTTGAGAGCCTGTCCTGGGCTTGTCAACAACATTAACATAAAGCCAACGTGCTGATGACACTTTGAGAGCCTGTCCTGGGCTTGTCAACAACATTAACATAAAGCCAACGTGCTGATGACACTTTGAGAGCCTGTCCTGGGCTTGTCAACAACATTAACATAAAGCCAACGTGCTGATGACACTTTGAGAGCCTGTCCTGGGCTTGTCAACAACATTAACATAAAGCCAACGAGCTGATGACACTTTGAGAGCCTGTCCTGGGCTTGTCAACAACATTAACATAAAGCCAACGTGCTGATGACACTTTGAGAGCCTGTCCTGGGCTTGTCAACAACATTAACATAAAGCCAACGTGCTGATGACACTTTGAGAGCCTGTCCTGGGCTTGTCAACAACATTAACATAAAGCCAACGTGCTGATGACACTTTGAGAGCCTGTCCTGGGCTTGTCAACAACATTAACATAAAGCCAACATGCTGATGACACTTTGAGAGCCTGTCCTGGGCTTGTCAACAACATTAACATAAAGCCAACGTGCTGATGACACTTTGAGAGCCTGTCCTGGGCTTGTCAACAACATTAACATAAAAATACAACAAATGGCACACAAAAATGGACCACGCTCAAACCTTATGCACCCATACACTTACAAAAGAGTGGAAATGTACACCCACAAACACCCCCCCCCTCCACACACACACACCAACACACATAGATTCTAACGCCCCCCGCCACCCCCACCCCCCCCCGCCCCAAGTGCCCACCCACCTGAGCGATGTCAGTATCCCTCAGGTCAAGGGGCGGTCCTTTGTCGTCCCGCACGTCGGGCAGCTCCATCAGCTCTGGGTGATCCTGCAGCACCTGACAACACACAGCACACAGGTCAACAACACACAGCACACAGGTCAACAACACACAGCACACAGGTCAACAACACACAACACACAGGTCAACAACACACAGGTCAACAACACACAGCACATGGGTCAACAACACACAGCTCAACAACACACAGGTCAACAACACACAGCACACGGGTCAACAACACACAGCACATGGGTCAACAACACACAGGTCAACAACACACAGCACATGGGTCAACAACACACAGGGCAACAACACACAGCACACGGGTCAACAACACACAGCACACAGGTCAACAACACACAGGTCAACAACACACAGGTCAACAACACACAGCACACAGGTCAACAACACACAGGTCAACAACACACAGCACACAGGTCAACAACACACAGGTCAACAACACACAGCACACGGGTCAACAACACACAGCACACAGGTCAACAACACACAGGTCAACAACACACAGCACACGGGTCAACAACACACAGCACACAGGTCAACAACACACAGGTCAACAACACACAGCACACAGGTCAACAACACACAGGTCAACAACACACAGCACATGGGTCAACAACACACAGCACACAGGTCAACAACACACAGCACGCGGGTCAACAACACACAGCACAGGGGTCAACAACACACAGCACACAGGTCAACAACACACAGCACACGGGTCAACAACACACAGCACACAGGTCAACAACACACAACACACAGGTCAACAACACACAGGTCAACAACACACAGCACACGGGTCAACAACACACAACACACAGGTCAACAACACACAGCACACGGGTCAACAACACACAGCACACAGGTCAACAACACACAGCACATGGGTCAACAACACACAGGTCAACAACACACAGGTCAACAACACACAGCACACAGGTCAACAACACAGGACACGGGGGTCAACACAGCTCACTGCTTCATCGTCTTCACTCCAGCTGAGTTTCAGTATCAGTAGCTCAAGGAGGCGTCACTGCGTTCGGACAAAAGCATATACGCTACACCACATCTGCCAAGCAGATGCCTGACAGTCGAGCTGAAGTACAAGGAACCAACATGTCTTCTCCAGTGATTTTGGTCTTGAGCGGGTCAGCTGATTTTGTTTCAGGTCCTGCCTGCTTTCCATCTCCTCTTCTTCTTCTCCATGTGCCCAGTGGTCTGTCTCTCTTTCTCCTCCATGTGCCCAGTGGTCTGTCTCTCTTTCTCCTCCATGTGCCCTGTGGTCTGTCTCTCTTTCTCCTCCATGTGCCCAGTGGTCTGTCTCTCTTTCTCCTTTTGTCTCTCTTTCTCCTCCATGTGCCCAGTGGTCTGTCTCTCTTTCTCCTCCATGTGCCCTGTGGTCTGTCTCTCTTTCTCCTCCATGTGCCCAGTGGTCTGTCTCTCTTTCTCCTCCATGTGTCCAGTGGTCTATCTCCCTTTCTCCTCCATGTGTCCGGTGGTCTGTCTCTCTTTCTCCTCCATGTGTCCAGTGGTCTGTCTCTTTCTCCTCCATGTGCCCTGTGGTCTGTCTCTCTTTCTCCTCCATGTGCCCTGTGGTCTGTCTCTCTTTCTCCTCCATGTGCCCAGTGCTCTGTCTCTTTCTCCTCCATGTGCCCAGTGGTCTGTCTCTCTTTCTCCTCCATGTGTCCAGTGGTCTGTCTCTCTTTCTTCTCCATGTGTCCAGTGGTCTGTCTCTCTTTCTCCTCCATGTGCCAGTGGTCTGTCTCTCTTTCTCCTCCATGTGCCCTGTGGTCTGTCTCTCTTTAGTGGTCTGTCTCTCTTTCTCCTCCATGTGTCCAGTGGTCTGTCTCTTTCTCCTCCATGTGCCCTGTGGTCTGTCTCTCTTTAGTGGTCTGTCTCTCTTTCTCCTCCATGTGTCCAGTGGTCTGTCTCTCTTTCTCCTCCATGTGCCCTGTGGTCTGTCTCTCTTTAGTGGTCTGTCTCTCTTTCTCCTCCATGTGCCCAGTGGTCTGTCTCTCTTTCTCCTCCATGTGCCCTGTGGTCTGTCTCTCTTTAGTGGTCTGTCTCTCTTTCTCCTCCATGTGTCCAGTGGTCTGTCTCTCTTTCTCCTCCATGTGCCCTGTGGTCTGTCTCTCTTTAGTGGTCTGTCTCTCTTTCTCCTCCATGTGCCCTGTGGTCTGTCTCTCTTTCTCCTCCATGTGCCCTGTGGTCTGCCTCTCTTTCTTCTCCATGTGCCCTGTGGTCTGTCTCTCTTTCTCCTCCATGTGCCCTGTGGTCTCTCTCTCTTTAGTGGTCTGTCTCTCTTTCTCCTCCATGTGCCCAGTGGTCTGTCTCTCTTTCTCCTCCATGTGTCCAGTGGTCTGTCTCTCTTTCTCCTCCATGTGCCCTGTGGTCTGCCTCTCTTTCTTCTCCATGTGCCCTGTGGTCTGTCTCTCTTTCTCCTCCATGTGCCCTGTGGTCTGTCTCTCTTTCTCCTCCATGTGCCCAGTGCTCTGTCTCTCTTTAGTGGTCTGTCTCTCTTTCTTCTCCATGTGCCCAGTGGTCTGTCTCTCTTCAGTGGTCTGTCTCTCTTTCTCCTCCATGTGCCCAGTGGTCTGTCTCTCTTTCTCCTCCATGTGCCCAGTGGTCTGTCTCTCTTTCTCCTCCATGTGCCCAGTGGTCTGTCTCTCTTTCTCCTCCATGTGCCCTGTGGTCTGCCTCTCTTTCTCCTCCATGTGCCCAGTGGTCTGTCTCTCTTTCTCCTCCATGTGCCCAGTGGTCTGTCTCTCTTTCTTCTCCATGTGCCCAGTGGTCTGTCTCTCTTCAGTGGTCTGTCTCTCTTTCTCCTCCATGTGCCCTGTGGTCTGTCTCTCTTTCTCCTCCATGTGCCCAGTGGTCTGTCTCTCTTTCTCCTCCATGTGCCCTGTGGTCTGTCTCTCTTTCTCCTCCATGTGTCCAGCGGTCTGCCTCTTTCTCCTCCATGTGGTCTGCCTCTCTTTCTCCTCCATGTGGTCTGCCTCTCTTTCTCCTCCATGTGGTCTCCTCCATGTGGTCTGTCTCTCTTTCTCCTCCATGTGGTATGCCTCTCTTTCTTGTCCTGGTGGTGGTGTACATCTGAGGGTAGTTACGCTGCTGGTCAGGCATCTGCTTAGCAAATATGGTGTAGTGTATATGGATTTGTCCGAAGGCAGTGCTGCCCTCTCTGAGTTAAGTGAAGTGAAGTGAACTAAGGGCAGTGTGAGGATGTGTGATTCAGTCATGTGCAGGACGTGGCCCAGCCACCTCCTGTCTCTGTTTCACCTCATCCACCATGGTGACGCCTGTGTGTCTCCCTCATTTCTGTCTTGCTGACATGCTGTTCCCAGTCTTCTTCTTCTTCTTCTGCATTCACTCGTATGCACACGAGTGGGCTTTTACGTGTATGACCGTTTTTACCCCGCCATGTAGGCAGCCATACTCCGTTTTCGGGGGTGTGCATGCTGGGTATGTTCTTGTTTCCATAACCCACCGAACGCTGACATGGAATACAGGATCTTTAACGTGCGTATTTGATCTTCTGCTTGCATATACACACAAAGGGGGTTCAGGCACTAGCAGGTCTGCACATATGTTGACCTGGGAGATCGTAAAAATCTCCACCCTTTACCCACCAGACGCCGTCACCGTGATTCGAACCCGGGACCCTCAGATTGACAGTCCAACGCTTTAACCACTCGGCTGTTGCGGCTGTCTGTGTTCCCAGTCAATTCTCAACATTCCACACACACCCTCCTTCAAAGCCTCTGAGCCGACTATCAAATTTCCTGTCAGTTCTTTAGGCTTCAGAGGTGCACAGGACTGAACAGACAGGTGATTGAAACATCTTCCTTTGGTGCTGGTCTGCAAGACTGATGATCTCCAGGCGTTGTGCAGTCAACAGAACAGGAGAAGCAAACTAAGAGAGACAACGCCTTCTGGAAGAATGTGAGCAATGTTCATCAGCTTCTACTGGAGGGACGATCTCACTCCGGGCCTCGTCAAGGCTTCACTTCACTACATAGCCCACCATGGCAGGTAGCTTTCACCGTCACTTCAAATCATAACATCACCAACAATAATCATTTCTGCTTGTAAATGTTATTCAGGTATCTGCACACACACACATACATGCATACTAACACACACACACATGCACGCGCGCGCGCACACACACACACACACACACACTGAACAAGACTTACATCTATTGCTCTCTCCACATTATTATTGGTCTGTTTCAAGGCCTCGGCTGCTGCTGCTCGCGGATACATCATCTGTACCATCATGTTGACATTCTGCATGTTCAGTCTGGAAAACAACAACACAACATGACTCAATGAGTTATAGAGGATACATCATCTGTAACATCATGTCGACGTGTTCAGTCTGGAAAACAACAACACAACATGACTCAATGAGTTATAGAGGATACATCATCTGTAACATCATGCTGACATGTTCAGTCTGGAAAACAACAACACAACATGACTCAATGAGTTATAGAGGATACATCATCTGTACCATCATGCTGCCATGCAGGTTATGACTGATACATTATTATGATTATGTTATAATGTACATCTACATCATGACATATAATAGTGAATTCTGCAATGGCAATATCTGCTGTCAATCCATACAACTTACAGTCACCAAGGTCATTGTTTTTTGTCATTGTTTGTAATGCTGACTTGATCAAATATCTTGATGTTTTCTTTCCTCATTACGTGTTGAATGTGTATCATCTCACACCGACTGAAAAGAACTGAACCTTCTTAAGAAGGAAAAACCCCTGAAAACATAGTATGGCTGCCTACATGCGGGGAACGTTAAAACCCACTCGTGTACATACGAGTGATTGTAGGAGTTGCAGCCCACGAACAGAGAAGAAGAAGAAGAAGGGAAAAAAGAAGAAAGAGAAGGTGCATGCTGTCAAAGGGAGCTCACTGACCTCTCCCCGTTGGCACAGTTGCCGTATTTCTTGGCCAGCTTCCGGTCATCACGCTCCTGCTTCTCCTTCTTCAGCAGCTCTGCCTGGTCCTGCCCACACCAACACAGTGTTCTTATCACTAATCAGCTCTGCCTGGTCCTGCCCACACCAACACAGTGTTCTTATCACTAATCAGCTCTGCCTGGTCCTGCCCACACCAACACAGTGTTCTTATCACTAATCAGCTCTGAATGGTCCTGCCCACACCAACACAGTGTTCTTATCACTAATCAGCTCTGAATGGTCCTGCCCACACCAACACAGTGTTCTTATCACTAATCAGCTCTGAATGGTCCTGCCCACACCAACACAGTGTTCTTATCACTAATCAGCTCTGAATGGTCCTGCCCACACCAACACAGTGTTCTTATCACTAATCAGCTCTGAATGGTCCTGCCCACACCAACACAGTGTTCTTATCACTAATCAGCTCTGAATGGTCCTGCCCACACCAACACAGTGTTCTTATCACTAATCAGCTCTGAATGGTCCTGCCCACACCAACACAGTGTTCTTATCACTAATCAGCTCTGCCTGGTCCTGCCCACACCAACACAGTGTTCTTATCACTAATCAGCTCTGAATGGTCCTGCCCACACCAACACAGTGTTCTTATCACTAATCAGCTCTGAATGGTCCTGCCCACACCAACACAGTGTTCTTATCACTAATCAGCTCTGAATGGTCCTGCCCACACCAACACAGTGTTCTTATCACTAATCAGCTCTGAATGGTCCTGCCCACACCAACACAGTGTTCTTATCACTAATCAGCTCTGCCTGGTCCTGCCCACACCAACACAGTGTTCTTATCACTAATCAGCTCTGCCTGGTCCTGCCCACACCAACACAGTGTTCTTATCACTAATCAGCTCTGAATGGTCCTGCCCACACCAACACAGTGTTCTTATCACTAATCAGCTCTGAATGGTCCTGCCCACACCAACACAGTGTTCTTATCACTAATCAGCTCTGAATGGTCCTGCCCACACCAACACAGTGTTCTTATCACTAATCAGCTCTGAATGGTCCTGCCCACACCAACACAGTGTTCTTATCACTAATCAGCTCTGAATGGTCCTGCCCACACCAACACAGTGTTCTTATCACTAATCAGCTCTGCCTGGTCCTGCCCACACCAACACAGTGTTCTTATCACTAATCAGCTCTGAATGGTCCTGCCCACACCAACACAGTGTTCTTATCACTAATCAGCTCTGAATGGTCCTGCCCACACCAACAGTGTTCTTATCACCAAGGTTTAGTGGAGGGGGAGACAATACATCACCAAGGTTTAGTGGAGGGGGAGACAATACATCACCAAGGTTTAGTGGAGGGGGAGACAATACATCACCAAGGTTTAGTGGAGGGGGAGACAATACATCACCAA
Source organism: Babylonia areolata (assembly GCF_041734735.1). Classification (NCBI taxonomy): domain Eukaryota; kingdom Metazoa; phylum Mollusca; class Gastropoda; order Neogastropoda; family Buccinidae; genus Babylonia; species Babylonia areolata. The sequence continues at coordinate 73,543,309 of NC_134893.1, read as the reverse complement.
GGTTTAGTGGAGGGGGAGACATTACATCACCAAGGTTTAGTGGAGGGGGAGACATTACATCACCAAGGTTTAGTGGAGGGGGAGACAATACATCACCAAGGTTTAGTGGAGGGGGAGACAATACATCACCAAGGTTTAGTGGAGGGGGAGACATTACATCACCAAGGTTTAGTGGAGGGGGAGACAATACATCACCAAGGTTTAGTGGAGAGGGAGACATTACATCACCAAGGTTTAGTGGAGGGACAGACAATACATCACCAAGGTTTAGTGGAGGGACAGACAATACATCACCAAGGTTTAGTGGAGGGGGAGACAATACATCACCAAGGTTTAGTGGAGAGGGAGACATTACATCACCAAGGTTTAGTGGAGGGACAGACAATACATCACCAAGGTTTAGTGGAGGGACAGACAATACATCACCAAGGTTTAGTGGAGGGGGAGACAATACATCACCAAGGTTTAGTGGAGGGACAGACAATACATCACCAAGGTTTAGTGGAGGGGGAGACAATACATCACCAAGGTTTAGTGGAGGGACAGACAATACATCACCAAGGTTTAGTGGAGGGGGAGACAATACATCACCAAGGTTTAGTGGAGAGGGAGACAATACATCACCAAGGTTTAGTGGAGGGGGAGACAATACATCACCAAGGTTTAGTGGAGGGGGAGACAATACATCATCAAGGTTTATTGGAGAGGGAGACAATACATCATCACCAAGGTTTAGTGGAGGGGGAGACAATACATCATCACCAAGGTTTAGTGGAGGGGGAGATAATACATCACCAAGGTTTAGTGGAGGGGGAGACATTACATCACCAAGGTTTAGTGGAGGGGGAGACAATACATCACCAAGGTTTAGTGGAGGGGGAGACAATACATCATCACCAAGGTTTAGGGGAGACAATACATCACCAAGGTTTAGTGGAGGGGGAGACATTACATCATCACCAAGGTTTAGTGGAGGGGGAGACAATACATCACCAAGGTTTAGTGGAGGGGGAGACAATACATCACCAAGGTTTAGTGGAGGGGGAGACAATACATCACCAAGGTTTATTGGAGACAATACATCACCAAGGTTTAGTGGAGGGGGAGACATTACATCACCAAGGTTTAGTGGAGACAATACATCACCAAGGTTTAGTGGAGGGGGAGACAATACATCACCAAGGTTTAGTGGAGGGGGAGACAATACATCACCAAGGTTTAGTGGAGGGGGAGACAATACATCACCAAGGTTTAGTGGAGGGGGAGACATTACATCACCAAGGTTTATTGGAGACAATACATCACCAAGGTTTAGTGGAGGGGGAGACAATACAGGTGACTGTTGGATCTGATCCCACACTGACCGATTCTCTGACTTCTTAGCTGTGTCACCTCTAGGCCACAACTCTACACAGTCCATGGTCACCTTCCAACACTGCCTGGCATGACGTCACTACTGTGTATTAACTCAGGACAGTTCATCCTGTCAAGTGACATGACGTCACTACTGTTTCTAACTCAGGACAGTTCATCATGTCAAGTGACATGACGTCACTACTGTTTCTAACTCAGGACAGTTCATCATGTCAAGTGACATGACGTCACTACTGTTTCTAACTCAGGACAGTTCATTGTGTCAAGTGACATGATGTCAGTACTGTGTATCAACTCAGGACAGTTCATCGTGTCAAGTGACACGACGTCACTACTGTGTATCAACTCAGGACAGTTCATCGTGTCAAGTGACATGATGTCAGTACTGTGTATCAACTCAGGACAGTTCATCGTGTCAAGTGACATGATGTCAGTACTGTGTATCAACTCAGGACAGTTCATCGTGTCAAGTGACATGACGTCAGTACCGTGTATTAACTCATGACAGTTCATCGTGTCAAGTGACATGACGTCACTACTGTGTATTAACTCAGGACAGTTCATCGTGTCAAGTGACATGACGTCAGTACCGTGTATTAACTCATGACAGTTCATCGTGTCAAGTGACATGACGTCACTACTGTGTATTAACTCAGGACAGTTCATCGTGTCAAGTGACATGACGTCACTACTGTTTCTAACTCAGGACAGTTCATTGTGTCAAGTGACATGATGTCAGTACTGTGTATCAACTCAGGACAGTTCATCCTGTCAATTGACATGATGTCAGTACTGTGTATTAACTCAGGACAGTTCGTTATGTCAAGTGACATGATGTCACTACTGTGTATTAACTCAGGACAGTTCATCGTGTCAAGTGACATGATGTCAGTACTGTGTATCAACTCAGGACAGTTCATCCTGTCAAGTGACATGATGTCAGTACTGTGTATTAACTCAGGACAGTTCATCCTGTCAAGTGACATGACGTCAGTACTGTGTATTAACTCAGGACAGTTCGTTGTGTCAAGTGACAAGATGTCACTACTGTGTATTAACTCAGGGCAGTTCATCGTGTCAAGTGACATGATGTCAGTACTGTGTATTATATCAGGACAGTTCATCGTGTCAAGTGACATGATGTCAGTACTGTGTATTATATCAGGACAGTTCGTTGTGTCAAGTGACATGATGTCAGTACTTTAACTCAGGACGGTTCATCGTGTCAAGTGACATGACGTCACTACCGTGTATTAACTGACTGTTCATTGTGTCAAGACCAGGACCAGCATGTTGGCTTTGTGTGTATGTGAGGCGTCTGATCCATTTCAAAACACATTTTTTTCCACAAAGAGTAGCTGTGTATATGGATCAGTCTGCAAGCTCTGATGCCCCCTTGAAGTGGTGCTGAGCATTGTAGTGGAAATGTAATGGTGTACTAATTCATAGAAATACTCTGAACTGCATACACACACACACCTTCACAAACACACACATACAAATACTGGTACTGAGCATTGTAGTGGAAATGTAATGGTGTACTAATTCATAGAAATACTCTGAACTGCATACACACACACACCTTCACAAACACACACATACAAATACTCACCTGATATCACTTTCAGTGAAAAGCAGTTGAACTAAAGAATAAACACAAATCTACTGAAATGCACACAACCCAAATACAAAGACAGTAGACAGACTCATATTTAAAAATCAAAAGCCAACTACAGCAGACAAAGCACTGTTCCTGGCAAAATCCACAGATAAAATGACAGTAATAGCAACCATCATAGTGACTGATCTGTAGATAAGGTTCTTGGTGCTTTACAAAAACAGGTAAACAGAAACACACACAGGCACAAACAAACTGCTGAATGGATCAAAAACTCCATTATCCAATCTGTGTGTGTCTCTCCCATAACTCTCCATGAATCTGACACCCTGAAAAAAAAATGGTGGACCTTGTTTATCAAAAGACGGTGTATGACAAAGGGGAAGAGGGACGGCACATTGTTCATGATGACAATGTGTGTGACAAAGATGGCGACCACAGATACCAAGGGACATCACTGTTCATGATGACAATGGGTGTGACAAAGATGGCGACCACAGATACCAAGGGACATCACTGTTCATGATGACAATGGGTGTGACAAAGATGGCGACCACAGATACCAAGGGACATCACTGTTCATGATGACAATGTGTGTGACAAAGATGGCGACCAGAGATACCAAGGGACATCATTGTTCATGATGACAATGTGTGACAAAGATGGCGACCAGAGATACCAAGGGACATCACTGTTCATGACAAGAATGTGTGTGACAAAGATGGCGACCAGAGATACCAAGGGACATCACTGTTCATGATGACAATGTGTGTGACAAAGATGGCGACCACAGATACCAAGGGACATCATTGTTCATGATGACAATGTGTGTGACAAAGATGGCGACCACAGATACCAAGGGACATCACTGTTCATGATGACAATGTGTGTGACAAAGATGGCGACCACAGATACCAAGGGACATCACTGTTCATGACAAGAATGTGTGTGACAAAGATGGCGACCACAGATACCAAGGGACATCATTGTTCATGATGACAATGTGTGTGACAAAGATGGCGACCACAGATACCAAGGGACATCACTGTTCATGATGACAATGTGTGTGACAAAGATGGCGACCACAGATACCAAGGGACATCACTGTTCATGATGACAATGTGTGTGACAAAGATGGCAACCACAGATACCAAGGGACATCACTGTTCATGATGACAATGTGTGTGACAAAGATGGCAACCACAGATACCAAGGGACATCATTGTTCATGACAAGAATGTGTGTGACAAAGATGGCGACCAGAGATACCAAGGGACATCACTGTTCATGATGACAATGTGTGTGACAAAGATGGCGACCACAGATACCAAGGGACATCACTGTTCATGATGACAATGTGTGTGACAAAGATGGCGACCACAGATACCAAGGGACATCACTGTTCATGATGACAATGTGTGTGACAAAGATGGCGACCACAGATACCAAGGGACATCACTGTTCATGATGACAATGTGTGTGACAAAGATGGCGACCACAGATACCAAGGGACATCACTGTTCATGATGACAATGTGTGTGACAAAGATGGCGACCACAGATACCAAGGGACATCACTGTTCATGATGACAATGTGTGTGACAAAGATGGCGACCACAGATACCAAGGGACATCACTGTTCATGATGACAATGTGTGTGACAAAGATGGCGACCACAGATACCAAGGGACATCACTGTTCATGATGACAATGGGTGTGACAAAGATGGCGACCACAGATACCAAGGGACATCACTGTTCATGATGACAATGGGTGTGACAAAGATGGCGACCACAGATACCAAGGGACATCACTGTTCATGATGACAATGGGTGTGACAAAGATGGCGACCACAGATACCAAGGGACATCACTGTTCATGATGACAATGGGTGTGACAAAGATGGCGACCACAGATACCAAGGGACATCACTGTTCATGATGACAATGTGTGTGACAAAGATGGCGACCACAGATACCAAGGGACATCACTGTTCATGATGACAATGTGTGTGACAAAGATGGCGACCACAGATACCAAGGGACATCACTGTTCATGATGACAATGTGTGTGACAAAGATGGCGACCACAGATACCAAGGGACATCACTGTTCATGACAAGAATGTGTGTGACAAAGATAGCGACCACAGATACCAAGGGACATCACTGTTCATGATGACAATGTGTGTGACAAAGATGGCGACCACAGATACCAAGGGACATCACTGTTCATGATGACAATGTGTGTGACAAAGATGGCGACCACAGATACCAAGGGACATCACTGTTCATGATGACAATGTGTGTGACAAAGATGGCGACCACAGATACCAAGGGACATCACTGTTCATGATGACAATGTGTGTGACAAAGATGGCGACCACAGATACCAAGGGACATCACTGTTCATGATGACAATGTGTGTGACAAAGATGGCGACCACAGATACCAAGGGACATCACTGTTCATGATGACAATGTGTGTGACAAAGATGGCGACCACAGATACCAAGGGACATCACTGTTCATGATGACAATGTGTGTGACAAAGATGGCGACCACAGATACCAAGGGACATCACTGTTCATGATGACAATGTGTGTGACAAAGATGGCGACCACAGATACCAAGGGACATCACTGTTCATGATGACAATGTGTGTGACAAAGATGGCGACCAGAGATACCAAGGGACATCACTGTTCATGATGACGATGTGTGTGACAAAGATGGCGACCACAGATACCAAGGGACATCATTGTTCATGACAAGAATGTGTGTGACAAAGATGACATCATTGTTCATGACAAAGATGGCGACCACAGACACCAAGGGACATCACTCCTGACCTGTCTCTGCTTCATGATGTACTCGGCAGCAGCGGCCACGTTCCCCTGACATGCCCGCATGCCCAGTCTGCCCTCCCGGGCACTGAAACCCAGCTCCATCACTGAAACACCACAAGGCCGTGCTGTCAGCGTTACAGCGTCACTGGCAGAGAGAGAGAAACAACAACAATAATACTGTACATTTCAATGCCACTCTTTCTAACAGTTCAGGGCACTTTACAAGAAAGAAAAAAATGACAAATTACATGAGCCCATCTAGACCACTCTCCTGCCCCTCTCTGAAAACTCTCACATGCAAAGAGAGTTGGCAGGTGTGGGGTGGTGTTGTAGAAGTAAGAGACAGAGTGCTTACACATAGGTTTTTAGTAAGTCCTGCCACATGATCTCTGTTCAACACGGCACAGCAGTCATTGGGTTAATACACAAACAGTGCTATCAACACTTGTAAGTCCTGCCATGTGATCTCTGTTCAACACGGCACAGCAGTCATTGGGTTAATACATAAACAGTGCTATCAACACTTGTAAGTCCTGCCATGTGATCTCTGTTCAACACGGCACAGCAGTCATTGGGTTAATACACAACAAACAGTGCTATCAACACTTGTAAGTCCTGCCACGTGATCTCTGTTCAACACGGCACAGCAGTCATTGGGTTAATACACAAACAGTGCTATCAACACTTGTAAGTCCTGCCATGTGATCTCTGTTCAACACGGCACAGCAGTCATTGGGTTAATACATAAACAGTGCTATCAACACTTGTAAGTCCTGCCATGTGATCTCTGTTCAACATGGCAAGCAGTCATTGGGTTAATACACAAACAGTGCTATCAACACTTGTAAGTCCTGCCACGTGATCTCTGTTCAACACGGCACAGCAGTCATTGGGTTAATACATAAACAGTGCTATCAACACTTGTAAGTCCTGCCATGTGATCTCTGTTCAACATGGCAAGCAGTCATTGGGTTAATACACAAACAGTGCTATCAACACTTGTAAGTCCTGCCACGTGATCTCTGTTCAACACGGCACAGCAGTCATTGGGTTAATACATAAACAGTGCTATCAACACTTGTAAGTCCTGCCACGTGATCTCTGTTCAACACGGCACAGCAGTCATTGGGTTAATACACAAACAGTGCTATCAACACTTGTAAGTCCTGCCACGTGATCTCTGTTCAACACGGCACAGCAGTCATTGGGTTAATACATAAACAGTGCTATCAACACTTGTAAGTCCTGCCACATGATCTCTGTTCAACACGGCACAGCAGTCATTGGGTTAATACACAAACAGTGCTATCAACACTTGTAAGTCCTGCCACGTGATCTCTGTTCAACACGGCACAGCAGTCATTGGGTTAATACATAAACAGTGCTATCAACACTTGTAAGTCCTGCCACATGATCTCTGTTCAACATGGCACAGCAGTCATTGGGTTAATACACAAACAGTGCTATCAACACTTGTAAGTCCTGCCACATGATCTCTGTTCAACATGGCACAGCAGTCATTGGGTTAATACACAAACAGTGCTATCAACACTTGTAAGTCCTGCCATGTGATCTCTGTTCAACACGGCACAGCAGTCATTGGGTTAATACACAAACAGTGCTATCAACACTTGTAAGTCCTGCCATGTGATCTCTGTTCAACATGGCACAGCAGTCATTGGGTTAATACACAAACAGTGCTATCAACACTTGTAAGTCCTGCCACATGATCTCTGTTCAACATGGCACAGCAGTCATTGGGTTAATACATAAACAGTGCTATCAACACTTGTAAGTCCTGCCACGTGATCTCTGTTCAACACGGCACAGCAGTCATTGGGTTAATCCACAAACAGGAGCTGTTGCTGTGGACTGAAGGCATGCAACCAACAGTAAGACACATGGTTTATATATGTCGTGTGTCCCTCTGTCTGACCCAGAGTTAAAGTACTCTGTAAAAGACATCTGTGAGGTGTTTTTTTTTTTTTTTTTTTAAATAATCCTTCAAAATAAGGCTTCTGTGAAAATGGATGGTCAAAAGTTAACACTGCCATGTCAATTTGTTTTTGACATGAATTGTGTGCTTGTGAGGAGAAAGAGAGAGAGGGAGAGAGAGAGAGAGAGAAAGAGAGGGGGAGGGAGGGAGAGAGAGAGAGAGAGTGTGTGTGTGTGCCTGTGTGTGCATGATATATATATATATATATAGAGAGAGAGAGAGAGAGAGTGACAACGACAGAGCGAGAGACCGGGAGAAAAAGAGAGAGGGAGGGGGGCAGACAGAGACAGTGAGACAGAGAGTGAGAAAGATATGCAGACATTCAGACAGAGAGATGGAACAAAACCAAAGAACTCCTCTCACAGTGAGCCAGAGCCTCAGGGTTGACCTGCAGCCCGTTGTATTCATCCATAGCCTGCACACACACCACACATCACTGACCACAGCACACACACACCACACGTCACTGAACACAGTACACACACCACCACACATCACTGAACACAGCACACACACCACCACACGTCACTGAACACAGTACACACACCACCACACATCACTAAACACAGTACACACACCACCACACATCACTGAACACAGTACACACACCACCACACATCACTGAACACAGCACACACACCACCACACATCACTGAACACAGTACACACACCACCACACGTCACTGAACACAGTACACACAAACACCACCACACATCACTGAACACAATACACACACACCACACATCACTGAACACAGCACACACACCACCACACATCACTGAACACAGTACACACACCACCACACATCACTGAACACAATACACACAAACACCACCACACACCACTGAACAGAAGTAACCCTGCACAATGTTCACTGTACTTCAATTAGCTTTACATTATCTTTCTTCCACACCAACACATAGGTTATCATTAACTCACCCCAGACCATGGGACGCTATAGCCTTCCTAACGTAAGGCAGCATTCCGGACAATGGAACACTATAGCGGTTTTGACAATTAAAATTTTTCCACTTTTTCCTCATGGGGTAGCATAAAAATGGCAGCTCCACCGGGCATTGCGAACGTTTCATGGGTTGAATGGAAGGTTTCTTCAGGAGGTTCTGGAATATACACTTGCTGGGCGAGCCGTTGATTTTGGCAGCCCACATGACAAGGTAATCTGCATACGTATTGAAAATGGCATCGCAGGCGATACAAGTGGAAATTTTTTGAGCAAACTAGATCACAACAGCAGCTTTTTACTGCTGCTGAAGTGATTGAAATGCTTCAAACTGAAGGTTTCCACATCAACGAGGATGATGAAGACACTGAATAAAGTATCTGCAGTGAAGAAAGCTACCCGCAAGAAAGTACTGACAGTGACTCAGCTTCTGAGGGCTGTGAAGAGAGGGAGGGGGGTGGGTGTACACATGACATGAGGAGTGGGGTCAGTGGGTCAAGTACAGCAAGTTCCATTCAGTTACTTTGTGTTTTGTATTTTCTGTTTTTTTTCCTAAACCTAACAAACAGGTCGTCTGCAGGGAAAAGCAAGGGAGAAAACTATTTGTCCGGAGTGAGTTAAATCACTGTAAAAAAAAAAAATCTGAAGAAAATACACTGAACACACAGAAGATTCAAGTTAACATATTTTGAATGTAGAAAGCTTCAAAGTGTGACTTTTTTTTCTTTTCTTAATCTGTGTAACTCTTTTCAAGATTCCTCCATCCTGAAATATTCAAATGCCTGAGTGAAAAGGGTCACCAATATATAGGCAGAGTAGGAAATTTTCTATCTAAAATTACGTTTAAATAACATACTTACCGTGACCCAACTAGTGCAGACTCCGGCAGGGGTCTGACATTCCTGTCCTGTGCAAACTACTATCTGCCTATGTGGAGAAAACGAAAGTAGCTATAGCCGATAACCGCCCGGAAGTAGGTAACCTCCCCTTTGCCCCCCTGATTAACGCCCTCTTTTTCTGGCAGCCATCATGACTCCTGTTCCTGTGCTCTCCATACGGCTAAGTTTTTTCGTTTTTTCTGTCTGTCTGTCGACTCTCTGGCGTTCTTGTTTATTGTCAAATTATGTCTCCAACCAGGTCACATAATTATGTAGCTTGACTGGGCGATCGCGCTAAAATTAAGGCGCGATCGCAATCGATTCGCTGACACTCTGGGCCCTCTACTCCTGGCCCTCTCAACAACGCCAACCCGCCGCCTCCTCCACTTCCTCCGTCTGCACTAGTTGGGTCACAGTTAAGTATGTGTAATTAAACTGATTTTTGGTGAAGTGATACTGGTGAAACATTCTGGAGCGGTCTCTTTTCTGTTTTCCCCCAAATTGTTAACCATTGTGATTCAACCCAACCATACAGCCATCAATCGGTTAAACAGGCCCCATCAAATTCAATTATCTGAGCAATCAATTGTCCTAATCATTCCAAATTCCAAATGAATGGATAGTAGTTTGCACAGGACAGCAATGTCAGACCCCGCCAGAGTGTGCACTAGAGGGTCATGGTTAAGTATGTGTAATTAAAAGGGCTTCCTTAAAAAAAACATAAAAAAATAAAAAGAAAGGCATATCTCATTTTTTGACTGACCACTGTTGATCAATCAATATTCAAATATTTTTTTAAAGCCATCTGTAATTTCTCTCTTCCCTACTTTTCGACCCGCACTTCCTTCCGTAAAAAAACGATGGAGGAGTAAAAATCCCAGTTGTTGCATGGAACATGAACCAGCCAAAGCTCCTTTCCAAACAGGGCATATTACCACTAGGCCACCTGTCATCCCCAGAAATGTGTGAGAGGTTTGACCCCCCTACCTGTCGCAGCAGTCGCTGAGCGACGTCCGTGTTATGCTGGTGGAAGGCCACGATGCCCTGCAGCAGGTGAAGCCTCATCAACAGGATCCTCTCCACCTCCGCTCCGTTCTGCAACAGTCAAAAAGGAAATTTTCTATCTAAAATTACGTTTAAATAACATACTAACCGTGACCCAACTAGTGCAGACTCCAGCAGGGGTCTGACATTCCTGCCTGTGCAAAATACTATCCGCCTATGCGGAGAAAACAAAACTACGGCCAATAACCTCCCGGAAGTAGGTAACCTCCCCTTTGTCCCGCTGGCTAGCGCCCTCTTTTTCCGGCAGCCATTGTGACTCCTGTCCTGTGCTCTCCATACGGCTAAGTTTTTTTCGTATTTTCTGTCTGTCTGTCGATTCTCTGGCTTTCTTGTTTTTTGTCAAATTTTGTCTCGAACCAGGTCACATAATTATATGGTTCAATTGGGATATCGGGCTAAAATTAAGGCGCGATCGAAATCGATTCGCGGACACTCTGGGCCCTCTATTTCTGGCCCTCTCAACGCCAACCCACAGGTATCCACAGTGTAAACCACATGTATCCACAGTCAAAACCACAGGTATCCACAGTGTAAACCACATGTATCCACAGTCAAAACCACAGGTATCCACAGTGTAAACCACAGGTACTGACAGTCAAAACCACAGGTATCGACAGTGAAAACCACAGGACCAACAGTCAAAACCACAGGTATCACAAGTCAAAACCACAGGTATCGACAGTCAAAACCACAGGTACTCACAGTGAAAACCACAGGTATCCACAGTCAAAACCACAGGTATCACAAGTCAAAACCACAGGTATCCACAGTGAAAACCACAGGTATCCACAGTCAAAATCACAGGTATCACAAGTCAAAACCACAGGTATCGACAGTGAAAACCACAGGTATCAACAGTCAAAACCACAGGTATCCACAGTCAAAACCACAGGTATCCACAGTCAAAACCACAGGTATCAACAGTCAAAACCACAGGTATCGACAGACAGTCAAAACCACAGGTATCAACAGTCAAAACCACAGGTACCAACAGGTATCAACAGTCAAAACCACAGGTATCAACAGTCAAAACCACAGGTACCAACAGTCAATACCACAGGTATCCACAGTCAAAACCACAGGTATCCACAGTCAAAACCACAGGTATCACAAGTCAAAACCACACGTATCCACAGTCAAAACCACACGTATCCACAGTCAAAACCACACGTATCACAAGTCAAAACCACAGGTATCACAAGTCAAAACCACAGGTATCACAAGTCAAAACCACAGGTATCCACAGTCAAAACCACAGGTATCCACACTCAAAACCACAGGTATCCACACTTCAAAACCACAGGTATCCACTGCAGCTCAACTTCATCACTTCCACAGCATAGCAACAGTGAAAACTGCAGGGTGTCAACAGTGAAAACTGCAGGGTGTCAACAGTGAAAACTGCAGGGTGTCAACAGGGAAAACTGCAGGGTGTCAACAGTGAAAACTGCAGGGTGTCAACAGTGAAAACTGCAGGGTGTCAAATGGTGTCAACAGTGAAAACTGCAGGGTGTCAAATGGTGTCAACAGTGAAAACTGCAGAGTGTGAAAGGGTGTCAACAGTGAAAACTGCAGGGTGTGAAAGGGTGTCAACAGTGAAAACTGCAGGGTGTGAAAGGGTGTCAACAGTGAAAACTGCAGGGTGTAGAATGGTGTCAACAGTGAAAACTGCAGGGTGTGAAAGGGTGTCAACAGTGAAAACTGCAGAGTGTGAAAGGGTGTCAACAGTGAAAACTGCAGGGTGTGAAAGGGTGTCAACAGTGAAAACTGCAGGGTGTGAAAGGGTGTCAACAGTGAAAACTGCAGAGTGTGAAAGGGTGTCAACAGTGAAAACTGCAGGGTGTGCAATGGTGTCAACAGTGAAAACTGAAGGGTGTGAAAGGGTGTCAACAGTGAAAACTGCAGAGTGTGGAAGGGTGTCAACAGTGAAAACTGCAGGGTGTGAAATGGTGTCAACAGTGAAAACTGCAGTGTGAAATGGTGTCAACAGTGAAAACTGCAGAGTGTGAAAGGGTGTCAACAGTGAAAACTGCAGAGTGTGAAAGGGTGTCAACAGTGAAAACTGCAGGGTGTGCAATGGTGTCAACAGGGAAAACTGCAGAGTGTGAAAGGGTGTCAACAGTGAAAACTGCAGGGTGTAGAATGGTGTCAACAGTGAAAACTGCAGAGTGTGAAAGGGTGTCAACAGTGAAAACTGCAGAGTGTGAAAGGGTGTCAACAGTGAAAACTGCAGAGTGTGAAAGGGTGTCAACAGTGAAAACTGCAGAGTGTGGAAGGGTGTCAACAGTGAAAACTGCAGGGTGTGAAATGGTGTCAACAGTGAAAACTGCAGAGTGTGAAAGGGTGTCAACAGGGAAAACTGCAGGGTGTAGAATGGTGTCAACAGTGAAAACTGCAGAGTGTGAAAGGGTGTCAACAGTGAAAACTGCAGGGTGTGAAAGGGTGTCAACAGTGAAAACTGCAGGGTGTGAAAGGGTGTCAACAGTGAAAACTGCAGGGTGTAGAATGGTGTCAACAGTGAAAACTGCAGAGTGTGAAATGGTGTCAACAGTGAAAACTGCAGGGTGTGAAATGGTGTCAACAGTGAAAACTGCAGGGTGTGAAATGGTGTCAACAGTGAAAACTGCAGGGTGTGAAAGGGTGTCAACAGTGAAAACTGCAGAGTGTGAAAGGGTGTCAACAGTGAAAACTGCAGGGTGTGAAATGGTGTCAACAGTGAAAACTGCAGGGTGTGCAATGGTGTCAACAGTGAAAACTGCAGGGTGTAGAATGGTGTCAACAGTGAAAACTGCAGGGTGTGAAATGGTGTCAACAGTGAAAACTGCAGAGTGTGAAAGGGTGTCAACAGTGAAAACTGCAGAGTGTCAACAGTTTAATCCACAATGTATTTTTCACTGAACTGAACAAGAAATGTCTCACCTTCAGCAGTTTGAGCCTCTCGTTGTTGTGACCATAGCTCTTCAGAAACATAGTTTCACACTGGTGCAGTCGACGATCTGGAGGACACCATGGAACATGGCATGTTTCTCATTAACAAGTACATGTGCACTTAACAACCTGGGCTGCTCCTGTGCTTACAGTCATACTCAGCATACAATATACAGTCTCTCAAGTATTGGTCTGCAACAGCTAATGCAGCGTAACAATACACATAATTTCTGGTTTCAAGAACGCCTCAAAGCATGCAACAAGATCCATTTATGCTACAGCACATCTGCTTGAAAAAAAAAGAAGAAGTGTGGGGTGTTGGGATGGGAGGAAACAGATGTCTAACACAGGCATACACTGAACATGCTGATCACATCTTGAAAGCCACCATAGACCATAGGTATGTGTAAAACTTAAACCTTCATCAAATCAAATAAAAGAAACAAAGAAATATTTATGTGTAAGACATTAACAAAATGTAATAAAATAAACAAATAATTAAATACACCGAACTATAACTATTCACACGTGTAACATACAGAACGTACACACAAGTGCATATATACACATAACTACATGGAGACTTTAAAAACCAACACAACAAAACCTTTACACACATATCTCAATCTATATACATCTGTATACAATCTACACTCCATCTCGTTCACTACGATCAGCTTCGGATCCACTCTGTTTACGCATACCCAGATTCAAACACTTGACTGTTGGCCGCCGTTCTTTCTCTGTTTCTGGACCTTGCGATTGGAATGAACTTCCTCTTTCACTTCATCAAGTCTCCACACTCAGCTCTTTCAAGTCTGGCCTTAAAACACACCTCTTCCCAAAATAGCCTCCCTTGCCTGCCCTACCTTGTCTTTAGTTTCTACAGTTTTAGAGTTATGCATGCGTGTGAATGACTGGTGCGAAAGCACTTTGATTTGTCTCTGCACAAGATCCAGCGCTATATAAATACCATTATTATTATTATTATTATATTATTATACAAAACAAAGAAGCCTTATAAGAGTATCATCTGGTTCTGCTGCAGCAAATATAACTCTAAACACATGCACACACTCCTAAACAGTACACAAACAACAGCGCTGTTACCTGCATCGGGCAATTCACTGACATTCTCCAGGCACAAGTAGCACCAGACAATGTCCAAACACAGGATGGCAAAGTTGTCCACCTTGTCCAGAATCTCTGCACGGCAGCTCCTGGTGGGAACACACACACATACACGCACACATACACACACACACACATACACACACACACACACAAGACAGCAATACATCAGTGAAAACAAATAACACAAGCAATAAACTGCTCCAGAAGCATCAAGCTGGAAATCCAATTCTTAAAAAAATAAAGTTGTCATCTAGAGGGGTACGAGAGAATGGAATGAAGTGATGAAGGGTGGTGGGAGAGAGGGAGGGGGGCGGAGGGGGGGGGGGTATAGTCATTCAAAAGATCAATCAAACCATCTGCTGTTTTCTATAGTGCTGTCAAACTGCAAATCAATGCCAAAATAAGTATGTCAAAGAGTATAGTCATTAAAAAAAAGATTAATCAAACAGCAATATGTCTATGTATAGGTAGTGCTGTATTCTGATGATGTAGGATTTTCTTGTTGACAGGTATGTCAAAGAGTATAGTCATTAAAAAAAAGATTAATCAAACAGCAATACGTCTATGTATAGGTAGTGCTGTATTCTGATGATGTAGGATTTTCTTGTTGACAGGTATGTCAAAGAGTATAGTCGTGAAAAAAAGATCAATGAAACAGCAATATGTCTGATGTATAGGTAGCGCTGTATTCTGATGATGTAGGGTTTTCTTGTTGACAGGTATGTCAAAGAGTACAGTCATTAAAAAGATCAATCAAACAGCAATATGTCATCTCTGATGTATAGGTAGTGCTGTATTCTGATGATGTAGGGTTTTCTTGTTGACAGGTATGTCAAAGAGTACAGTCATTAAAAAGATCAATCAAACAGCAATATGTCTGATGTATAGGTAGTGCTGTATTCTGATGATGTAGGGTTTTCTTGTTGACAGGTATGTCAAAGAGTACAGTCATTAAAAAGATCAATCAAACAGCAATATGTCTGATGTATAGGTAGTGCTGTATTCTGATGATGTAGAGTTTTCTGTTGACAGGTATGTCAAAGAGTACAGTCATTAAAAAGATCAATCAAACAGCAATATGTCTGATGTATAGGTAGTGCTGTATTCTGATGATGTAGAGTTTTCTGTTGACAGGTATGTCAAAGAGTACAGTCATTAAAAAGATCAATCAAACAGCAATATGTCTGATGTATAGGTAGTGCTGTATTCTGATGATGTAGAGTTTTCTGTTGACAGGTATGTCAAAGAGTACAGTCATTAAAAAGATCAATCAAACAGCAATATGTCTGATGTATAGGTAGTGCTGTATTCTGATGATGTAGAGTTTTCTGTTGACAGGCTGTCAACTTCATGACTGAAGAATCTGCTGCTCCGATGGTGTGTAGGGGAGGGGGTGCCATTTTTAGCATGGTTTGGTTTATGTCACCTTTTTCTCTTTTAATCTTTTAATCCCACCATCATGTAGCCACATAGTGTCTTCAGGGTTAAGCATGCCATGTGAATAAGTGACATCCATGCCTGGCCTATGGTAAGCCAAACTGACCCTCTCTTCAGAACGATTGTGATGGGATTCGAGGTCTGTGCATATGGAATCACTCCATGGACGTGTAGGGAACTGAGTCAGAACCAACTATTTAACTCTGAAGGAAAGATATCCCTGAAATGAAAGCCTCGGAAAAGATTTAAACCCCCAACCCCAGGATCATGAGTTCAGTGCTCAACCAATTCTGGCCACGTGTCACCCAGGTCAGTTGGACAGAGGACACTCCTCCAAGCTCCTGAATCTGAGGAAAGCAACTGACCTGAATTCTTTGTCAGCCTCCAGCAAGAGGAGCAGGGCCTTGGAGTAGTTCTTGGCCTTCAGGGCAGCACGCCCCTTCTCATGCAGGGTCATGGCCAGGGTCAGAGACTGACAGGAACATAGTCATACACACTGTGTTTGTTGGAAACTGACAGACACAATGGTATACAATGAAATTACCGTAAAGTTTGGTCTATTGAGCGCACTGGTATATAAGCCGCACCCACTAAATTTTGGAAAAAATTGAACTTTATACATACATAAGCTGCACCGGCTTATGAGCCGTACTTATTTCCGGTACCGGAACACATACTGATACTACAGAAAAGCTGTCAATACTGTAGGTTATGAAATAAACACAAGCGGGAAACAACACAAAGAAAAGCAAGCAAAAATACTGCTAGTGCCACAAAAAAATAATAAATAATCACAACGAAAATAAGATCCATAATTTAGGGATAGTCACATTTATTCAACGTCATCCTGCTCACTGAATCCACTAAAATCTTTGTCTTCAGTGTCCGAGTTGAAGAGAACCAGCACAGCTTCCTCTGCCATCTTAACACTGACTTCAACCTTGCTTTCACTTCATGAACATGAAGGTGGAGGTCTCTGCTGGTTCATTGCTTGCACTGTCGTCTGCTAGGTTGATCGCCTTCAATTTGAAGGCTGCATCATAGGCATAACGTTGCGTTTTCGGCATGATGAGGGTGTACGCTTGAGCAGAGTAGAACTGAATGCTAATCTGAAGGCTTTAACGTGTGCGGATTTGATTTATAAAACATGAACAGTTAGCACGCTATCCTGAATCTCATCTAAAGATTCATGGACAGAAATCATGATTTTGGTGAGCTGAAGGGCAGCTAAGAATAGACGAGAACGTGACACTCCCGGGATCGTTAAAATCCTCAGATAAGCCGCATCATTGTATAAGCCGCAGAGGTTGAAGCTGGGGTAAAAAGTCGCGGCTTATAGACCGAACTTTACAGTATATTCACTGATACAAAAGACACAAAAGATAATTACTCATGATATGAAGCCATAAGCAAAATCCATAAGCAGGGTATGTATTGATATATATAATAAAGAACATGAGAACTAATTCAAATATAACATGGGAAAGGGTGAATTAAAGGGATGCACAGCCTCTTGTTTATAAGAGCTGTTACAAATGTAACAAGTATAAAATAATACATGCACACAGACGTATTTTTCTTTCATTAGATTAAGCTGAAAGCATTTGTGGGTTCTGTTTACATCTGAAATCAGAAAAAACCACTGCATTATGAGCGTTATATAAGTAAGAACAAAAAAGACCAAAAACGAAGCAAAAGGGTCTATGTGTGATCAAAGGTACCTTTCTTTCCTCTTTCGGGAGTTGCAGGGTTCTGCCACTCTGGTCAGCAATGCGGATGTCAAACTCATCCACGTCATCTGTGTCAATATATTCAAGTTCCAAGTTAGGTTAAAGGTCTCACAGCCTCTTTAGTCATAAGGGCAGTCATTCATATTCACTATGTCTAGGGCCTAGTGTAGGAAGGCAGGTACCAACCCTCTCCTTTTGCTGGTCAGGTACCCATTCACACATGGCTAGAGAGAGGAAACTCGGACTGACGTGCCTTTCCAAGGGACACAACACCATGCTCAAATGGTCTGAATAAACTCTACACACTGGTACACCCATCAGAATGCATGGTCAGAGATGTCAACCCCTGTCAAGTGTTTGTAGGAACAATCAGGAAATCTGGTAGGAACATTTTGAATTTGGTTGGAACACTGACACAGCTGGGCACAGACACTGTTTGAATCAGCCACGTTCTCTCTGGTTCAGCCAAACGATTAAGATGATTGGTCCACTCAATGCTGTTTCAATGTAAACACGGACCTAATTAGTTGAGATCATAATGTGAGACCATGGTTAGTAGTGACTCCCCTGGCCTCATGATCAATATAGATCTAGCCTGTCTCTGAGTCCCCTGGCCTCATGATCAATATAGATCTAGCCTGTCTCTGAGTCCCCTGGCCTCATGATCAATATAGATCTAGCCTGTCTCTGACTCCCCTGGCCCCATGATCAATATAGATCTAGCCTGTCTGAGTCCCCTGGCCTCATGATCAATATAGATCTAGCCTGTCTCTGACTCCCCTGGCCTCATGATCAATATAGATCTAGCCTGTCTGAGTCCCCTGGCCTCATGATCAATATAGATCTAGCCTGTCTCTGACTCCCCTGGCCCCATGATCAATATAGATCTAGCCTGTCTGAGTCCCCTGGCCTCATGATCAATATAGATCTAGCCTGTCTCTGACTCCCCTGGCCTCATGATCAATATAGATCTAGCCTGTCTCTGAGTCCCCTGGCCTCATGATCAATATAGATCTAGCCTGTCTCGCTAATGCTATGACAGGAAAGCATGTAAGCTTTTTTTGTAACCATGCTATACAGTCGAAAATGAACTCGGTGTTCGGAACAAACTGCGATGGAAAGTAACAAAATGCAGCAAAGTGGTAACAGTTGGCACGGTACACATGTCAGCACACAATCCAACATTACCCACCATTCTCAGCTCTTGTGGACAGCAGTTCTGCAGCCTGTCGTGTGCGGCTGACGTCACAGATCTCCTCTTCCTTTTGTCGCGCCTGCCCTTCTGTTTCTGTCAGGACCACTGCCATCACCTGGCTGCCGTTCTGTGACCACCACAACCATACGACAGCTTATATGTGTACCTTTGTCACCATCCTGATGGAAATGCACTGATAACTCTGTAACCATCCTGACCACAAGCAGTAGTGTATTGACAAACCATAAATGTAACTGTGTAAACATCTGAGCTATGTACTTGCTGTTATTGCTCACAAGCGTAATTCTGTAATAAACCCATTCCAACTTGCTCATTCTAATAACCCACTAGTTTCATTCTGTATCAACCCTGAACATACAACAAACTTTTTCTCTAAACCAGAACTGAAAACCACTATATTTTTTACATCAAAACATCAGCTGTCAAAAAGAGGAGTGTGAGTGCTGAATGAATAAAACATAAAACAAGAGACAGAATATCAAACGTGTTTAGAAACGTGCACATACCTTGATATTTTGTGCAGTTAATGTCTGAGCATCACTGATGACTTTGCCAGCACAAATCAATTTGAGCCGTATTCTGTCCAGACCAGTCTCCTGGGAAACTGCGTATTTCAAATCAAAACCACTTTTCTCCAGGCTCACTTCCAAAGAAATAACACGCTTCAATGAATCCTGAAACAGAAAGATAAAACTAGGTGAGAAAAACAAACAAGAGACATGCAGAGAAAAATGCACATGCACACACACAACTCACTGATATCAATCACTCAATTGATCTTTACCATGGTATAACCAGCATTAAGCACAATGTCAGATCAGTTTGTGTTTCGATTTCAAGCATTTGTAGTCTTGCAGATGTCTAAGCCATACTTTCCACACACACACATATCACAGAAAACACACACCAACATCCTTACATACAGTGACATGCATATGCCTCTCACAAATATATGATAAAGCATCACTTAGTCAACTTCCACACATGTGCATGCAACGCACACACAACAAAACATCACTTGGCA
The DNA here is from genome assembly GCF_041734735.1 of Babylonia areolata. Lineage (NCBI taxonomy): Eukaryota > Metazoa > Mollusca > Gastropoda > Neogastropoda > Buccinidae > Babylonia > Babylonia areolata. Next base: position 73,523,103 of record NC_134893.1, on the reverse strand, counting down.
AACTTACACAGTATACAATATAAACACACACACACACACACACATTACATAAATCTCATAAACACACAAAGCAACTACATATATTTGCACAGCTACACAAAACCCAGTTCCCATGATCCACACACACACACACTCTCTCACAGAATTACCACCATCCACCTCAACCAATATCAAACATTCTAGAAATACATGACTAACCTTCTGTCCCATAGCCAGCTTGACTTTCACTGTAGCAATTCCTGTTGTCTGAAATTTATTACGCTCTGCAAGCTTGGCAAGCGCATGAATACGCAAACTCTCCACTGCAGTTGCAACCACGTCTTCCTTCAGGTTAAGGACTTTGGAATATCTCATGATCAGCTCCTGGTTTAACAAAAACAAATGTTACATTTTGTCAACACTTGAAATTCACATCTAAAAATGTTTTTTAAATTGTTATATGTACACACACACACACACACACACACACACACACACACACACACACAGGGTTTAGGTTTGGAACTGGAGTCGATCTTTGGTCATTGACACATACAGATTTGAAATGACCCAATGATGTGGAAAGCAGTCGGCAACTTGACAAATTGGTTGATCAGCAAGTCGTCACACCAAAAGGCCTTGTGTACGTTTCTCTCAATCTCCTGCAAAATAATCCCGACTGCAGTTTCAAACTTTGGAAAAAAATCACTACTGCTGACCTTCTGTGGTTCGACACCAAGCAGATGAACATTGCAACCAACCAACCTCAAAACCAGCTATGACCTTTAACTTAGTTTAAGCCATCATCTCTTGCATGTTGTGAATTACAGTGAAACATAGCGCCAGTGTGTTTGTGTGTGTGTGTGTGTGTGTGTGTGTGTGTGTGTGTGTGTGTGTGTGTGTGTGTGTACATCTGCAATGAATTGCATTTTCTGCAAGTTGTAAAATAGCATGTTTTATATACTGACAAAATCACTCAACTACTGTCTCTGTTTAAATAAAACAAGACAGTATATAATAACTTACACTAAGTCCGTCATAAAAACAGCATCATTTGCAGTTTCAAGTTATATCAGTAATATTCATCCAACCAAATTTGTGTTTGGTTTATCTCATTTTTTCTTCTTAAGTTTTTATTATAATCCTCAATCTTTTACTCTAGTAACTGAATTAAATACCAGTATTTGTATACAGTGTCACTGAGAGAGAGAGCCAGAGAGCGAGAGAGAGAGAGAGAGAGTGAGAGAGAGAGAGTTTTCACTACTTCACAGGACTTTTATGGCACCATCAAAGCTGGGGGCATCAATTTGATATATCTATTAAGAATACGGTATATGTGAGTGTAACTGTAATACTAACCAGAGGAACTTCTCCACGTTCCTGTGTCTCCGTGGTGTATGGGGGCAGCCACAGTTTGACACTGTCCTCCCTCAGCTTAGTTCGCACTTTGTCCAAAATAAGTTCCTGGTCGACGCCACCTTGATCCATGTTGATCATGCACACCTCTGCTTGTCCACGGTCACTTTCCTCTAAACAGTAAACAATTACGTACATATATGACAGTCTCTAACTGAGACAGAACAAGATGAAAAGCTGTCAAAACTGTACATGCGACGTTGGACCAAAGACACTAGTATCTCGGAATTCTAGTGTCTATGGTTGCACCACTGTCCAAATTTGCTTTTTCATTGACGAAAGGTGTAACAAACTGAAACTTTTTTTCTTTTTGCACTGTTATTCTAGGTGCTATAAAAACCGCAGAACAATGAAAAATGATACTCATGTTCCATACCAACTCACAAACCCGTTGATTTTTGTTAGGTTGGGGCACTGGTTGTAGAAATGAAACAACAGCAAGGACAGAGAAAGTACGCGAAATACGTACTTTTCTTTTCTCAACGTCGACCGAGTGTTCCGTGACGTCGCGTAATGTTTACATGTATATCAAATAATAGCCATAGTTTCTAATTTAAAGGAATAGCAAACAGAAAGTATTGTAATTATCTATTCCTCATATAATTAGTAGATAGACTAGTATTATGATATGTGATATATAATTGCATCATATTTCGTCATTTTATTCTTTTTACGAAACTTTAGCAATACACCCTTTTAGTCTTCAGCTGACGAGCAGGTTCACATCATGAGAGAAGCGTGATAAACAGCAGCAGCAGGGTTTGGACTTCACGTGATCTGTACAATTCTGTGACATTATGTATGTATATTTTATAACTCAGACGTTAACGATGAATAATAATGTGTGTAATAGCACTTGTCATGTTCTTTTATATCAAATGTATTTTGATTTGTGTGCTTTTCGGTTTCATGTTTTCATTTTCACAATATGAAAGTTGACAGTGAACCAGTTAACAGCTAGTGTTGTTCGAGGCATTAGGGATGAAAACTGAACGTGTTGGGCCTTGACTTGCAGAGTGAATGAATTAAAATATTTAGGTAAAGTAGATATTTGAATTCATTGAAACACATGTATTACATTATCATTATGTATGTGTGTGTGTGTGTGTTGACACACACAATGTTCTTTTTTGTGTTGTTGTTTTCGTTTTTTTTGTACCGTACGCAAAATTTACAAGTCACAGTGGGCCTTTCTTACGTTGAATGCCCACAAACACTGAGGTATGTGGATCGTAATATCTATGGGTAAATGCAGTGTTTTAACTTATACAACCTTCTTTTCTTGCTCTTCAGAGTACTCGAATATATATTAATGTAACCAGTGGACTTTTCATCTGTTGAATGCCCACATTCTGATGCATTAAAATGGATTGTAATTTCACCAGGTGAGTTAATAAGTGCAGTAGAACAGTGGCACAGAGTGACAGACTGTGGCTAATCCTTTTCATTTATTTATGCCCCATCAATCAGAATTTGAAGGATTCATTAGGGTTTGCATTGCACATGTGCTGTGTATCTTGTCCTGGTTATCTGTTGATCCCCCAGACTGCAGAAGCATGGTAAGATCAGATTAGTGTGGCATAAAGAAAGTTGTTGCTACTTTGTTGTTTACTTACAAGTGGTGCATTGACTTTGCTGAAGGAAAGTTTACAGCTCAAAGAGGAAGAACAAAGTCGACTGAAGAATGGTGACTGATAATGATATCCTGACTGTAAACTGATCGTATCCCAGTACACTGTACAGTGACTAAACTTCACTGAAGAATGGTGACTGATATCCTGACTGTAAACTGATCGTATCCCAGTACACTGTATAGTGTCAGAACTTCACTGATGTGCTTGCTGGTCAGCTGTAGTCAAGGGGGTCATTTTACTTTGTTCTTTTTGTGCTTTTTTCTTTTCTGAGCCGTTTTGACAGAAATGATTCCGATAATTGAAGTAATCTATTGCGTAATCTCTAATGGAGATTTTAGCAGCCTGCAAATAATACAAACTAATGAAATGGATCATGATTAAAAAGCCCCTAAGATGGAGTGGACAGCTCATGATAAAACAATTCTGCAGGAAATGCCTTGCTTTTGTCACATGACACTGAGTTCATAAAGACAATTGTCAAGTGATAACCAAAACGCGGTGAAACCATTGTCACTTGTGTTCTGGTTGTGTTGTAAATTGCATTCCAGCAGCTCAGAAGAATGCACTGAATGAGTCAGTGAGTGGTGTTTGCCCACTGTGTTGGACCTGCTGAAATTTCGAATCATTCTTTGTTTTTGGTGTGTTTGTGTGTGTGTGTGTGTGTGTTTTAATGTAGTGTTTGTTTGTTTTTTTGGTGTGTGTGTGTGTGTTTTTTTTTAATGTAGTGTTTGTTTGTTTTGTGTGTGTGTGTGTGTGTGTGTGTTGTTGTTTTCTTTTTAATTAAAACAGCCTATCTTCACCTTTGCATTGTCTTACCTGTGGGAATCCAGCCTTTTCTTCCTTTTTTGTGAAAGTAGGTTCAAGAAATGTTTATTGAAGTGGGTAGATTGTATCTTTGAACTCATTAACCAGCTGTGTTGCTGCCATCTCTGTTGTCTTGTACAGTTTAAATTTCAAGTGTTTCCTCTGTGGTGTGTCAGGGGAGTGAGTAGGGTTCACCTTATATTCCTGTCTGTCTGTACTGTATGTGCATTGATGTCTTCCATTACATACCACTGCTTGGAACATCTGCAAGATTTGAGGCCAATCTGAAAAGTCTTGATGGTTGAAGTTGATAATCAGTTCCACCTGATGCCCATGATGAAGTAGTGATTGGAATGGTGTGAGAAAGCAGGACCACATCACACTTCTGATTCATGCAGGACAGGAATGGTACAGTGGCTTCAGGTGTGGTGCACCTTTAAAGCTGTACGGTCACTGTCAAATCCAGCAACCTGGTCTAGAAAGTGAAAAATGTTTGTGCCTTTCACATTGATAATTTTTACCTTGTGTGTGTGTGTGTGTGTGTGTGTGTGTGAAGCATCTGAGATGTGTTTAACCTGTCTTTACCATGGGGAAGTGGCAACCCTGAAGTGCATTCTCTTTTGTGCAGGGTTGGCCAGTTCAGTTTCTGTGTGCAAAGGCTAATATGTTTGGTGAATAGTGAAACAGGGCTTGTGATATCACATAGACACGAACCCCTGACGGCATGACAATGGACAGGACACACAGCATGATTATCAAACCGGCCCTGGGGATGTTACCAAAAAATGTAGAGCAAACTCATAAAGAGAGTGAAAATCCTGTATGAAAGTATTGCTCCGATGCCAGGACAGTCAAGAAGATAGCACTTGTACTTCTTATACAGGAGTGGACAGATAAGGACACTGTCACTGCACAAAAAGCATGTTATCATTATCATGTTTGTTTTTCATCATTGTGTATGTTATCACCAGTTATTGGCCCAGAAACCTAAATTATAATGACTAGTCTGCCTTTGTGGTTAGCATTGCAGATCTGATTAGAAAGTGCAGCGTTAGAGGGACCCTCTGAAAGTGGTGTGGGACCCATCGAGTCATGGTAAAAGTCTCTGAGAACCTCCAGATTTTTTACTCATTTGTCAGAGGCCTTGTGAAAGACCCAACTGGCAGACCTTTAGTGTTTAGATGTTTTTGAAGGTAAAATGTTGATAGACATGGGAGGCACAGTCAGTACCAGGTCTGATATGTGATCTGACCTGCATTGGAAATATAGACAGAGGTAGAAAGGACTTTGAGGTTGAGTGCTGCTTATGCTGTGAGCAGATGACCTGCATTGGAAATATAGACAGAGGTAGAAAGGACTTTGAGGTTGAGTGCTGCTTATGCTGTGAGCAGATGACCTGCATTGGAAATATAGGCAGAGGTAGAAAGGACTTTGAGGTTGAGTGCTGCTTATGCTGTGAGCAGATGACCTGCATTGGAAATATAGACAGAGGTAGAAAGGACTTTGAGGTTGAGTGCTGTTTATGCTGTGAGCAGATGACCTGCATTGGAAATATAGACAGAGGTAGAAAGGACTTTGAGGTTGAGTGCTGTTTATGCTGTGAGCAGATGACCTGCATTGGAAATATAGACAGAGGTAGAAAGGACTTTGAGGTTGAGTGCTGCTTATGCTGTGAGCAGATGACCTGCATTGGAAATATAGACAGAGGTAGAAAGGACTTTGAGGTTGAGTGCTGTTTATGCTGTGAGCAGATGACCTGCATTGGAAATATAGACAGAGGTAGAAAGGACTTTGAGGTTGAGTGCTGTTTATGCTGTGAGCAGATGACCTGCATTGGAAATATAGACAGAGGTAGAAAGGACTTTGAGGTTGAGTGCTGTTTATGCTGTGAGCAGATGACCTGCATTGGAAATATAGACAGAGGTAGAAAGGACTTTGAGGTTGAGTGCTGTTTATGCTGTGAGCAGATGATCAATGTTCTCTCTATGGGTTGTGACTCCTTTTGGGTCACTCTGGGCGACAGCACAGTGTTTGATAGTACAGGGCTGGGCTGATAAAGACACCATCATTATAATAATAATGATAATGGATACTTGTTGAGCGCTTTCCTCCCTGAAAGGGAGCTCAAAGTGCTTTACAATAAACATAACGCGCGCGCGCACACACACACACACACACACACACACACACACACACACACACGCACACACAATAACTTGAAAAAAATATCATTGTGCAAAAATCATTTATCATCATTATATTATTTTCTCATCATCAAATATGGAATCATCATCATAAAGGTGTTATCATCATTGTATATGTTGTCGTTGTTTATGTGTTATCATCATTATATATATTATTGTCATCGTATAGGTTATCACCATGGTTGAGAATGATTAAGTGGAAGGGGTGGCAGCCTCAGCACAGCTAAGTCTTCTTTGCCTTAAAGAGGTTGATGGTTCATAGGTCATGCACTGGGTTTTGCTTTATTTTCCAGATGTGATACAGTTTAGTGTTTATGGCATTTGAATTAAACAAACAAACAAAAATTTGGCAGTCCTGATATGGCCCTGTTGGCTGGATTAAAGTAACAATATCTTCTTCCTCGTTTGTGGGCTGCAACTCCCATGTTCATGAGTATGTGTTGTATGTGAGTATACATTGTATGTACACGAGTGGGTTTTTATGTGTATGACCCTCTTTACCCCACCATGTACTGATGTAGGCAGCCATATTCCGTTTTTGAAGAATAACATTATGAATGTGAAAGGTGACACTGTGATTGCAGCTGACAGGAGAGTAATGCTGTTGTGACCATGGCCAAACTGAATCCGTGGGACGACACCCCAACCACCTTCACGGAGTTTGGTCCCCTCAGCTCCGAAGTGAAGCCAGCTGGCAGTTTCTTTTCAAGATGGCTGCGGAGAGGAAAAGGTACCAAAGACTGTCAAGGCATTTTGCCCTGAATGATTGTGCCTACATTTTAAGCACTCATTTTTGATTAAGCACTGCTTCAGCTTGAAGCAAAGGTGAAGCAAGATTTAATGTGTTATTTTGGTGATTCCATTTATAAAATGGGAACATGGAAAATATGAAATAATGATGGGCATTGCTAGCTGAAAGTTGAAATGTTTTTTTATGACAGTATACCTTGCTCTGATATGTTCATTTTCTGCTCTGTTATACCTTGCTCTGATGGTGCGTCTAACGTTTTCACTCTGTGCCAGCCCTGAGTCAGAACGGATGAGTCATACCACAGACCTTCAGACAGGTGGGACCATCTGGGGCTGATTGATGGTCAGATCACACAGCAGTTCTCTGAAGGCAGTGTGGGGCAGAATGAAATCACATCATTTTCATTTGCACATCCGTTGTCACCTGTTGTCCAGGCACATATGTTGGATTTTTTTATTTTTTATCTACTTTATTGTTTATGACACCACTTATTGTTTATGGCACTAGTGAAAAATCTAACAACAAAACAACAAAACAGTGGATAACAAACAACAACAGGGGTTGAAAAGGAAACTGTGAAGGGTCAAGTCTTGTTTATTTGAGTGGAGATTGAAGTTGTAGTATTTGCTGTCATTGGCAGCAGTTACAGTGATGTAGATTATACTGTCAAAATAGTGTTTGCTTCCAGGGAGTAACTGAAGTGAAGTGAAGTGATGTATATGCTGTGTGTGTTCAGGAGAGGAGGCAGAGCACTAAGTGATGTATATGCTGTGTGTGTTCAGGAGAGGAGGCAGAGCAGTAAAGTGATGTATATGCTGTGTGTGTTCAGGAGAGGAGGCAGAGCACTAAGTGATGTATATGCTGTGTGTTCAGGAGAGGAGGCAGAGCAGTGAAGTGATGTATATGCTGTGTGTGTTCAGGAGAGGAGGCAGAGCAGTGAAGTGATGTATATGCTGTGTGTGTTCAGGAGAGGAGGCAGAGCACTAAGTGATGTATATGCTGTGTGTGTTCAGGAGAGGAGGCAGAGCACTAAGTGATGTATATGCTGTGTGTGTTCAGGAGAGGAGGCAGAGCAGTGAAGTGATGTATATGCTGTGTGTTCAGGAGAGGAGGCAGAGCACTCAGTGATGTATATGCTGTGTGTGTTCAGGAGAGGAGGCAGAGCAGTGAAGTGATGTATATGCTGTGTGTGTTCAGGAGAGGAGGCAGAGCAGTGAAGTGATGTATATGCTGTGTGTGTTCAGGAGAGGAGGCAGAGCACTAAGTGATGTATATGCTGTGTGTGTTCAGGAGAGGAGGCAGAGCAGTGAAGTGATGTATATGCTGTGTGTGTTCAGGAGAGGAGGCAGAGCACTCAGTGATGTATATGCTGTGTGTTCAGGAGAGGAGGCAGAGCACTAAGTGATGTATATGCTGTGTGTGTTCAGGAGAGGAGGCAGAGCACTCAGTGATGTATATGCTGTGTGTGTTCAGGAGAGGAGGCAGAGCACTGAAGTGATGTATATGCTGTGTGTGTTCAGGAGAGGAGGCAGAGCACTAAGTGATGTATATGCTGTGTGTTCAGGAGAGGAGGCAGAGCACTAAGTGATGTATATGCTGTGTGTGTTCAGGAGAGGAGGCAGAGCAGTAAGTGATGTATATGCTGTGTGTGTTCAGGAGAGGAGGCAGAGCACTAAGTGATGTATATGCTGTGTGTTCAGGAGAGGAGGCAGAGCAGTGAAGTGATGTATATGCTGTGTGTGTTCAGGAGAGGAGGCAGAGCAGTGAAGTGATGTATATGCTGTGTGTGTTCAGGAGAGGAGGCAGAGCACTAAGTGATGTATATGCTGTGTGTTCAGGAGAGGAGGCAGAGCACTAAGTGATGTATATGCTGTGTGTTCAGGAGAGGAGGCAGAGCACTAAGTGATGTATATGCTGTGTGTTCAGGAGAGGAGGCAGAGCACTAAGTGATGTATATGCTGTGTGTTCAGGAGAGGAGGCAGAGCACTAAGTGATGTATATGCTGTGTGTTCAGGAGAGGAGGCAGAGCAGTGAAGTGATGTATATGCTGTGTGTGTTCAGGAGAGGAGGCAGAGCACTAAGTGATGTATATGCTGTGTGTGTTCAGGAGAGGAGGCAGAGCACTAAGTGATGTATATGCTGTGTGTGTTCAGGAGAGGAGGCAGAGCACTCAAGTGATGTATATGCTGTGTGTTCAGGAGAGGAGGCAGAGCACTAAGTGATGTATATGCTGTGTGTGTTCAGGAGAGGAGGCAGAGCACTAAGTGATGTATATGCTGTGTGTGTTCAGGAGAGGAGGCAGAGCACTAAGTGATGTATATGCTGTGTGTGTTCAGGAGAGGAGGCAGAGCACTAAGTGATGTATATGCTGTGTGTGTTCAGGAGAGGAGGCAGAGCACTCAGTGATGTATATGCTGTGTGTGTTCAGGAGAGGAGGCAGAGCACTAAGTGATGTATATGCTGTGTGTGTTCAGGAGAGGAGGCAGAGCACTAAGTGATGTATATGCTGTGTGTGTTCAGGAGAGGAGGCAGAGCACTAAGTGATGTATATGCTGTGTGTGTTCAGGAGAGGAGGCAGAGCACTAAGTGATGTATATGCTGTGTGTGTTCAGGAGAGGAGGCAGAGCACTAAGTGATGTATATGCTGTGTGTGTTCAGGAGAGGAGGCAGAGCACTAAGTGATGTATATGCTGTGTGTGTTCAGGAGAGGAGGCAGAGCACTAAGTGATGTATATGCTGTGTGTGTTCAGGAGAGGAGGCAGAGCACTAAGTGATGTATATGCTGTGTGTGTTCAGGAGAGGAGGCAGAGCACTAAGTGATGTATATGCTGTGTGTGTTCAGGAGAGGAGGCAGAGCACTAAGTGATGTATATGCTGTGTGTGTTCAGGAGAGGAGGCAGAGCACTAAGTGATGTATATGCTGTGTGTGTTCAGGAGAGGAGGCAGAGCACTAAGTGATGTATATGCTGTGTGTGTTCAGGAGAGGAGGCAGAGCACTAAGTGATGTATATGCTGTGTGTGTTCAGGAGAGGAGGCAGAGCACTAAGTGATGTATATGCTGTGTGTGTTCAGGAGAGGAGGCAGAGCACTAAGTGATGTATATGCTGTGTGTGTTCAGGAGAGGAGGCAGAGCACTAAGTGATGTATATGCTGTGTGTGTTCAGGAGAGGAGGCAGAGCACTAAGTGATGTATATGCTGTGTGTGTTCAGGAGAGGAGGCAGAGCACTAAGTGATGTATATGCTGTGTGTGTTCAGGAGAGGAGGCAGAGCACTAAGTGATGTATATGCTGTGTGTTCAGGAGAGGAGGCAGAGCACTAAGTGATGTATATGCTGTGTGTGTTCAGGAGAGGAGGCAGAGCACTAAGTGATGTATATGCTGTGTGTGTTCAGGAGAGGAGGCAGAGCACTAAGTGATGTATATGCTGTGTGTGTTCAGGAGAGGAGGCAGAGCACTAAGTGATGTATATGCTGTGTGTTCAGGAGAGGAGGCAGAGCACTAAGTGATGTATATGCTGTGTGTGTTCAGGAGAGGAGGCAGAGCACTAAGTGATGTATATGCTGTGTGTGTTCAGGAGAGGAGGCAGAGCACTAAGTGATGTATATGCTGTGTGTGTTCAGGAGAGGAGGCAGAGCACTAAGTGATGTATATGCTGTGTGTGTTCAGGAGAGGAGGCAGAGCACTAAGTGATGTATATGCTGTGTGTGTTCAGGAGAGGAGGCAGAGCACTAAGTGATGTATATGCTGTGTGTTCAGGAGAGGAGGCAGAGCACTAAGTGATGTATATGCTGTGTGTGTTCAGGAGAGGAGGCAGAGCACTAAGTGATGTATATGCTGTGTGTGTTCAGGAGAGGAGGCAGAGCACTAAGTGATGTATATGCTGTGTGTGTTCAGGAGAGGAGGCAGAGCACTAAGTGATGTATATGCTGTGTGTGTTCAGGAGAGGAGGCAGAGCACTAAGTGATGTATATGCTGTGTGTTCAGGAGAGGAGGCAGAGCACTAAGTGATGTATATGCTGTGTGTGTTCAGGAGAGGAGGCAGAGCACTAAGTGATGTATATGCTGTGTGTGTTCAGGAGAGGAGGCAGAGCACTCAGTGATGTATATGCTGTGTGTGTTCAGGAGAGGAGGCAGAGCACTAAGTGATGTATATGCTGTGTGTGTTCAGGAGAGGAGGCAGAGCACTCAGTGATGTATATGCTGTGTGTGTTCAGGAGAGGAGGCAGAGCACTAAGTGATGTATATGCTGTGTGTGTTCAGGAGAGGAGGCAGAGCACTAAGTGATGTATATGCTGTGTGTGTTCAGGAGAGGAGGCAGAGCACTAAGTGATGTATATGCTGTGTGTTCAGGAGAGGAGGCAGAGCACTAAGTGATGTATATGCTGTGTGTTCAGGAGAGGAGGCAGAGCACTCAGTGATGTATATGCTGTGTGTTCAGGAGAGGAGGCAGAGCAGTGAAGTGATGTATATGCTGTGTGTGTTCAGGAGAGGAGGCAGAGCACTGAAGTGATGTATATGCTGTGTGTGTTCAGGAGAGGAGGCAGAGCACTAAGTGATGTATATGCTGTGTGTGTTCAGGAGAGGAGGCAGAGCACTAAGTGATGTATATGCTGTGTGTGTTCAGGAGAGGAGGCAGAGCACTAAGTGATGTATATGCTGTGTGTTCAGGAGAGGAGGCAGAGCAGTGAAGTGATGTATATGCTGTGTGTGTTCAGGAGAGGAGGCAGAGCACTAAGTGATGTATATGCTGTGTGTGTTCAGGAGAGGAGGCAGAGCACTCAGGAAGCTCCTCCAGAACGGGCAGCACCCCGTCCTCCAGGGAGGGCTCAGTGGAGCGGCGACAGCTGTCGGCCCAGTCGTACACGGCCATAGAGAGGCTGGCTTGGGCTGGGTCTGCAGAAAGACTGCTGTCCCGTAGAATGGACGTCGGCACTGGTGGTGCTGGTGGGAGTGGTGGTGGTGGGAGTGGGGATGGAGACGGTGATGAGAGCGCTGTTGAGGAGCGCGTGTCTGACCAGGCAAAGGTGGAGGAGGAAGAGACCAGTTCTGTGGGTAAGACACCTCCTGTTATTTTAGTTTGATTTGTATCTGTTTATGTTGTTTGTATTACACCACAGATGTATTGGTTTATGTACAGTCAGTGTCTTGTTTTGCTTTCCCTTATGTAACTGCTGAGTATTATCTGTATTGCTGAGTGCAGACTTGATCAAACTGGGCAAATGAAGAAACCGTGACCCTAAGGTCAGTGGTTGAAATACTGGATGTGTGAAGAAACCGTGACCCAAAGAGCGGCTGAAATGTGGGACATATGAAGAAACAGTGAATTAGTGTGCTCAACAAAAAACCTAAAATAAACTGTATATCAGTATTATTGGCTGCATTTTTGCCTGTTGTTTGACCTTCAGGTGGAGACAACTCGAGCCCGTCAGGTGAAAGTTCAGACGGTCGGTTGGGACAGATGGCGGACAGGATGGCTCCTCGCAATCTGTCCAGCGTTCTGAGTCGACTCAGTAACATCCTGGACAGGAGAAGCACAGTGAGGGAACACGTTTCTTGTCTCTGTCACTGTCTGTGCTGTGGATAGTGCTTTGTTAGGTTCATCATCTTCTTCAGTTTGGAGTGATGTTAGATGTGTGTGTTTGATGAAAGACAGGAATCATGTTTCAAAATGAGTTTTCCCCTTGAATTTTTGTGCTATCCTTATCTGTTGTATATGTAAAAAAAAAAAAAAAAAAAAAAAAGTGTTTAAGACTAAGTTCTTATTGTTGCATTAATGTGATACTCTATGTGTGTTTGAGCAGAAGTATCCTTTGAGAGGGATAGATAAAGAGATATATATTGTATTGTTTTGTTTTGTATTGTATTATGCCCTTCCCCCTTGGCATGGCCCAATCTAATCGGCTGGTACAGAAGTGTGATGTGTTTGGCCAGACGCCCCAGACGTACAAGGACAGTGACTTCAAGCAGTACTGGATGCCGGACAGCAGCTGCAAGGAGTGCTACGACTGTGGGGACCGCTTCACCACCTTCCGCCGGCGCCACCACTGCCGCATCTGTGGACAGATCTTCTGCAGCAAATGCTGCAACCAGGAACTGCCAGGAAAGATCATCGGCTACAAAGGTCAGCACTGCTGATGGCTTGGTGCTGCGTCGTGTGGTTTGGTCGGCGTGTTGTCTGTGTGAAGTGATGGGCACAATAGCCAAGTGGTCAAAGCACTGGACTTTCAATTTGAGGGTCCCGGGTTCAAAACTCAGTAACGGCGCCTGGTGGGTAAAGGGTGGAAATTTTTCCGATTTTCCAGGTCAACATATGCGCAGACCTGCTTGTGCCAGAACCCCCTTCGTGTGTATAAGCAAGCAGAAGATAAACACACGCGTTAAAAATCCTGTAATCCATGTCAGTGTTCGGTGGGTTATGAAAACAAGAACATACCCAGCATGCACACCCCTGAAAACGGAGTATGACTGCCTACATGGCAGGGTAAAAATGGTCATACGCTTGTATACATAGGAGTGAATGTAGGAGTTGCAATCCACAACGGAAGAAGTCTGCATGAAGTTTTTATCTGTGTGTGAATAGTCTGTGTGTTTGATAAAGATGAGTGCTGTTTGTTATTTTGGTCACCTTCTGTAGAATGCTTTCTGTGGAGTGCAGTGGGATGGACATTGGTGGTGGTGGTGATGTAAGTTTTAAACCATTTGTTAAATGCCTTGGGAGTGATTATAGACCAGGCACAATCTATGTGTTAAGGTGTCATTTTACACCCACCTGTCCTCTGAGTGTGAGTGTGTGTAATGACCATTTAGAACAAGTTTAATGTCTCATCATTATTGAAACGACACACCAGTGTGTGTGTGGGACGGGGGTGTGGGTGTCGGGAGGGGTGTGTGTACAGTGATCATTAAAACCTGTTAACCGTCTGCCCATAACTGCCTTGCTGTGCAGGGGGGATCCGTGTGTGTGACTACTGCTGTAAAGTGGTGCAGCGCTACACGCACCAGTCAGTGTCGACGGGGGAGGTGAAGGTCCTTCGTGACGAGATCCGCAACATGTCGTCTGGCCAGCTGGACATGGAGTCTGGCAGCTTTGAGTACGGCATGTGGTCGCCCGTCACCAAGCGGCGACCTCTGGCCAAAGAGGACCTCACCCTGCCGCAGCAAAGGTGGGTTGGAGTTCCTTCCCCTTGCTTCCTCCACTCTCCCGTTTCCCGTCTTCTTTTTTAAAAATCTTTTTCTTTTTCTCTTTTTTTCTCTGTTCCCTCCCATATCCTTTCTTCTCTTGGAAAAAAAATTCTTCTTTTTTATCTCTTCCTTCTGCCCTCCTGTTTCCTCTCTTCTCTTGAAAAAATCTTGTTTGTTTTTTCTCTCTTTTCCTTTGAACTCACTTAGTACTGCCAGTTTGCATCCAGGATTTTCCTCACAGACAGCCCATTTGTGTGGATAAGTGCAGGAATCATACACACACTAAAAAAAAAAAAGTTATTGAAAGTTGGGAAACAGATTTTTCAAAAGTGATAAGTAACACAATGAAATGTTTGGGAACAAAATATAAATGCTCATTACATTCCAATTCTATCTTCCCGAGAGGTAGAAAGTATCCATTCTTTTTTTCTTCTGAATTCCTCTGGTTAGCAAGACCACAGAAAGCACAATAGTTCAGTTATATTTTACTGGTTGCCTGGAATTTTTTTCTTTTTTGTCATATCTGTGTGCCATATTCATCCTCTGATTGCAACAGATGTATAAACTATAGAATGGCAAGTCATATTCATCCTCTGTTTGCAAAAGATGTATAAACTATAGAATGGCAAGTCATATTCATCCTCTGTTTGCAAAAGATGTATAAACTATAGAATGGCAAGTCATATTCATCCTCTGTTTGCAAAAGATGTGTAAACGATAGAATGGCAAGTCATATTCATCCTCTGTTTGCAAAAGATGTGTGAACTATAGAATGGCAAGTCATATCCATCCTCTGTTTGCAAAAGATGTGTAAACTATAGAATGGCAAGTCATATTCATCCTCTGTTTGCAAAAGATGTGTAAACTATAGAATGGCAAGTCATATTCATCCTCTGTTTACAGAAGATGTGTAAACTATAGAATGGCAAGTCATATTCATCCTCTGTTTGCAAAAGATGTGTAAACTATAGAATGGCAAGTCATATTCATCCTCTGTTTGCAAAAGATGTGTAAACTATAGAATGGCAAGTCATATTCATCCTCTGTTTGCAAAAGATGTGTAAACTATAGAATGGCAAGTCATATTCATCCTCTGTTTGCAAAAGATGTGTCCACTGTACATCACACACTGTCCACAATGTCCACTGTCCACATCACACACTGCCCACAATGTCCACTGTCCACTGTACATCACACACACTGTCCACAATGTCCACTGTCCACTGTACATCACACACACTGTCCACAATGTCCACTGTCCACATCACACACTGTCCACAATGTCCACTGTCCACTGTACATCACACACACTGTCCACAATGTCCACTGTCCACTGTACATCACACACACTGTCCACAATGTCCACTGTCCACTGTACATCACACACACTGTCCACAATGTCCACTGTCCACTGTACATCACACACACTGTCCACAATGTCCACTGTCCACTGTACATCACACACACTGTCCACAATGTCCACTGTCCACTGTACATCATACACTGTCCACAATGTCCACTGTACATTACACACACTGTCCACAATGTCCACTGTCCACATCACACACTGTCCACAATGTCCACTGTCCACTGTACATCACACACACTGTCCGCAATGTCCACTGTCCACATCACACACTGTCCACAATGTCCACTGTCCACATCACACACTGTCCACAATGTCCACTGTCCACTGTACATCACACACACTGTCCACAATGTCCACTGTACATCACACACACTGTCCACAATGTCCACTGTCCACTGTACATCACACACACTGTCCACAATGTCCACTGTCCACTGTACATCACACACACTGTCCACAATGTCCACTGTCCACATCACACACTGTCCACAATGTCCACTGTCCACTGTACATAACACACAATGTCCACTGTCCACATCACACACTGTCCACAATGTCCACTGTCCACTGTACATCACACACACTGTCCACAATGTCCACTGTCCACATCACACACACTGTCCACAATGTCCACTGTCCACTGTACATCACACACACTGTCCGCAATGTCCACTGTCCACATCACACACTGTCCACAATGTCCACTGTCCACATCACACACTGTCCACAATGTCCACTGTCCACATCACACACTGTCCACAATGTCCACTGTCCACATCACACACACTGTCCACAATGTCCACTGTACATCACACACACTGTCCACAATGTCCACTGTACATCACACACACTGTCCACAATGTCCACTGTCCACTGTACATCACACACACTGTCCACAATGTCCACTGTCCACATCACACACTGTCCACAATGTCCACTGTCCACTGTACATCACACACACTGTCCACAATGTCCACTGTCCACATCACACACTGTCCACACTGTCCACATCACACACTGTCCACAATGTCCACTGTCCACATCACACACTGTCCACAATGTCCACTGTCCACATCACACACTGTCCACAATGTCCACTGTCCACAATGTCCACTGTCCACATCACACACTGTCCACAATGTCCACTGTCCACTGTACATCACACACACTGTCCACAATGTCCACTGTCCACTGTATACATCACACACACTGTCCACAATGTCCACTGTCCACATCACACACACCGTCCACAATGTCCACTGTACATCACACACACTGTCCACAATGTCCACTGTCCACTGTACATCACACACACTGTCCACAATGTCCACTGTCCACATCACACACTGTCCACAATGTCCACTGTCCACTGTACATCACACACACTGTCCACAATGTCCACTGTCCACTGTACATCACACACACTGTCCACAATGTCCACTGTCCACATCACACACACCGTCCACAATGTCCACTGTACATCACACACACTGTCCACAATGTCCACTGTCCACTGTACATCACACACACTGTCCACAATGTCCACTGTCCACATCACACACTGTCCACAATGTCCACTGTACATCACACACACTGTCCACAATGCCCACTGTCAACATCACACACACTGTCCACAATGTCCACTGTCCACTGTACACATCACACACACTGTCCACAATGTCCACTGTCCACTGTACATCACACACACTGTCCACAATGTCCACTGTCCACTGTACATCACACACACTGTCCACAATGTCCACTGTCCACATCACACACACTGTCCACAATGTCCACTGTCCACTGTACACATCACACACACTGTCCACAATGTCCACTGTCCACATCACACACACTGTCCACAATGTCCACTGTCCACTGTACATCACACACACTGTCCACAATGTCCACTGTCCA
This sequence comes from Babylonia areolata, assembly GCF_041734735.1. Taxonomy (NCBI): domain Eukaryota; kingdom Metazoa; phylum Mollusca; class Gastropoda; order Neogastropoda; family Buccinidae; genus Babylonia; species Babylonia areolata. Next base: position 73,505,847 of record NC_134893.1, on the reverse strand, counting down.
CATCACACACACTGTCCACAATGTCCACTGTCCACTGTCCACATCACACACACTGTCCACAATGTCCACTGTCCACTGTACATCACACACACTGTCCACAATGTCCACTGTCCACTGTCCACATCACACACACTGTCCACAATGTCTACTGTCCACTGTACACATCACACACTGTCCGCAATGTCCACTGTCCACATCACACACTGTACATCACACACACTGTCCGCAATGTCTACTGTCCACTGTACACATCACACACACTGTCCACAATGTCCACTGTACACATCACACACACTGTCCACAATGTCCACTGTCCACATCACACACTGTCCGCAATGTCTACTGTCCACTGTACACATCACACACACTGTCCACAATGTCCACTGTCCACTGTACACATCACACACACTGTCCACAATGTCCACTGTCCACTGTACACATCACACACACTGTCCGCAATGTCTACTGTCCACTGTACACATCACACACACTGTCCACTGTCCACTGTACATCACACACACTGTACACATCACACACACTGTCCACAATGTCCACTGTCCACTGTACATCACACACACTGTCCACATCACACACACTGTCCACTGTATACATCACACACACTGTCCGCAATGTCTACTGTCCACTGTACACATCACACACACTGTCCACAATGTCCACTGTCCACATCACACACACTGTCCACAATGTCTACTGTCCACTGTACACATCACACACACTGTCCACAATGTCTACTGTCCACTGTACACATCACACACACTGTCCACAATGTCCACTGTCCACTGTACATCACACACACTGTCCACAATGTCTACTGTCCACTGTACACATCACACACTGTCCGCAATGTCCACTGTCCACATCACACACTGTACATCACACACACTGTCCGCAATGTCTACTGTCCACTGTACACATCACACACACTGTCCACAATGTCCACTGTCCACTGTACACATCACACACTGTCCGCAATGTATACTGTCCACTGTACACATCACACACACTGTCCACAATGTCTACTGTCCACTGTACACATCACACACACTGTCCACAATGTCCACTGTCCACTGTCCACATCACACACACTGTCCACTGTCCACTGTATACATCACACACACTGTCCACTGTCCACTGTACACATCACACACACTGTCCACTGTCCACTGTACACATCACACACACTGTACACATCACACACACTGTCCACAATGTCTACTGTCCACTGTCCACATCACACACACTGTCCACAATGTCCACTGTCCACTGTCCACATCACACACACTGTCCACTGTATACATCACACACACTGTCCGCAATGTCTACTGTCCACTGTCCACATCACACACACTGTCCACTGTCCACTTTCAGGTCCAGCACATCCCCGGAGATGACGAGTTCTGGGACAGAGAAGTCGGCGCCCTTTGACCTGACGCCGCAGTCGGAGTTCTCCAGTCAGGAAAGTCTGCTGATGGAAACCAGGCTGCTGACCCAGGTCAGCGCTCACTTCACTCGTGGTGTCTACACCTGTTTTATGATGTCCGTCATTGTGCTGCTGTGGGATGTACAATCCATGTTTGTGTACACATATCTAGATTCCATCTCACTGTGTTTCTGTAGGATTTACAATCCATGTTTGTGTACACATATCTAAATTCCATCTCACTGTGTTTCTGTTGGATCTACAATCCATGTTTGTGTATATATACCTAAATTCCATCTCACTGTGTTTCTGTTGGATCTACAATCCATGTCTATGTACACATATGTAAATTCCATCTCACTGTGTTTCTGTTGGATCTACAATCCATGTTTGTGTATACATATCTAAATTCCATCTCACTGTGTTTCTGTTGGATTTACAATCCATGTTTGTGTACACATATCTAAATTCCATCTCACTGTGTTTCTGTAGGATTTACAATCCATGTTTGTGTAGACATATCTAAATTCCATCTCACTGTGTTTCTGTTGGATTTACAATCCATGTTTGTGTATACATATCTAAATTCCATCTCACTGTGTTTCTGTTGGATTTACAATCCATGTTTGTGTAAACATATCTAAATTCCATCTCTTTGTGTTTCTGTTGGATTTACAATCCATGTTTGTGTATATATATCTAAATTCCATCTCACTATGTTTCTGTTAGATCC